>NC_059379.1:35034879-35378629 GCF_019703515.2 Myxocyprinus asiaticus | reverse complement strand
ACAATGTGATATCCGGAAGCAGTGCGTCTGCGCAATATCTCAGCGCGAAGGGTTGCGGAGGCACTCTTCAGAATTATCTCCCAAGTGGAGATTCCGAAAGAAATCCTCACTGATCAGGGCACTACGTTTATGTCACGCACACTATGCTAACTGTATGAATTATTGGGGATTAAATCAATTCATACCAGCATTTACCACCCCAAATAGATGGCTTGGTCGAACGATTTAATCAGCCCCTAAAGAATATGATTCGTAAGTTTGTGCATGATGACGCTCGGAATTGGGACAGGTGGCTCGAGCCCCTATTATTTGCAGTTTGAGAGGTCCTGCAAGCCTCCACGGGGTTCTCCCCATTTGAATTATTATTTTGGCAAGGACTGCGCAGCATGCTCAACGTCCAACGGGAAAATTGGGAGGAGGGACCTTCAAACAGCAAAAACTAAATTCAATGTGTTCTTGACCTGAGAGCAAAACTCTACACACTGGGGCAATTAACAAAGGAGAATTTGCCCCAGGCTCAAGAACATCAAAGCCGGCTCTATAATAGAGGTACTCGACTATGGGAATTTACACCGGGAGATAAAGTCCTTGTATTTCTCCCCACATTGATCTCTAAATGACTCGACAAGTGGCAAAGGCCCTTTGAGGTCACACGGCGAGTTGGGGAAATCGATTATGAGGTGAAATGAATGGATAGAGGTGGAGCACATCAGATTTACCACCTCAACCTCCTAAAAGAGAGAGGCAGTTCCTGTGACTTTGGCGTTAGTGGTTCTGGAGAGGGAGGAACTTGGGCTGGAGGTGAACTTAAAAGCCACCGATTGAGTCACTCTGGTCACGTGTGATGACACCTCTCATCATCCCAAGTCACGGAGGTTGCCAGGTTGCAAGGAGAGTTCTCTGACGTGTTCTCGCCTCTCCCAGGTCGTACAAATCTCATAGAGCACCATATTGAAACAACCCCAGGGGTAGTGGTACCCAGTCATCCCTACCGATTACCCGAGCACAATAAAGAAGTGGTATGGCAAGAATTAAAGGCCAGGCTAGATATGGGGGTAATAGAAGAATCCAACAGTGACTGGGCCAGCCCGGTGGTTCTGGTTCCTAAGAGCGACGGCTCGGTCCGGTTTCGTGTGGATTATAGAAAAGTCAATGTGGTGTCTAAGTTTGATGCAAACCCAATGCCTCGGATTGATGAACTGCTCGATCAGTCAGGAGCGGCTCGCTTTTATTCGACACTGGATTTGACGAAGGGATATTGGCTGATCCCCTTAACTACCATGTCCCATGAAAAGACATTATTTTCCACACAGTTCTGATTACACCAATTCGTGGCCCTTCCGTTCAGTTTGTTCAGGGCCCTGGCTATGTTTCAGCGGCTCATCGACAGAATCCTCAGACCGCACGCTGCTTACACCGCTGCCTACATAGATTACATAATTATTTTCAGTAATGATTGTCAGCAGCACCTGCGGCATCTGAGGGCTGTCCTGAGATCGTTGAGATGGGCGGGACTCACGGCAAACCCAAAGAAGTGCACAACTGGGTGGGTGGAAGTACGGTATCCACTTGGGTCATTGGCAGGTGCAGCCCCAAATTGATAAGACCACAGCAATTGCAGCCTGCCTGAGACCTAAGACCAAAAAGGAGACAGTTCCTGGGGCTGGCTGGCTATTACCGGAGGTTTGTACCTAACTATTCGACCATAACCAGCCCGCTGACTGATCTGACTAAAAAGATGGCGCCAGATCCGGTCCAGTGGACACGTGGTTCACGTGGGTGAAAGCTGAACTTTGTGGCGGGCCGTTATTGCACTCACCTGACTTCTTTCTCCCTTTTATCATGCAGAAGGATGCATCAGACAGGGGGTTGGGAGCAGTACTGTCCCAGATGTTGGAGGGGGAGGAGCGCCACGTGCTGTACATTAGTCAAATCAAGTGGGTGGTCCTCACCCTCCGGTACTATCTGTTGGGGCGTGCTTTCACCCTCTGTTTGGACCACACCCTGCTTCAGTGGCTCCATCGCATGAAGGATGCCAACACGTGGATCACCCGTTGGTGTCTGGCTCTCCAGCCTTTTAAGTTCGAGGTGGTCCACAGGCCAGTGCTGTAGATGGCTGTTGCAGATTTCCTCTCCAGAAAAGGTGTGGGGGGTGGGGGGGATTAGGTGACAGGCCGGATGGCTCCTCGGCCTGAGTCGTGTGATGGGTGTAAGTGGAGATTGGGGTGTGGTCGAGCGACATCTGTGGAGAGCGAGGCCGGGAGAGGAAGAGCAGTAAGTATTGACACCTGTGGGAAATTATCTCTAATAGCTGTTTTGTGTTGCAGTGAAAGCTGGAGAGGGATATAAGGGCAGTCCAGACTGCCGGAGGAGAGAGAGAGAGATGCACGCAGCCGTGTTCGTGTGTGGTTGCATTTATGTTATGCTGAAAAGCAAACCTTTGTGTTATGCTAAAAAGTGGTGTAAAAATAAAGACTTAAAGGCTTCCTCCTTCACAACCCAGCCAGAGATCTGTTACAGCCAATTAATGAGGAGAGGAGGAACGCAAGACTTGGCCCGCTGAAAAATTCTCCTCAAAATATCTGTGTCCTTGCACACCTCACTCGTGCGATTCCTTAAGAAACTGCAGAAGAAGTATAGCATGAGGACAGCGGCTTCAGCTTTTGGAACGAAAGCAAACCGAGAGTGAAGCCCCTTGAGTTTCATGCACTCACAACACAATTAGTCTGAGCAAGCACCACATCCATGTGGGCTTGTCCAGGCAGATAAAACATCACTTCTGCATGTCAGAGGGATATATCACTCATTTTCATGTGATTGTGTATACATCTGCAAAACGTTATCTTTATAAAGACATTGTTAAGAATAATGCTCTTTTAGTTTCTTTTCAGTCCAAAGAAACACACAATATGACAGTAGTAACAATATTATTGGTTTGTATAAACTTAACCATGGATTTACTACAGTAAAACTGTAGGATCCATTTACTAACCATTGTTTTACAATAGTAATATTGTAGTAACTATGTAATCTTGAGGGAACACAAAACTATTGGGAGGGAACTAATGTGAAGGAACTCATTTCAGAAAATAAATTCCCTCTCTGTCCTCTGAGAGGCTCAGTAGAAGCTGAATAGGACATGTGTGTACAGTATATGTAAATTTATGTTCCAGTGTGGAAACAATTTGTGGTACAACCCTTCCCACTTTTTGCACCAAAAGTGTATTTTAATCACAAAAATGTTCAAGGCAGGAAACTGCAATGGTGTCAGATGTCCATTCCTTCTGAGTCAACAGCCTATAGTGTCTGAGTGAATTTAAGAAACATTTAATGGCACTATTTGCCTCACTTGGTGGTTTGGGGATCAGCGCTGGTTTCATATTCATACATTTTTTCCCCCAGACCAAATTCTAAATTACATTTCCAAAAGGAATTTGGTCACAGTGTCATCATCTAAATAACTTTACTGTCTCTGCCGTAAGCTAGCTATGGAACAAATAAACTAGTGTGATCAATTTAAATTATTTGTGAAATATATAGTGAAGTTAACTACCCAGTGAATCATTTGGTCTACTGATGCTATTTTAACCATAGCATGCTATATATACAAATCAAAACAGAAAAAGGCTTTAAATGGTCCAGTGTCACACTTTACAACAAGGCAAAAAATACATTCCTTTAGCACAGGGATTTTCAAACCTTTTTTCCAGTGGAATCCCTATGACTTAAATTGTTTACTTATGGTTGCTTCTGTCATTTTAAGAAACTTTAATCTTTTAAAACACATTTGCATTATTTTTGCTGCCTTTTAATAACCCTTTATACATTTATTTTCAAAAACCTACTAAATTTATGAATTTGATTCAGCATTGGCATTTATATAATAATGTCACAAACCCCAGTTTGAGAAACCCTGCTTTAGCATCTATCATATTCAGTCCAAATTTTCAGAAAGTCTTAATAGTGACATCTGAACTCTAACCTCTGACAAGCAGCTGGCTGTGGAAATCTTACAGTGAAAGATACAGTTTAAGTGCTCCTGACAAACAGTCTATGAGGCCTCCAAATTCCCACTGCTCATTACAATTATAATGAACAGGGTAGGTAAACTAGAGCAGATGTGTCCTAGTACAGTGCCTTTTCAATGTAAGCTTGAGCACTGTACCAAGGAAGGGGTCAGTTTCTCTGTGTGGCCCCTCTATAAATATAAACATTAACTAAGTCAAATAGGTCACACTCTTTTTTTTTTTTTTTTTTTCCATATACAGTATAGCAAGATATTTCTAACACTGTAGTATTGTAAAATAAATTTGTCTACATGTGTTCTCTATCTCTAGCCAACAGCTTTGGCATAAATAATGCTAAGTAGGGCAGAGGAGTAGACTTAGAGATTGCATTTATTTCAAGGAATAGTTCACTCATACATGAACATTCTGTCATCATTTACTCACCTTCGTGTTGTTTCAAACCGTATGACAATGACATTTTGATGCTTTGCAATCGGTGAGACATGTGATAACGTACTGTTTGGAGTCAAACCAGGCAAGATACATTTTCATGTGAAAATATCCAAGTTTATCCATATCCAAGTTTGAAAATGCACAAGCACAAATTAAATAAAACATTTCAACAGATAACTTTTGGTCTATTCCTTACACAAAGCGATTGTATGGCTTTAGAAGACCTGGAATTTAGTGAATAAGTTGTTTTTGTCATTACTGGTGCTTGACAGCTCCTGGTCCAGTCATTGTACAGAAAAGAGCAGTGTTCAAATTCTGGTGAACATCTCTTTTTGTGTTCCATGACAGAAAGAAAATCATACTGATTTGGAACAACACAAGGGTGTGTGAATTATGACTTGGGTGAACTATTCCTTTAGGTTGGCTTGTATTTGTGTTTGGAAAAAGAAATACATAAATAAATTGTTAATGGAAATATTGCAAATGTGTATACAATTATTTTTCTTTTAAGTTATAAAACTGTTTATTACTCATTACAAAATGCTACATAGCAACCTTGAGGGTTACTCCAGACAGTGTTGGAGTAATACATTTCTTGAAGTTTAGTTTCTACAACTAATACATCAAAAGGAAAAAAAGAGAAAAAATATATAATTGATTACCCCTAGGAGTATTGTGTTGCTTTCAAATTGGTACGTTCCCAAAATCTTTTGTGCAAAGAAATCATGCCTTTTTTAACTAAAAGCTTTTTCGGCAAGTGTTACACTTCATTTAATACATATGCAAATTTGACTGCTGCCAGCACTTACAATACAGACCTAATATTTAAACAATATATAAAACTTTTTTGTTGTTGTTGTTGCTTTCCTTAAACAGAAACAGATGGAAAATTTGTGTGTGTGTGCTTAACTAAGTGCTTCTAAAATGTATTTTCCCCAAATGTAATTTTAATATTCAGTTGTATCTCCTGATAAAATGTCCTCTGAGTAAGCGATCATAAGTGCACACTAGCAAATACAAAACACATTTTCTGACATGTAAGTAGTCCTGTTACTGCAGTTTATCCTCTCACAATCAAAAGTCATCCAAAATTGCCTCTCTAGCCCCACAGTTCAGAGCAGTCCAAAATTACAGTAGCAAGTGAGCATGATACAAAGTATGTTCAGTTTGTGAAGGTTATGTACAAGCACCTCAGTCCAACATTTAACAAACACATTCCACATTGCTCTGATGAACATGAGGGAGTTTGGCTGGATGTGACAGGAGCCAATAGTGAGGCCATCAGACAGTGGTCCATGAAGCTTGTGAAGCCAATCTTACATTTAATCACTAACATTTAAGATTCCTTCAAGGAAAGCTTAGTTAGTTTTATTTACATGTAACCGTGTAACACACCAAACTGAAATACTTAGGTCTCTTTTTTGCATTTTTATAAAATGTGAAATCTCATTGCTTAACCCTTATAGGATTGAAAAATAGACATCCAGAACTATCACACTGTTTCATTAAACATAACAACAACAAAACGTACAGTCAGGAGTAATTAGGAAAGTTTTAACCAGCTAGCCAGGCAGCTCTTGCATTTTCATATCATAGTGTTTAGACGAAAGAGTTCTGAGAGTTGACTGAAACAGCACTGCTGCATTGCACTTATTTGTCACTCAACTTTCCTTTGGACACCTCTGTGGACATTATGCTCATCTCCACTTGAGCACCTGTGCCAAGGCAACATGTTTTCGATCAAGACAACTGATACTTTCAGACAGTGTGGTGAGAACAAGCCACAAATTAGCCCAGTTGGCCCCTGTTCAAAGAAATGTGCAAATCATAAACTTGAGTGGCAAGAAGGTAAATATCAGAAACAACTGATCCCGTGATGAAGCATTTATAAAATACTGCAATCCGTTTGATACATAGTGTGACAATGCTTGATGGGATTTCTGGGGAGCATCAAGTTATTAAGTGTGGGTTGGGGGTCTCCAGCTACAGTCACCTAGGAGAGTTTAGTGCTGGGGTGCACTGAAGAGAGTTGCGGGGGACTGAAAGCTGGCTGGGGGTGGAGGGCCGACATCGGATAGAGGCCAGGGTGTAGAAGGTCCCCGTATGAGGTCCCCAATTGGTGCCTGTACATGTGGGTGGGGTTGGCGGCCAGGAATTGTCTCTGCATCATTAAGGAATGAATGGCAAAGGGGGGCATGAGGGGTGATATCACAGCCTGGTTCTTCAAGTACTGCAGTGGATGGGAGTAACTTGGGGTGATGTGGGAGCCCAAGCTTTCACACATGTCCTGTACCTGAGATACAAATGTCCCTGGATACAGCCCTTGGAACAGGTGGGAGTGCAAAGGAAACTTGTGACCCTCTGGAGTGTAGTTGTTGATGTGCACTGCATGTGCAGGTTCTGCTGGCTTCATGGACTCACCGTCAGCATCTGGTGTCCGTGATTTCCCTGGGCCATCTCTTTGTGTAGAGCAGTGCAAGGGTGTAACAGCCCGGATCTTCTTCTCCGGAGGTCCATTCTCTAACTCCTCGAGGTTCCTTTTCAGTGGCCGTGCAGTACAGATATTCTGTGGGCTACTTTTGGTGCTTAGAATGGGGCGAGCCATTTCCTCAATCTTGTAGCCTAAAGACTCATCTCCTCTGCCATTGTGTGCTTTCTCCAGAAGACTTGGGTGAGATTCTGGTACCTTTTTAGGTGTGGACACAGTCATGGGAGGAACCCGGCAGGCCCTGGGATGATAATCTAGACTTGAGTTCTGACCATTGCCTGTTTGATAGAGAGGAGAGTTTTTAATTTCCTGTTGCATTGTAGGATGTGGGATGCCACAGAGCGAGGATATGGAAAGAGGTTTGTGAGAAGAGGGTTTTGGGAGGCTCAAATCAGTTGGTTGCTCCTCTGCTACCCTTTCTGGAGGAGGCCCCTTTTCTTTCTGATTAAGCCGGGCACAGTAACTCAACCCAAAGTTGTCAGGATGCTGGGTTGAGGGGAAGCCCTGTGCAATCTCACAGTCCCGAGGATAAGTGTCCCTGCTAAGATACTTGCTTATCAGCTTCTTGCTCAGGTGGTGCTCAGTTTGTCTGCAGAGGTTGTGCAGGTGTGGTGAGGAATAAAAGTCACCTAAGAAGCTGGGAGCCTGGCCAGGACGAGGCATCTCTGCAGATTTCTCCATGCTGGAATGAGGATCAGCCCTCATAAGGTATGGCTCTCTTATCTGGCTAGGCTGTGACTGGGGTAGAGGTTCTCCCTCACTGCATCCCTCTTTCTGTGAGGCCTCTGTAGAGGACCTCCTGTCCTCACAACTCTTGGATTTAAAGCTCTGAGCATGCTGGATAACTGATGGCCGTTTGATCACTATGTTTGTCTCTGTAGTAGAGGAAGCCTGGGTGCTTTGCTGTCCAGCAGATGACCCTTCTGTACCACCTAATGATAACCTCCTACTCACTAATGGAGGTGGTGGCCCATATGGGTAATTATTAAGCAGTCCTGTGCCACTGACTTGAGAAAGCATCTTCTTCTTGGCTAAGGGAGACATAATGCCAGGATTGCCCCTGGGGTAGAGAAGTGGATTATAATTGAAGCATCCCTCTTCCTTTCTAGGGGGTTCAGCCCTTTCAGGTAAGAGTTCTGGAGTTGTGAGGGGTTTCTGCTTCAGAGTGGGCAGCACCATTCCCACCTGGTTCTGGTTCTCATTTGGCCCAGATGGTTCTATGTTTCCAAGTGCACCTGACAGTACCTTGTATTCTAGCATCCCATGCTCCCATTGGTCTGGAGTCTGAGACCTGGGAAGAGGGTGAGTGTGACGCAGAGGCATGGCAGCAACAGCAACAGGTAACACATCACAATCCTCTGACTTCAGTGGTGCACCATCTTGCGGAAGTGAGGGCAGCACATTCCCATTTGCCCGCTCATACGTGTTATGGAGCACAGCTTTCTCCTCTTCCTCCTTGACATCCAGCTGCACACCCTCATCCTCAGTAAGAGGACTCTTTGCATCTTTGTTCTTATGGGCTAGAGCCTGGAACTGCTGGCTCTCCTGCTTTTCCAACAGCTTCTCTTGGAACTGTTCCTTGTCCTCTTTGTCCTCCACTCCCTACAGACACAGACACAGACACACATGAAGAAACAATACTTACTAACAGAGTCACATACAGAGACAGGATAAGCATAGAGTGCTTCTTATGCTAATGTAAGTAAGTCCACCTTTTAGCTACAGGTGGATTATGTTTTTTTTTTCTGCTGGTTAGGATGCTCAAAAAAAAAAGAACACTGTTTTTACAGAGCCACAGTGTTAACTCTTTTGGGGAATAACCTACATATGGCCTGCTTGTAGTTGTCTCTGCATCTTTTGCTGGAAAGGAAAAATTAATTTTTGTATTTTTTTCAGTGAACTATTTCCTCACGGCAGATTTCACAATACCTTCCCTATACAAATACCTCTTTCCTCTTTTTACACAAATGAGATAAAAGATGAGACTGTGTAAGTGTTTCCTCATTTCTGGGCTGAATGTATCACTCCCAAGATCCTCTAAATGCACTCTGCTTAAATGAGAGCAGATAACAGAGTCAGAACGATTGCATAGAAGCGACAGCTGACAGCTGCTGCCAACCCTGCGATCCAGGGCATGATGCAAGTTTTGCACTTTAGACAAACTTTAGATATCTCTAATAAGCAGATGCTTGCCGGAACTTCAGAGTGGTGACAGCGGTGAGCCCCGCCCATCCATTTATTACCAGTGTTGGAGAAGGAGATGCACAGATGTTTGACATAAGCTGGTGTCAAAGAAAAGGCTGGCTCATCCCTTTCACTCCATTTCCCCACTTAACCCATAAGAAACATGCAACTGCATGTGAATAATCGCAGGTTCATACATCACATTACACAGCGCAGAGACAAACAGCTTGTTGCAGCTTCTTTTTGTAGGCTTGAAAACAGCATGATTAGCTTGATCCATTATCTGATGACTTTCATGAGTGCAATTATGCTACTTTGTATTACTGTCCACACATCCAGTGTGTTGCTCAAAAGAGAATTAATCGCTTTTCTATTCACTCTTTGAGGGGACACATATTTAATGCTGAAGTGTCATTTTTTCAATTTTGAAATAATGTCTCCTGTCCAAGCTTAACATGCAGAGACAACTATCAAAATCAAATCAAATCAAATCAAATCAAATCACTTTTATTGTCACACAGCCATATACACAAGTGCAATGGTGTGTGAAATTCTTGGGTGCAGTTCCGATCAACATAGCAGTCGTGACAGTGATGAGACATATACCAATTTACAATAACATCAGATTAACACAACACAATTTAAAGTCTAATATACACATAATTACACAGAACACAATATACAAATAATAACATACAATGTACAGTATACAATACACACAATATAGATACACATTATTCAATAAAAAAAGTATATATAGTATATATAGAATTTACAGTAGGTTGTATTGTACTGTATTGACATTCAGGCTGTCGGTTAATAGTAAGTTGTTTAGAGAGAATATAATATAATAATAATATCATTTATGACAGTCCGGTGTGAGATATAAGAGTAAGAGTGCTGTGCAGTGCTGATGTATTTTGATCGTGGGAGATCAAGAGTTCAAAAGTCTGATTGCTTGGGGGAAGAAGCTATCATGAAGTCAGCTGGTGCGGGTCCTGATGCTGCGATACCGCCTGCCTGATGTAGCAGTGAGAACAGCCCATGGCTCGGGTGGCTGGAGTCTCTGATGATCCTCCGAGCTTTTTTCACACACCGCCTGGTATATATGTCCTGGAGGGAGGGAAGCTCACCTCCGATGATGTGTCTGGCAGTTCGCACCACACTTTGCAGTGCTTTGCGGTTGTGGGCTATGTTATTGCCATACCAGGCGGAGATGCAGCCAGTCAGGATGCTCTCTACAGTGCAGGTGTAGAACCGTGTGAGGATGTGGCAGTTCATTCCAAACTTCCTCAGCCGTCTCAGGAAGAAGAGGCACTGATGAGCCTTCTTCACAATGACTTCAGTGTGGATGGACCATGTGAGTTCCTCAGTGATGTGGACACCCAGGAACTTGAAGCTGCTGACTCTCTCCACTGGTGCTCCATTGATGGTGATGGGACTGTGTTCTCTGTCTTTTCTTCTGAAGTCCACCACAAGCTCCTTTGTCTTACTGATGTTGAGGGAGAGGTTGTGCTCCTGACACCAGTGTGTCAGAGTGTGCACCTCCTCTCTGTAGGCTGTTTCATCATAGTCAGTGATCAGACCTACCACCATCGTGTCATCAGCAAACTTAATGATGGCATTGGAGCTATGTGTTGCCACACAGTCATGTGTGTACAAGGAATACAAGAGTGGGCTGAGAACACAGCCCTGTGGGGCTCCAATGTTGAGGGTCAGTGATGAGGAGATGTTGCTGCCTATTCTAACCACCTGGCGTCTGCTTGACAGGAAGTCCAGGATCCAGCTGCACAGCGAGCTGTTTAAGCCCAGAGCCCGGAGTTTCTCATCAAGCTTGGAGGGCACTATGGTGTTGAATGCTGAGCTGTAGTCTACAAACAACATTCTCACATAAGTGTACTTTTTTTCCAGGTGGGAGAGAGCAGTGTGTATTGTAGATGCAATGGAATCATCAGTGGAGCAGTTGTTGCGGTAAGCAAACTGCAATGGGTCTAAAGAGAGAGGCAGCACAGAGCAGATGTGATCTCTGATTAGTCTCTCAAAGCATTTGCTGATAATGGGGGTCAGAGCAACAGGATGCCAGTCATTTAAGCAAGTGATTTTTGATTGCTTTGGAACAGGCACAATGGTGGACGTTTTAAAGCATGTGGGGACTACAGACAAAGAGAGGGAAAGGTTGAAAATGTCCGTAAAAACATCAGCCAGCTGGTTTGCGCACGCTCTGATGAAGTGGCCCGGAATGCTGTCTGGACCCGCGGCTTTGCGGATATTCACCCGTCGGAAGGATCGGATTACATCCGCTACAGAGACGGAGAGTGAACTAACCTCTGTAGGTTCGGCCGCGAGAGCTCTCTCCGCGAGGGCGGTGTTATTTCCCTCAAAACGAGCATAAAATGTATTTAGCTCATCTGGGAGAGAGGCAGCGGTGTTCATAGCAGAGTTTTTATTCCCTTTAAAGTCCGTGATGATGTTAATTCCCTGCCATATGCTTCTAGAGTTGGTGGTGTTAAACTGTCCTTCAATCTTGTTCCTGTACTGCCGTTTTGCTGTTCTGCTGTTCTGGGCTGGCTTGTTTATGCTCCTCCGCGTTCCCGGAATTCCACACATTAAGTGCCGCGCGAACATCGCTATTAATCCACGGCTTCTGGTTCGGATAGATCCGTATTGTTCTGGTCAGAACGACGTCCTCTACGCACTTTCTGATGAAACACATTACACTATCAGCGTAAAGCTCGATGTCATCATCAGAGGCGGACCGGAAACATCTCCCAGTCCGTGTGATCAAAACAGTCTTGTAGCGTAGAAGTAATAGGGGTGTAAAAATGAAGTTTCAATGCATCAACTATGGAATTGAACATTTAATTACAACTACTATTATAAAACACAATGTTTTACATGTTCAGATCTTATCCAAAATACATTTCTTGACCTATGTTTAGTTCAGTTAACTTTTCCAATCTATCAAATCAAGATCCTAATTATATCTCCAGCATGTATGTAGTCAGTCAGTATTTGTGCATGATTGTCCTTCTATTTACATCTGTATCAGCAAATATTTTAGAATCTTATAATTATGAATTAATTATAGCACATAATATAATATAATTATATTGTTATATAAATTATTGCATATTGTTGTGAATCTTACCACAAGAATCAAATCGTGACCATATTTCAGATTTTATGATCATTACATCATTCTGCTAAAATTCGTAATTGAATCAAATCATTGTCAAAGCTAATATTTGCACCCCTAATAAGAAGCCATTTGTAGGTTCAAATTCTCCAAAAAGTGTAAACACTGTGGCTCTGAGACACTATCAAAACGGTTGTGTTTGTTTGAGCATCCGACCAAGCCGACCGCAAAGATTGGCTCAACCAATGGTGAGAGTTTGGGGAGGGACTATCGCTTTGCCCAACTAAAAGATGAGGGAGTGTTTATGGAAACCTGTTTGAAAACGATAATGACTTTTTTAAATGATCATAATGCGAGTCGTGCAGAAGGTACATACTGTGCTTTAGGCATGGTAAAGTTGGGGACCTTTCACTTGAGGGGTCGCTTTGTGTCATGCCTTTTGGGTACTTGTACAAGCTAGTAGAAATGTCTTTGGAGCCACAAGCAGCTAATCACTAGGAGGCTAAATTACCCTAGTGTAATAGGGTGTGACCACCAGTTGGCACAGTGTGTATCATTCAATAGCCTTGGTTGTATTTGGTGCCTAAGGAAGGACTAATTTTACAGTGCTTACAATGCTCTGATTCTTAGCAGAGCAGCGTGCCTATATTTGTCCATGCCCTGATTATACTCCCCTGACATGCAGGCCCCCAAGATAACTCCCAGCATCTATCTCTCCAAATTTTCTCTTTGAGATCTATAACTCTGCTTTAAGTGTTTTTTCCCCTCCATTCAACACTCCAGTGTTGTCATCGACTCTGCCTTCAACAGAGAATTCCATTTTCATTTTCTGCCTTGTACAATGTACAATCAATTATCTGGAGAGGTCTTTCAAATTACACAACATACCAGACAGATGAGCTAGGCATGCCTCTGGAAAAAAACGTACAACAGGTCTTTTTGTTTCCACACCACAACTTATTACTCATTTCATGAGCGGTAGAAATGAATGCGTGCCATGTAATGGCTTTAAAATGAGTCTAAATATGACAATTCGTGAGAAATTTTCAAACAGCTCTCTGTAATCATTTACTTATTCATGTGAAAATAATAACTCGATTCTCATTCCCTTCCACAGCCATGCTCATCTTTTTTCACATTTATGCTTAACTGGAGAGACATTTGCAAATCACCATGGATTTATTGGCTTTTAGGGATAAAAATAAGCCCACAATTTATATAAGAACAAAACTATGGCATGCATTGGCTCACTGCATATTGGTTTCTCAGATGTGATAGAAAAACATTTCCACCACAGCTGCTCTGTGCAAAAAAGGTCTCGTCGATAAAAGTAACTTTGTTATGATTTGCCCCACAATTCACCTTCTTTAAATTGATTTGTGAATAAAACTCAGAGGGAGTTTATGGAAAAAGGAACAGGGGAGAAAAACCTTGTGCGCTTCAGTCAAGGGATTCACTGAAAATAAAAGAATCAGGCATTAGGTATAAATCGTTTGCAGAGAAATGCCATTTGATTTCCATGCTGCAGTGCAGTGGTCAGAGCTTCCAATTCAGCCCAGATAATTATGTTAAAACCAGCTGCTCCTGACAGCACTATTCTTTCACCCTTCTGACAGCTTATTTGTTAAGGAAAGTTTTTCTTTTCAGCCTTTTTTTTTTGTGTTGCCACTTTTTCACTGACATGGTGTAGGTACTGGTACAGGAATCGGTGCCGAATCTTGAATAATTCCATAGCAGAAAAGGTTGTTCTAGGCTGGTAAAATGGGCTACATAAAACCTGCTGGTCTTGAACCAGGAAACGCTACTGGGAAAGGCCAGGGAGCGAGATAACGTTTCAGTTAGAAAACAGGTAAATAGTGTGTTTTTGATAGATGCTGCTCTGAAACAGGCTGAATGAAATAATGAAACACTGACCGGATCCAGGAATTTATCTGCAGCATCCTTTTCATTCCGAGATCTTGGATTTTGTTCATCCTTAGGGCGCTTCATGGCTGTCAACTTTGCTTTGACAGCCCCATCCTGGGTGCAACCGTCCTGTTTGCGGGGTTTGGCGGGAGGAAGCGGTTTGTCCTCCTCTCCTTTAGTAAATCTCTCATAGGGCAGGATGAGCCTGAGGAAAAGCAGGAAGTGATACAGGTTAGCAGAATGAGACTGATTCATTATTTGTTTGAACTTCTACTGGCTTACACAGTCCTGTCTTCCTTCCTGAACTGATAATAAAAATAACTGATAGCATTGTTTTGTGTAAACTGTTTTCTTAGACAAACTGTGGAGCTGACTGATGCATGACATCATGAAAGTCAAAAAAAGTAATTTGTATTATTGTTGTGAACAATATATAACAATATATAACAATATATATATACCGATACTAATATATATATATATATATATATATATATATATATATACCGATCAGACACAATGTTAAAACCACCTGCCTAATATTGTGTAGGTCCCCCTCGTGCCACCAAAACAGTGCCAGCCCGCATCTCAGAATAGCATTCTGAGATGTTATTCTTCTCACCACAATTGTACAGAGCGGTTATCTGAGTTACCATAGACTCTGTCAGTTCGAACCAGTCTGGCCATTCTCTGTTGACCTCTCTCATCAACAAGGCATTTCCATCCACAGAACTGCTGCTCACTGGATGTTTTTTGTTTTTGGCATCATTCTGAGTAAATTCTAGAGACTGTTGTGTGTGAAAATCCCAGGAGATCAGCAGTTACAGAAATACTCAAACCAGTCCATCTGTCACCAACAATCATCCATGTGATTATCTAATGTGCCAATCATGTGGCAGCAGTGCAGTGCATAAAATCAAGCAGATACGGGTCAGGAGCTTCAGTAAGTATTCAGAATGGGGAAAAAATTTGATATCAGTGATTTGGACCGTGGCGTGATTGTTGGTGCCAGATGGACTGGTTTGAGTATTTCTGTAACTGCTGATCTCCTGGGATTTTCACACACAACAGTCTCTAGAATTTACTCAGAATGATGCCAAAAACAAAAAACATCCAGTGAGCGGCAGTTCTGTGGACAGAATTGCCTTGTTGATGAGAGTGGTCAACAGAGAATGGCCAGACTAGTTCGAACTGACAGAGTCTATTGTAACTCAGATAACCCCTCTGTACAACAGTGGTGAGAAGAATAGCATCTCAGAATGCTATTCTGAGATGTGGGTTGGCACTGTTTTGGTGGCATGAGGGGAACCTACACAAGGCAAAAAAGGATTTGCACACTTTCTGGTTGTCAAACATCAGTGGAACATGTCCATAGTTAATGTGATTATGAACTACACTGTTGGATATTCTCCTAAGATACCTGTGTGAACATGACTGACTTCATATTGCCACAATTGCCCTGGGACCAGTTGGCTGAAATTTACTACAAAAATATTTTAGAAAAGTGAAAATTAGTCCTAAGAAAAGGTCTCACATTATTTGTTTGCAGATGCCTGGAGGCCACTGTATGCACACTTCAACAATGAGGCAAGTTGGGTAAAATTTTGTGAATAAAGCACTTGATTATGGCTTCAACTAATGATTAGTCTTTGTTTTTTCTTCAATTAATTGATTAATCTTATAAAAAAGTGACATTTTATTTCCCGTATTTTAATAAAATATATTATTTAAAAAACAAATGATTAAGGATATAACGCTTCACAAATGTATACGCTCACTTGAGGTGAATACATTTTTTATTCAATAAGAGGAAATGTGCATAAACTATAATGGAAACACATTTACCGAATAAACTCCTATCGAATTTGTAAGGAATAAAAGTTGCACATCAAAAAGTTCATGTGACTGAAAAACTCGTTCATTACTGAACTAACCAGCGGAGCAATCATCGCATCTGAAATAATGCTCTGGTCATCCTGAAATAATGATGTCTAGAAAATCCAAAGCCTACAAAGAGTTTGCAGAGCAAGTAAGTCGAAAACAAACTTGAACTGTAGGGAATAGAAGATTTATTGACACTTTTGAAAAATACCTTATAAGTCCGCATGGTATGGTCATAAGGTTGGATGAATGCACATATATAGCACTCCGAGAAGAGTGTGACACGCCGTTGCTCCCAGCGCTGTTGCTCCCAAACATGAGACAAAGTTCTTGTCTGCATGCTCTAAACCGGCAGTATTAAAAATTTAAAAAAAATCACAGTAGCTAAAATTTCTCTGGAAGTGACGATTTCATCCTTTTGAACTCCCTTGGATGTTCGCACATTGATTTTGCAATAATATGTTTTTTCGCATAAATTAAATTCGCAACTTGGATGGAAACACATCTATCGTGAGGTGTGTTGAATTTGGTCAGGAAAAAATGGGATGTGTTTGGAAAAGTTATATTTATTTCTCCTTTTTTTATGTAGTTTTTTCAACCCAGTCTCATGACAAGTCGTAATTATTGAAAGAGATGGCAAAACTCTAAGAACTCGTTGACTTGTAAAAAAAGTACAACATGAACTCCAATTGAGAAAAATATGGAATGAGTAACCAAATTTGTTCACATACAATTCCGGTCTTTAAATAAAGTGTTGGATAGAGGGCTTGTGTTGTATTTACATCATGTTGTAATTACCGTAATTACGAGTTCTTTGAAGACGTGAACGCTTTTTACAAGTTGTAAACTCGAAATTCTATGAAAGCTCCGACTTGACAGCTGTGTCGTCATTCAAATATGGTTAAAGTTAAAAGTTAAAGTAAATAACAGTTAAAGTATCATTACCTGGAATGTCTTCTTTCTTTTTAAACATGTTGTAACAACATACAGAGGTGAATTAATGAATTAATGTAATGATTACATTAATTACAAAGCTGTTTTGGCTTTATGAGTGTTGTCATAGAATAACTTTGGAGGTAGAGTAGAACCTTTGAGTTGCCATCTTGTAATTACAGTAATTCCAACACGACATGAATGCAGCATAGGTAAAGTTTGATACCTGTTTTGTATTGATTTGAAATTCTGTTTGTTGATTGGCTGGTCTAAGTCGTACCTTTTCGATATCTTACAGTTTTCTCATGTTGTGTTTTTTAGTACTGGTACAACAAAATGAAAAACAAAAAAAAATATGCACTATTGGTGCATAATTGATGTTTTATTTATTTTACTGTTCTTCTTCTTTGAAGGCAGCATAAGGCTAATGCAATCAAAGATAAGAAGACAGTGTAAAACTATGATTCATTTTAATATATCGCAGTTTAACACTCTTCAACTGATAGAGAGGCTTATTAATTGGCTAAAGGGCACACAACAATATGATGCCTTTTTAGTCTTGTAGTTTGAAGTTTTCATAATACCTTCAATGTGATTAATGAGTGCGAGTGGGAACTGTTGGAGACATGCGGAATTATAAATATCTACTGTGACACACCAGCTGTAATAAAAATACATTTCACATCTCTTGCATCACGATCAACAAATGTGGAAAAAAGGGGTAGCAGAAAGAACCAGCGATTAATATGACAGAGAGCACAAAATACGGCTGACTACTCTATCACAATTATTATTTTTTCCCTTTTTCATATCGCTACAATCACTCCCAGCATCCTCCAGTTCTCTCTATCTTTTCCTTCCATTCTGGTTTAAAAAGATCTAGCAGCATCTCAAGAGGAATTCATCTCCACTAGTTTGTAGCCATGTGTTTACTCAATGGGAGGTGTTCGGGGCTCTCAGAGTCGGGACACTCTGAGCACACTCAGACAGGGGCTGTACGGGAAAACTATGCCGGCTGAGGTTTGGCGACTGGCCAATGGTAAAGCTAAGCAAGAGCCCACAGGGAACATTTATCTTCAGATCCCATTACCAAAAGAGTTTAAACATGTTACAGCTGCTAAAAGTGGAAAACGGCTTGGGTCCGCACAGTCAAATCAAAATAGCAGGCAGCTGCCAAATAACTGATTCCCACTGTAATGTTTCAGGCCATGTTTACATAACGGAGGCATAATAATGCACACAATGACTTATCTTGTTCACAGCTAATCCGCAGAAAACTCTCTCGTCTGGAACTAAGGGGCTGTTTTTCAAATCCCCACAGAGTCCTTATTGAGCTTTAACTGTGTCTTGTAACACCCCAATTCTAAATTGCATGCAAAAAGCAAAAGTACATTTACACATTATTCTATTTTGATATTCCAGAGGGATAATTGATATCAGATGATTCTGTTTTAATTAGCATATTTTGATGTTTCTTTAAAAGAATAGTTCACCCAAAAATGAAAATTCTCACATTATTCACTTTCCCTGATGCCATCCCAGATGTGTTTCTTCAGCAGAACACAAATGAAGATTTTTAGAAGATCTGAGCTCTGTCATGTCCTTATAATGCAAGTAAACAGGTGCCAGCAATTTAACAGTCCAAAAGTCATATTTAGGCAGCATAAAAGTAATCCACACGACTCCAGTCAATCAGTGAATGTCTTCAGAAGTGAATCGATAGGTTTATGTAAGAAACAAGTCCATAATTAAAACATATTTAACTTTAAATCACAGCTTCCGTCCAGGGCTCTAATGCTGTTTGAAATGGCCAAACTATCGTGTGACATTCGTTCTTCTGTTGTAAATAAGCGGCGCTTCTGAATTTTCGCATGAACTTGCCGACGTGCTTACATCACGCGACAGCTACGTGATGCGTCAACTGCTGGCAGGAAGTGCTTTTTTTAAGTTAATAACATTTTAATTATCAATTTATTTTTTACACAAGCGTATCAATTTGCTTCAGAAGACATTCATTGATCGACTGGAGTCGTGTGGATTACTTTTAATGCTGCCTAAATGTGACTTATGGACCGTCAAAGTGCTGGCACCCATTTACTTGCATTATAAGGACCTGACAGAGCTCAGATCTTCTTCTAAAAATATTCATTTGTGTTCTGCTGAAAACACACATCTGGGATGGTATCAGGGAAAGTGAATAATGAGAGAATTTGAATTTTTGGGTGAACTACAGGCACTTTTATGTCCTAGAGATTGATTTTTATTAAAACTGATTTCTAAATAAACTTTTTTTTCTTTTTGTTATATGAAGCTCACATTAAAAAGTATTGAAATGTTTTTACTAATGATTTGACCCCGAATTTAAATCTTAAAGTATAAAAACCTTTTAAATACATTTTTAATGTCAAAACTATGATAATCTAAACAAAAAAGTGAAATAAACAAACCATTATTGTGCAAAAAAAAAAAGTTGGTCCATGACCTTAATGAAGTTTTACCAAAAGTGAATGTACTTGTTTGGAGACAGCAGTGTCTGTTAATATCACTTGAAATCAGTATATTTTTGTGAATCATTTACAATCAAGATGCAAATTTGTATATATGTAATATGTATATTGTGTGTGTGTGTGTGTGTGTGTGTGTGTGTGTGTGTGTATATATATATATATATATATATATATATATAGACACACACACACACACACACACACACACACAATATATAAACAGTATATACTTGCACGAATATAAACAGTTGACAAATTAAACTAGTAAGAGTGTTACTCTTAAGTGTGTTTTAAGAGAGTTTATTATTTTATTATTATTTCTAAAAATCAACAGGGCCAAAACTGCCAAAAGCTGAAGAAACACCCATTGTCTGGGTACTTTTTATGTGTGAAAGCATGTGAGAGCGTTGAGATAAGAATGGAAATAGCCCTCCGCCACAAGGTGAGAATTCAAGGAATAAATAAATGATGACTAAAATCCCAACTCATTCTCTCCACATGACCATTTATGGGAATAACAAGTCACTGTTCCCTTCCCATTGCAGTTCACTGAAAAAAAAATGAGAAAACTGAATAACTCAGAAAGTCTTTCCTTACAAATTTGGCTGTGGAGTGTTTGCTCTGAGGAAATTTTTTTTGAAGAGGTTGAGATTTAAATTTTTGTTATTTTCATTGAGCTGAGCAGCTGTCAGATAGACAGTAGTATTACTCTATTTCATATAGGCACAATGCCAAATGCAGGAAATGTGCAGTTAAAATGTTCCAATTTAAAATCGATTCAACAATACAGGTACACATACACAGTTCACAGCAAATCCAAATTCTAAATTATGATGTATTTTCCTTGTCAGTCTGTATATACAGTATGTGGGTTGTAACTGCATCTAATAGGGGTGAGGTAAAAAAAATAATTTTCAAATTTATCTAAAGTGACTTACAAATGAAGAACATAAGCAATTTGTCATACAAAAGCCAACAATATCTGAAGTATCACACTGCCAATTTCCAAAACGTATCTGGAATAGTACAGAAGCTAGAGCAAAAGAAAGAAACAGACAGAGACAAAGATTTTATTTTTATTAAATTAAATAAGAAGCGCAAAATATAGCGCACAAGTACTATGGACCACTTTTATGATACTTTAATGATGCTTTTGCATCCTTTTGAAGCTTGACAGCTCTAGTATAAAAGAGCGACTAGTAGCCTACATTTCTCAAGATTTCTCCTGTTTTGTTCCCAGACGAAAAGCATGTCAAAGGGTTTGGAACAACATAAGGGTGAGTAAGTAATGACAGTAATTTTCTACATAGGTGCAAATATTCCTTTACTTTTGTTAGGGACACGTCCCCATGCAAAGAGATATAAGTGTAAGCAAGTGTGCACTAAAAACACATGTAGTACAAGAAAGGGAGAAGGTGCTGCGTGAAAAGAGCAAGACCACTGACAGCGTCTGCCTTCGAAATCAAAATAAGCTTGATTGTAAGGAAAATGTACCATTTTGTCACAAATGATGTGGTGGAATACATTTCCCTGGGAAATGAACCTTAAAACCTCCATGATGGTCTGTATGTGTACTCACTCTGGGGGTGCAAAGAATAACTTGAAGAGCCACACAGAGCGATCCATTTACAGGACTATTTCCCCTTCTGCTGGAAACGACTCATGTCCCACTCAAGAGTGAGGGCTCCACCCCCTTCCTCTTCACATTCCAAACATCTCTACAAAGACTGATTACATCTTTGAACCAGAGTTTAACCTAACAGAACGGCTGCCAGTAATGTCGGAGTGTCATGCTGAGTTTTCGTGCAGACTTCATTTGTCAGTCCATTACAGCTGTCCAAATCTTCATTGAAGATGGACCACTTCTGAGGCCATGGGACCCCTCTTTATATCATACTCCTTTCTCTTTTGCTCCCCAAAGTTTGACTATGCAATTATATTTCCACTCAATAAGAACTGATTAACAGGTTCAACAAAGCAGCTAAAGAATACTGGAAAAAAAGTTTGGGAGTTAGATATAGCTTTGAGTATGTAACAGATCGAAATATAAGTCTTTATTCATTGATAATCTTCTCCACCGAAGCTTCTATGCCATTGACACCAAACACCATTGGTTCTTGCGTGTCTCGTGACCAAACATCCTTGAGGTCAAAGATGCCATATTAGATTTTTTATAGCTATGGCGGAGGGGAAGATTTTAAGAGAATAACATGATAAATTTCAATCTGTTCCTGCCACAAAGCAATCGTATGCCTTCAGATGACTTGGAAGCTGCCGTTGTAATGACTATTTTACTTGTGATTTTTCAGTGTTGTCTTGACAGCCTATGGTCGATATGGAAAAGAGCTGCTACTAAGAAGATTATTCAGAATTCTCTAAAATCACTCAATGTAGGTGAACAAATCAAGGCAGAATTTTCATTTTTGCATGAACTATTCCTTTAAGAGCATTGACAAAGTAAACTACTTATTATTTAGCTTTGCTGAAGTTATTTTAAGTCCTCTAGTTCAGTGCATTAACTGCACCGGTTCATTTTTAGGCCAGCTCAACATGTTGTGCAGCTTCAAGCTGGGCTCAGGTGTTTCTCAAAGCCTCGGTCACAGATTCTGGAGCAGAAAAAGGGTGCTTATTAATAAGGGCTGGGCATCTAACAATCACCACCTCTGTGAGTAGAGCCAAGCTGCACCTGCAGAGTAAGTTGTGCATATACGCACACACATACTGTATGCCAACCAAAACCCCTAGTACTCAAGACACTGAGGCCCACTTTTCAGGTTCCCAGCTATGCTCATATCAGAGAAAGCAGATTGGGTAGGAAAAATAATGCAGTCCATATCACCTGCAGGTTTTAGAATCCAAAGATGGAGTAATATTAATGCCTGAAGATGTAAATTCTGTCTTACAATCCATTAAGTAACAATAAAATGACATGCTAATATTATTCAGCATCATTTTTTAAGAAATTAAAATCAGTTGTTATCTTAGTAGTTAAAGGCTGAGGTTTAAACTCAGGTAGAATTAACCTGTGAACTAGTGTTAGAGACCCCGTTTCCACCTGGTATTAAGATGCATCTCGGGTGATCAGATCACATGTGGTCAGACAAGATGCATCACTGTTTACACCTGGTCACTTAAATGCATCTCCTGTGACCACTTGTGATTGGATTTGGAGGGGAGAGAGACACTGTTTCATGACGACATAGATCAATCACTATGTCAGAGTGTTACTTCATGATATTTAAGCACAACAAAGTCATAAAAGACAAAGAAAGTGAGATAAAAAGTGCTATTTCTCCCAGATGCAGCTGAATTTTAATCTAAGCACAAAAGCAACATTTCGACAAGTATTGTCTGTTATTTTAGTGGATTAGCTGTATTAACCTGAGCTGCAGATGTTTGTGCTTCTCATAAGTGTCCGTGCATGTTGATATCAGACACATTGAGAAGATCTGTTAAGTTCCCTATCTGTCACTCACTCGACGTTGTGTTGATGTAGAGACACTAGGGGTCACTCTTGGGAGCCCGAGACACCTCTGGTCTTTGATAAAAGGCCAATGAAAATTGGCGAGTGGTATTTGCATGCCACTCACCCAGACATACGGGTATAAAAGGAGCTGGTATGCAACCACTCATTCAGATTTTCTCTTCGGAGCCGAACGATCATGCTCACTGAGCTGAATTCCCACGACTGTTCATTCACCTCTGCTGGATCTGACGGCGCATTTCAGCGGCTTCTCCCCCTCTGCACTGGTGTAATGCAAAGAATGCACCTGGGAACTTCGGCAGAAATAAAAGAGTATATTTCTCTAAAAGAGTATATTTCTCAAAGAGTATATTTCTCTAAAAGAGCGGCACACACGGAACGTCTTTTTAAAGACGCGTCTTTCTAAAGGTGCTTTTCCGATTGTGTGTTATTCCTGGTTGCGCTCGTTATCTCTCGCCTTCTGATGGTCACGATCACTGTCTTTCGTGTCTGGGCACTGCTCACATGGAGACAGCATTCGTGGATGGTCATGTTCTCATTGCGAGGACATGTCCATGGCAACGATGCGGTCGCGGCTCGCCTTCGTAAGAAAGCAAGCCACCCCAGAGGCTCCCCGCCTCGGTCCTTTTACCCACGGGTATGAGGCCAGTGCGGCTAGCACTGGGGGCGATTTGGGGATCCCAATGGGACCGCCTCTGCCGGGTATCCCCCCGCGGACCTCCCATTCCCCAGCATGCTCGTCTGCCCCGATCGGGCTTCTGGATGAGTCCGCCGGCTCGTCTCACAGCTTGTCTCTGACAGCCAAGGCCTACGGTGCCGCTGGACAAGCCACCTCCGCCCTGCACGCCATGGCTCTCCTGCAAGTCCGCCAAGGCACTAAAGGAACTGCACGAGGGTAGTTCTGCCCTGGGATTGATGCAGGAAATGCGCACGGCGACCGACCTCGCTCTTTGAGCGACGGAGGTCACGGTGCGGTCTCTTGGGTGGACGATGAGCACCACCTTTGGCTCAACCTGGTAGAGATGAGTGAGGTCGACAGGACACGATTCCTTGCTGCCCCCATCTCCCAGGCTAGCCTATTCGGCGACACCATCAAGGGCTTTGCCCAGCAGTTCTCGACGGTGGAGCAGTAGGCAGATGCTAGCCGGCATATCCTGCCCCTGCATGGCTCAAGATCCCACACCCTGTCTACTCATCACCAAGGGCGTCCCCCTGCGGTGACTGCACTGGCTCCGCCGCAGCCTGCCCCTTCAGCCCAGCCCCGGCGTGGAGCCCACCGCAGGAAGCAGATGCCACCCGTCTCGCGGCTGCCCATAACCCGTGAATGGCTTCAAAGCGCCCTTGAGACGGGTGACCCAGGGATGATGAAACCCGCTGCTCTGGAGCTGGTAAGCAGATCTCTCCATCTTTTTGTTACCTTTTGCATTCAATTGCGCTGCATGCCCAAGTGGCTACAGTACTCAAGAGTTCAGCAAGAGCGGTTTCCTTGTTCCCTGGGTCACGTATCCAGTGTGCACGGCCGTCATCACGACCACCGTCTACCACTCTATTTGGCAGGTTTGGCACTCCAGCGGTCTCCCGCCCCTGAGCGCCCAGCTGTAGCACAAATCCGCCCCCGATGTGACAGTCTCCATGGGTCACGAGGACAGGCCTCTTCCTCCCCCGTCCCAGGCTGTTCCGGGGGTGGTCACAAGGAGCCAGTAAGTGCTTCGATGTCCTTAGACAGAGGCTTGCACTTTCCAATCCGTCGCGATGGCTGGTCCGGACAGTCCGACTCGGCTACGCGATTCACTTTGCCGGGCATCCGCCCAGGTTCAGCGGTGTCCACTTCACCTTGGTGAAGGACAAAAACGCTGCTACCTTGCGTGGATATCGCTACCCTTCTATGGAAGGGCGCGATAGAACCTGTCCCTCCAGCCGAGATGAAGAAGGGTTTTACAGCCCCTACTTCATCGTACCGAAAAAAGGCGGTGGGTTGCGGCCAATCTTGGACCTGTGAGTACCGAACTAGGCTTTACACAGACTCCTGTTCAAGATGCTGATGCAAAAACACATTCTGGCGAGCGTCCGGCATCAAGATTGGTTCGCGGCGGTAGACCTGAAGGATGCATACTTCCACGTCTCGATCCTTCCTTGACACAGACCCTTCCTGCGGTTTGTGTTCGAGAGTCAGGCGTATCAGTACAAAGTTGCAGAGGCTGCCCTTGCCCCGTTAAGGGAGGTGGGCATTCGCGTTCTCAACTATCTCGATGACTGGCTAATCCTAGCTCATTCTCGAGACATGTTGTGCGCACCCAGGGACCTGGTGCTCTCACACCTCAGCCGACTAGGGCTTCGGGTCAACTGGGAAAAGAGCAAGCTCCTCCCGGTTCAGAGCATCTCTTTTCTCGGTTTGGAGTTGGACTCAGTCTCCTTGACGGCGCACCTTACGAACGAGCGTGCCCAGTCAGTGCTGGCATGTTTGAAGGCGTCCAAACAGAAAACAGTGGTTCCACTGAAACTTTTTCAGAGGCTCCTGGGGCATATGGCATCCTCGGCGGTGGCCACCCCGCTCAGGTTGATGCATATGAGGCCGCTTCAGCACTGGCTCCATACTTGAGTCCCGAGATGGGCATGGCGCCACGGGACACATCGCGTTGTCATCACGCAGGACTGTCACCATCTTTTCAGCCCTTGGACCGTCCTCTCGTTTCCATGGGCAGGTGTTCCTCTAGAACAGGTCTCTAGGCGCGTCGTGGTCACGACAGATGCCTCCAAAACGGGCTGGGGCGCTGTTTGCAACAGGCACGCACCCGCTGGCCTCTGGACGGGTCCGCGACTGCATTGGCACATCAACTGCCTCAAGTTGTTGGCAATTCTGCTCGCCCTGCGGAGGTTTCGGCCATTGATCCAGGGCAAGCACGTGTTAGTTCAGACAGACAACACGACAATGGTAGCATATGTAAACCGCCAAGGCGGTCTGCGCTCTCATTGTATGTCACAACTCGCCCGCCATCTCCTCCTCTGGAGTCAGCAGCACTTCAAATCACTGCAAGCCACTCACATCCTGGGCAACCTCAACACTACAGCAGACGCGCTGTCACGACAGGTTACCCTCAGGGGAGAGTGGAGACTCCACCCTCAGGTGGTCCAGCTGATTTGGAGTCGATTCGCCTCCCAAGAATCCTCCCCACTGCCTGCTCTGGTATGCCCTGACCGAGGCCCCCCTCGGCATATACTCGCTGGCACACAGCTGGCCCCCTGGCATGCGCAAATATGCATTTTCCCCCAGTGAGCCTACTTGCACAGACCCTGTCGTCGCTGTGTCCGGTGTGCGCTTTACACATCTATTTGGATCGCACGCAGAGCTTTAGAATCTCTGAGCAGCTCTTTGTCTGCTTTGTTGCACAGCGGAAAGGAAGCTGTCTCCAAGCAGAGGATCGTCCACTGGCTCATTGACGCCATAACTATGGCATATGTCGCCCAGGACATGCCGTCCCCGGTAGGGCTACGAGCCCATTCTACCAGGGGTGTAGCGGCTCCCTGGGCCCTGGCCAGGGGTGCCTCTCTAACAGACATTTGCAGAGCAGTGGGCTGGGCAACACCCAACACCTGTGCAAGGTTCTACAACCTCCAGGTGGAACCGGTTTTGTCCCAGGTAGTGGCACGCAACACAAGCGGATAAGCCCGGGATAGCTGGCCGGGTGTATCACTTGCACATAGCGCCTTCCACCTCCTTTTGAGCTGAAGACGTGCGCAATTAATTCCCAGTAGTGTTCACAAGTTTGTTCCCTGGTTGACTTCCTCCGAGCCCTGTGGCAGTTGAGTTTTCGGAGAGATTCGCTGCCGGCCCAGTACACACGCTAACTAAGAGCCCTGTTCTGGGGTAGGTGCTCCTCATGTGGCGGTTCCCTGTAAGGCTAACCCCATGAGATACATATCTTCCGTTAATTCGTTTCCCTGTTGGCAAACTGCGTCTTCTTTGGGCAGAGCCCCTCTGCCCCAGTCTCCATGTTTGTAGTAACTCCTCCCCCATTGGGCAGGATCTACCTTGAAGACTCTCCACATGGTTGGAAAAACCATGTGACGTATTTTTCCACTTAAATATCCCCCCTTTCTTTGGGCGAGGTGTGGTCTCCGCTGTGTCTTCCACTTGGGAGGGACACCCCCCAACTAGACCTGGTGGCCCAGTCGGATAATCCCCCTTCTTTTTTAGGGATTGGAAAAAAAGAAGGGGAAAAGAGGCCACGACTGGGTTAAGCCTGTCTCTATCTTTTGGGTAGTCGACTTGTCCCCAAAGGGCCATTCGACACTCATAACTATGTTGGGGGAGGTTACGTGTCGACCTGGTGTGCTGGCTATGAGGCACACAGTAGTCTGCCCACCACACCCCGCCAGTTCACGTAATACAGTTCAGCCATTTGTGGCGTTTCGTATAGGGACCCCTAGTGTCACTACATCGAAACAACGTCGAGTGAGTGACAGATAGGGAATGTCATGGTTACTTGTGTAACCTCCTTTCCCTGATGGAGGGAACGAGACATTGTGTCCCTCCTGCCACAACGCTGAACTACCCGCTGAAATAGCCGGACCTTATATCGGCTCCTCAGCATAAAACCTGAATGAATGGTCGCATACCAGCTCCTTTTATACCCGTATGTCCGGGGGAGTGGCATGCAAATACCACTCGCCAATTTTCATTGGCCTTTTATCAAAGACCAGAGGTGTCTCGGGCTCCCAAGAGTGACCCCTAGTGTCACTACATCGACACAACGTCTTGTTCCCTCCACCAGGGAACGGAGGTTACACAAGTAACCATGACGTTCTCATGCTTGTGTGTATATCCACTTCTTTAAATTAAATGATTTCCTTTAAAACTGCTCCTAACCAACAAAGTTTAAACTCTTGTTTTAGCACAGCGGTTGACTGACCGGTGAGGACTGGCGCTTTGCTGCTGTTGGGACTCATTCAGGACGAATTAGCGTTTACACCTCAAATGTGATGCGGTTAAATGCGTTTTTGACGACAATTGTATGTGGTCTTTGTGATCTGATCACAAAATGTTTTAGACTCCGTTTAGACCTGTATTTAATGCTGACCACATGTGATCGGATCACCAAACATTGGTATCATGATTTGTGCTTCTTTAGCTCAGATCACGATAAAAAAACGCCATTTTTAGGGCTGGTCCAGCTTATGTGCATGCACATCTTAAGTAAACTATCTGTACCTGAAACGTGATTGGCTCTTTCACCTGTAAGATGGGACTTCCATTTCTACACCTGCCATATTGGTTACATTAACATTTACATTTAGTTATTTAGTGGATGATTTTCTCCAAAGCAACTTACAAAGTAAGGAACATAATCATTTCATCATACAACAACCAACAATATCTGCAGTATCGCACTGCTATATTCTATTCGTAGCTAGAGTAGTACTGAAGTTAGAGCAGATGAAAGACACAGAAAATGTTTATATATATATATATATATATATATATATATATATATATATATATATATATATATATATATATATATATAATTTTTTATTGGTTGTTTCAGTTTCTCTTATTCATTTTAATAGTCTCCATCTCAATAGTCTGGTTATGTTAAAGTATCAACATCTAAATTTCATGTTTGAAACAGGATCAACAAACATTTTGTGTTACAATATTGCCTGTTTATCTCACTTGTAATGACTATTGTTGACAGTACATTATGTACTGTAATTCTTAGGGCCAATAACCCAACATATGAGCATTGGTTATAGTGATGCTTGTCTTATCAAACACCACTGATTATTACTAAATGAAATGAGCAATTAAAAATTGCATGAACAAATAATTTATTCTAGATTACGTGTTGCTTGTAATCATATACATTTTTATAGCCTTTCAAGATACTGCAATTAAAATGAGTATCTACATTTTTCCAAGAAAATTTCAGTGACAAAGTGACTTTGCTGTGCACACTGCTTCCCTGTCATTAATTAAAATGTGTAAGTGCTTGAAGAACCGTGAGGAGAATAGAACTTCCTGTATAATGTGGACAGATAAGAGCAGCATCGCAAAGATAGCAGCCTGCTGAAAACCACAAAGGTGTGCCTGTTCGCTTTTGTCTGCATACGCTCTTCTCTCCTCTGGGAGACTGCTGAGTGGGTAATAAGATTCGGTTGCAGCATCTCTTCCCCCCTCCATTCTTATATAACACTAATTTCCATAATTAGCAACTCAGAGAACGCCAGAACGATAAAATGAATCATACTTAAAGAATGCAATAATTATACAAATATCAGTGTTTATGCTCTGCTATAAGGTGCTGTTTTTCTGCCACCCTTGCCCAGGAATGTACTGTATTCCAGATAGGGACGTGGGTTACTGGAACGTGGTGCTTATAAAAATCAAGTAGGGCAAAGAGTAAATGCAGATGTGACCATGGAGGCCAAACGTAAGTAACTATTACTGGAAGTCAGTGTACAATAAGCAGCGAACTGGCACTTAGTATGGTACGAAATAGTGTAAAAGGGATAGTTCTCCCAAAAAAGATTCATTATTGTTATTATTTAATCACTCTCAAATCACTCCAAACACAATTTTTTCTTCTGTGGAACACAAATGATTTTTTTTTTCATGTTCACACGTGTTGCCACATAATGAAAGTGAATAATGGCTCAGGGCTGTCAAGTTCCCTAAATAAAAATACAAAAAAAATAATAATAATTTAATAAAACTACAGTAAAAGTGACTTGTGGGCTGTTTTACAAGTATTCTGAAGACAAACGATCACATAGTGTACACTTTGGTTCCCTTTTGATTCAGCTCACTTCGAAATTGCTATGGGAGATTCCTTCCCGATGACTTAGTTGAAGCCCTTGTACAATAACGGCAATCCTGAGATTGGCAATGGTGTTTGAAGTCCACCCCTTTTAGGCGTGTAGTTGGCCTGTATAAGCAGGTGCGTGAACACCATTTCTTCAGAATTTTCTTCCTTCAAAACAGCGACATCACCTCTCGTCTTGAAAGCCCTCTCTGCTTCAACGTCAAGATACACTTCTTCAGTGGACGGGATCTTTTCTGCAGACAAGGACAGGACGACTCATCACCTGTCCCACTCAGTGCCTGCAGTGAGAAGACTCACCCCTCCACTGCAGTGTTCCGGTGAAGATTCTCACTGTCGAAGATGCTTCTTGGTGAACATGCGAGTGGCTCATCCCACCGTCAGATGAACATGAGAGCTGTGTTCACTGCCTGGGCCACGCCCACACTGAAGCGCCTCTCATATAGACAGACTGCCCTCACTGCAAGGGCATGAGTCTCCGGACGCTCTGCTCATTGTTTGCCCTTGTACCCACCTCCTCTGTGTTAGATCCCGAGGGTTCACACAGGGAAGCAAGGCAAGGCCGCGAGGTCAAGTTGGATGAAATTGAGGAGGATCCTGTGCCGGCACAAGCCAGCGAGCCCCTCAATCTTCCGATGTAGCGTCCGTGCCTGTACAGTATACGTGTGATGAGCTCCAGCCCTCTACTGGAGCATATGGCTTTATTACATTGCCGGTTCTGATGATGGGGATGACGTCATGTCCCTCGCAGCATCAAATATGAATGAGTGGTCCATGGAGGATGTCGTCGTTCCTTCCCCCAGTGAAGGTGAGGAGCGTGCGCATGCCACTGATAAAGAGCTGATTCTCGTCCCATTGCACGTGGCTGCGGAGCTCGGTTTACAATGGTCCACTCCAGTCGAGCCAGAAAGATCTCGTCTGGATGAGTGGTCCTGCAGTCCAGCCGCCATCAATAGACTGCATCTCAAAGGGCAGCGCCATTCTTGAGTTCCGGCTTGTATGTTAACTTGCCTCATTAAATGTTGGCCTTAGAGTCAGAGGACCGTGTTTCAAAACCAGCCGTCGACTCAATCTGATACATGCGATGACAGAGTCATGGATGTGACACAAAATTTCATGGTTGCCTCAAGATGGCGCTGTGGGTAACAAAAAGTCACCAGAGACTCAGTCTGATGACTCACCACTCTATTTTGGGTCAGCGCCTGGCAGAGAACCCCTCCCCCGCTGCTCTGGCTCTGCCAAAGACAGCCGAGTCACTGAATAGTTTCTATGTTGTGTTCAAATATACAATGTTCTCACAAGAAACAGAAATGAAACATTCACACGTTACTCATCTCCACCGGGTAAGCCGGAATAGTAGACAAATGTGTTACTTTGTGATGTGTTCACAAAAACAAGGTTATCACACAATAGAGAAAGCGCTGGTTGCGTGTGCTCACACTGCATGTGCTCGACACGCACATTTATACATTGTTCACTTCCCCTCCTCGCCCGAGTTCACTGGGAGATTGCATGTGTATTGTTTCTTTGTGATGATTTTCTAACACAATAGAGAAAACACTGGTTGCATCTGCTCGTGCTGCAAATGCTCGACACATGCATTTACACGCTGTTCACTTCCTCTCTTTGTCGGAGTTTGCTGGGTGATTGCATGTGTGTTGTTTCTGTGCGATCATTTTCTCACACAATAGAGAAAGCGCTTGTTGCATCTGCATGCGCTGTACATGCTCGACGCACGCACATTTACATGCTGTTCACTTCCCCTCCTCACTGGAGTTTGCTGGGAGATTGCATGTGTGTTGTTTCTGTGTGATGATTTTCACATAAACAATCTTCTCACACAGTAGAGAAAGTGCTTAACGCAGACTGTTTCTGTGCATTGTGTTCACTTAAACTATGTTTTCATAAAAATCAGAAATGTGCTAGTCGCAAATATTTAAGACGCACACATTCATACACCGCTCATACACCCGTAGGTTGCCAGGATGATGCACAAATGTGTTTCTGTGTGTTGTGTTCACATAACCAATGTTCTCACATAAAAGTGAAAGCGTTCGCTGTACGAGACGCACACACATTCACACGCTGCTCATTCCCTGCTGGAGTTCATCGGGATGATACACAAATATGTTTCTGTTTGTTGTGTTCACATAAGAATGTTCTCACCTAAAAGAGAAAGTGTTTGCTGTACGAGACGCACACACATTCACACGCTGTTCACTCCCTGCCAGAGTTTGCCGAGATGTTACGTGAAATGTTGTTTCCATGTGATGTGTTAAATAAAGAATGATTCTTACAAAAAAGACAAAGTGCTCAAGATGCCTTAACGAGACACACAAACGTTCTCATTTGTCTCCCCCTCAACGTATTACACAGAATGTTGCTTAAATAAAGGATGTTCTCATAAAGAGAAAAACGCTCGCTGCTCTTCACGCTTCTTTTACCCACACACTCTCTGCACAACCGCTTCCCGGTGGCGAGCGGTGATCTATCTTCTCTAGTGAGCGAGCCGAGATCTTGCTTATGCCGTTTGGTCATCTATGGTCCTGGCTTGGGATGCACCTATGTTGCGTGCAGGGACTCACAATTTCCTTGCAGAGAACGCAATAGACATTGTTCTGAACTGCGGCACCCACAAGGGTTCTACAGCCGATGTCTTCCGTTCGGAAGTAAGACGGCAGGCTTCAGCCCATTTTAGACCCAAGATGCTTAAATCGCACACTTGCAAAGTGCAGATTCAAAATGGTATCTCAGAAACAGATCTTAAATAAACAGATCTTAAATCTTAAATTGATTTGCATCAATAGATCTAAAGGATGCATGGTACTTTCATGTATGAGTTGCACCTCGTCTCTGGCTGTTTTGAGATTCACGTTCGAGGGAACAGTTTACTAATTCAAAGTCCTTTCTTTGGCTCTCCACAATCTCAAGGTTTATCGATGCGGTGCTCGTTCGTTAAAGCTGAGTGGCATGCGCATTTTGAATTACCTCTATGATGGACTATTATTAGCCAGATCAGAGGCTCTGTTGTGCGAGCACGGGGATTTACTACTCTGAGGCCCAGGCTGTACAAATGGCGATGTCAAACTGGGTGAAAAGCATCCACCATCGCACTGTTAGGTCTTTTACATGAGACCTCTCTAAAGCTGGCGGCACACCTGGCGCCAAGGGTGCATGCGCATTGGCATTACTGGCTGCTGTCTAGCTGCTCTAGCACCTTGGAGATCTCCAAGTTGTAACAGCATCATGCTGGGTCAGGTCTTCTGGAAAAAGGCGGTAATCATGGATGCGTTCAGCGCAGGCTGAGGCACACTGTATGGTGGGTGCCCAGCCTTCGGCAGCTAGCACTTCAGTCATCTGGAAATACTAGCTGTCTCTTAGCCTTGAAGGCTATGCATTCCAAGGTAGTGAATCACCATGTTCTGATTCGATCGGACAACATGACAGTGGTAGCTTACATAAATTGCATGCCCCTCTGGGGTGAATGCCATTCTGAATGCTACAGCGCTGTCTGCGAGAGGCCTCTATGTGCTAAGTCGCGTATGTTTACAAATTGGTGCTCTTCACTTGGTGAAGACTCAGTGAATTGCTCCATAGCTGAGATCCTCGCATTCGTCCAAGAGTGGTTGGAACGTGGATATCTCCCCATCGATGCTCAAGGTTTATGTAGCAACTATGTTGGCATACCATGCCATGGAGGCTGGCTCTTTTATGGGGAGACATGTTCTATTTTTCAGTCTCTCAAGGGAACGAGGCGCCTAAACCCCCTCGCCCTGCTACAGTCTCAGCTTGGGATTTAAACCTGTAGCTGAAGGCTCTCAGTAGCCCCCCGTTTGAACCACTGGAATTTGTTGAGTTGTGTGTGCTTTCTCTAAGACTGCACTCCTAATGGCACTGGCCTCAATTAAATGGGTGGGTGATATGCAGGCGCTGCCTGGTATTCGGGCTGGGACTTCCAAAAGCCACCATCAACCCAGAAAGCCTATGTGCCTAAGGTTCTATCCATGCCATTCGGGGCTCAGGTGGTCCACCTACAAGCCTTCTTTCCCCCACCATTTAATTCGGATGAGGAGCAGTCGATGCATTTGTTTGTTATGCCCTGTGCAGGCATTACACATGTATGTGGAGCGCGCCCACCAGTTTAGGCTGTTGGATCAGCTCTTTGTAATGGAGGACGCACATAGGCATGTCCGTCTCCAAGCAAAGGTTCTCTCACTGGATCGTTGATGTGATCACCCTCGCTTATGAATCACAGAGTGTGAGATGCCCTATTGGTGTGAAAGTGCATTCAACCAGAGGCATGGCCTCTTCATGGGCATGGACAAATGATGTGTCCTTGCAGGACATATGCTTTGCAGCAGGTTGGTCATCACAAACACTACATGGTGTCCATCTCTTCAAAAGTCCTCTCTGTCTAGAGCGCATATTGTTCCAACACTCAGCAGGTGAGCCCAGGCCCTTTTATCATGGGCGGGCTACCTGATATATATATATCTTGATACAGCTACCTGTATGTAGGCTGTTGTTGAAATTACCCCCCTTCGAAGTAACAAGCACTTCTAATGAGGAATAATTTCCTTTCCCAACCTCTGGATGTGAAGGGGTTAAATTTATTCTGTGTGTATTTACATGGTTCATATAGATTCCCAGGCTGAGATTAACTTCCATCTAGTTTTCACCATGTGGGTTTATTCATTAATTTCTACACTTGAAGACATGTCTTTAATAAGTCACTGTCCTTTAGGCCTGTGACTTCCTATTGTTTTTCAAGTATTTACACCTCTGGGGGTATGACATCACGTAGAGCGGCTTGATGGAACTCGGTTCCCCATAGCAATGTTGATGTGAGCTCAAAAGGGAACGCCTCCAGAAACACATGAAACCTTGGTTCCCTGAGATGAAGGGAACAAGACATTGCGAAAGCTAGCTGCACTACTACTTCAGAGTTTCGAGGTTCGAGCGATGCGCTCTTGTCCATCAGTCAGAAAATTCTGAAGAAATGGTGTTCGTGCACCCACTTATATAGGCCAACTGCACGCCTAAAGGGGCTCAAACACCATTGCCAATCTCAGGATTGGTGTTATTGTACAAGGGCTTCAACTAAGTCGTCGGGAAGGAATCCCCCATAGCAATGTCTCATTCAATTCATCTCAGGGAACCGAGGTTACATGTGTAACCATTTTATGGTGTTTATTTGTCCTTTATTGAGCTTGACAGCCTGGAGACACTATTCACTTTCATTTGATGACAAAAAAGATGTGAAGATTAAAAAAAAAAAAAAATCCTTTTGTGTTCCATGGAAGAAAGAAAGTCCTACAAGGTTGGTTCTGCTATCTGATGTGTTTAAAACTAGCTATGCTAATTTAATATTTTATTATAATTTATGTAACATGTTCAATAAAAACATGGGATTTGTGCCTCTAATACTTTAAAAATGTCATGGGACACAAAGGTTAACTCTATTCATGTCCAATGGCAATTATTCCCTATCTGGACCCTGTAGGAGATAAATTGGAAGAAGATAATCTATATTGTGTTTTGCAATTTCCTGTGCAGCGGTGGCTGTTGGTATTATGGAGGAAGAAGCTGTGCTGAGGGCAGTGGGGCTTTCCTGCATGGAGAAGTGGCATTTCTGCATGTAATAGTGGAACTGTATGGGCTCCGCTCCTGCCAGCCATACAACTTCATTTGCTGCAGCCCTTAACCACAACCACATGGCCAGGGCAGAACTGAAAACCCTGCCAGGCTTCTCCCGAGAACAGAGATAGTAAACTTGAGGTCAAATTTTTGACACAAACTAGTATTGAGGCTAGTATGCAGCTGCATGCAGTTGTAGGCATGGTATTGAAAAACACCTTTCTAAATCTATTCCACAGTCCTCATTACAACAACTGAATTTCTCTAAATAAAATGGTTGTAGCTGTGGAGTGAATTGAAACTGCACAGAACCAAACAGAATTGCTCAGAGGTTGCTCTTCCACAAACTGAAATATACAAGTCTAGAGATTTAGGGGAATATTCTGGGTTCAAAACAAGTAAAGCTCAATCGACAGCATTTGTGGTATAATGTTTATAACCACAAAAAAATAAAAAATAAATAACAATTCAAATAATCTCTCATTTTCTTTAAAAAACCAAAAATCGAAGTTACAATGAAGCACTTACAATGTAAGTAAATGGGCTGATTTTTGGAGGGCTTAAAGGAAGCTTATAATTTTATTAAAGCACTTACAGTAATTCTTCTGTTAACACTTGTGTATTATTTGAGCTGTCAAGTGGTTTAAAATGTCATTTGTACTGTCATTTTAGGGTTTACTATGTTAGTTCGTCATGGCAACAAAGTTGTAAAATTGGATTTAACTTTACACAGAAAAGGTTAGTAAGCGATTGTATCACATTAAATCATGTTAACGTGCATATTGTTTACGTCTTGTGGCTATACTGTACATATTTTTAAAACAGTGAGTATTTTAATGTTTAGCTCCCATTCACTTCCATTGTAAGTGCCGTACTGTAACCCAGATTTTTGCTCTTTTTTTTAAAGAAAAGTAGGAACAAGTGAAAATTAATTTTTGTGGTAATCAACACTATGGCACAAATGCTGTCAATTGAGCTGAACTTTTATTAAACCTGGAATATTCCTTTAATTGAGTTTTCAGTTATGTTTCATTAAAGTATCAGATGTTTCTCCAAAAATTCCCAAGGAGTAATAAAAATATACACAGAATGACATACAAAGCTATAAAATAAATGTGGATAGCATTTCTAAAATTATTTGGTTTTGGAAGAATTTGATGTGACATGTTTGTGTTCATATAAAAATCTCAGAATTTCACTTGCAGACTTTGGTATATTGGCAAATCTGAGCACAATTCGAGACATTGTTGAGATCTAAAACTCTAGAGGAGTGTGATATGTTTCTTTTTCTCATGAGAAACATTTGAGAATTAGGAGAAACAACTAATATAGAAAATGTATCTTATTTATGCTTTTTCTTTCCAATGGGTTACTATGAGGGAACTGAAAGTCTAATTTCATTTGTAACACAATTATTGCTGGTATATATTAAAAACGTTCTGTAAAAAAGTGAGTCATTCAGTCCGGGAGATATTTTTCCCTTTTCTCTCCAACTCTTTGCCACCAAATGAGTAATATTTAACACACACTCCTGTGAGTGCGGGCGTTGCTATTAGAACAACATCCCGCAATCAATACTTAGGTTTCCTCTGTCTACTAAAATAGCTCATGCACAAATAGCCCTGTTAATTTACATATGCATTACATAATCCGATATTCTTGAAATTGAAGAAAAATATTTGGACGATCTGATGTTGCCACAGTAACAGAAAAATATACAAGTACAAATAGATCACTAATACAGTGCGAGGACAAATACTGTATACCAATAGATAATACTGTACAAACTGACACTTGATAGACGTGGGTGGCATCAAGTTTTTGCAATATTAATGTCATTTGATTATTAGAAAAGTATGACTAGGTATATATTTGACTAGGTATATATTTTATCAGTATACACGTTCACTGGCAATTAAAACGATGAACTTGGAGTTACTAGCGCCACACAACGACACACACGCACTAGGCCATCCACATGATCTAAAAGAAAACGTGATTCATCAGACCAGGCCAGCTTCTTCCATTGCTCCATGGTCCAGTTCTAACACTCACATGCCCATTGTAGGCGCTTTCGGTGGTGGACAGGCGTCAGCATGGGCACTCTGACCGGTCTGTGGCTACGCAGCCCCATACGCAGCAAGCTGCGATGCACTGTGTGTTCTGACACCTCTCTATCATGGCCAGCATTAAGTTTTTCAACAATTTGTGCTACAGTAGCTCTTCTGTGGGATCGGACCAAACGGGTTAGCTTTCGCTCCCCATGCGTATCAATGAGCCTTGGGCGCCCATGTCCCTGTCACCGGTTCACAGGTTGTCCTTCCTTGGACCACTTTTGGTAGGTACTAACCACTGCATACCGGGAACACCCCACAACACCTGCCATTTTGGAGATGCTTTCACCCAGTTGTCTAGCCATCACAATTTGGCCCTTGTCAAAGTCGCTCAGATCCTTACGCTTGCCCTTTTTTCCTGCTTCCAACTCATGAAATTCAAGAACTGACTGTTCACTTGCTGCCTAATATATCCCACCCCTTGACAGATGCCATTGTAACAAGATAATAAATGTTATTCACTTCACCTGTCAGTGGTTTTAATGTTGTGGGTGATCAGTGTATATTTGAACTGATATATAAAAGCAGTTTTTCCTACAACCTCAGCACTGTTCACAATGCACTTTCACTGCTTGGTCACAAGATGGAGCAATACCCAGCTGTGAGATTCAATAAAACAGGAAGTAAAACATTACACCAAGAATTACAACCACAACTGTTTCAAGCCTATTTTTAGCATATTTATCTTTGAGTGCTCTCAGGCATAGAGAAATGCTCTGATCTCCCCCTGCACCCCTCAGGCCACATACCGTAATAACTAAGACAAATGGTTGTTGACATCAACAATTTCATTCTCTCATTGATCTCATAACACAGCTTTGGTGTTGGGGAGACGTGCCCGGGATCCAACATTACTGCATATTAAACAAGCGCTCTGATGGAGCCTCAGTTTACGTCCACAGAAGTGCTCCTAATGAGTGCTTGCTGTAAATGCTGACCACAGCCGTAGTAAATGTGAAACACAGCTAGATGGCAGATCAGCAGGTATGAAGGTAAAATAGTGCCTAACTGATTTGCATGCACAGAGTAAGATTTGTGAAAGTGTAAATCAAATTGCAAGCGTAAAAATTAAAAGCATGTGCACATGATGTTTTGTAAAGGTGTAAATCAAGTTGCAAGCATAAGAAAAAAATATTAGCCATACTTTAATGCTTTGCATAAGTGTAATCCATGTGTTGTGAAACTGTAATTTCATATTAACAGAGTAAATTTGGTGTGTATTCTTCTGACTTCCTTTTTTTCACACTTACACTTTTGGCACTGTTTTTGCGCCTAAACATGGGCAAAAACATTGCAAACCAGCGATATGCAAGCAAAGTAAGGGTTTAAAGAACAGCAAAACAGATTGACCGTGTAGAATCAGTCTGTATGTGTAAAATAAACTATTGCAAATGTGTAAATAATTTGTGATTATGGCATAAATATTTTCCAGAAATAATCCAATATATACTGTTTCGTCTTTCCTTTGTTGCACTCACACTTTTGACACAAATTTCTCACTGAAAAGAGTTTTGCAAGTGTGAGGGGGAAGGCAGATCCACCTGCTTCTAGTAACCAATCAAATTAGATTTTCAATGACCAGTTCACTCTGACATGATTGGTTTAATAACGTGACAGACAGCTTCTTCTTCATATGACTCAGTGTCGTTCCACTGGGTATCTCTCCTTTCTTAAATATTAAACTGAAATATTTATACATATATAATTCATCTAGGAGGACGAATCTCAGTTGCCTCCATGTCTGAGACCATCAATCCGTGCATCTCATCACGTGGCTTGTTGAACGTGTTACCGCGGAGACCTAGCACGTGTGGAGGCTTCACGCTATTCTCCGTGGCATCCACGCACAACTCACCACGCGCCCCACCAAGAGAGAGAACCACATTATAGCGACCACAAGGAGGTTATCCCAATTATTCCTCATTATCCCGGGCCAATTTGGTTGCTTAGGAGACCTCGCTGGAGTCACTCAGCAAGCACTGGATTCGAACTCGTGACTCCACAGGTGGTAGTCAGCATCTTTACTCGCTGAGCTACCCAGGCCCCCTTTATTGTTTTTTTGTTTTTTAGATAAACAGTGAAATAACTGTGTTTTAAAATATGATTAACATTTAAAAACACTTTTGTCCACCAAATCAAAGTCATGTGGTATAACCAACTGTCGGGATCTCTGGCTGATCTGGCAGTAAGAATGTTCTGTTGTGTCATGTTTCATGTTTCTCCTCGCGTGTGCTTTGTTTGTTTACAGGCACCCGGTTTCGTGGGGTTTTTCCCACAGAGTTTGGTGGGCTTGTTACCCTGATTATCGGCACCTGTCTCTTATCACCCTTCCCCTTTATTACTCCATCATGTTTGCTGTTCTGTGCCAGATCGTCTTGTATTCCCAAGTGTCAGCCATGCTGAGCGACTCTCAGCTCTATCTGCCTAGTTGTTGTTATTTCCCTTTCTGTCAGTTTTTGTTTTGGTGCTGTTTTCAGTCAATTGCCTCCCTGTTGTTCCAGTGCTCACCTGGTTACCATCATCACCTGTCTACTCACCTTCCAGCAGCTCACCCCTGTTATTGGATAATCTTTCTCTGGTTTACCTGCTCCTTATCTGCTCTCCCTTAGGTTTCGCCGCCTTGATGGACACGGACATCACCCCTCAGCCCCCCAGCTTTGCTGCCACCTACTCTGTTTGCTCTGGACTATTCTTATTTCATATTGTTGCTGCTGAAGTGTTTCATTAAACTTTACTACTGAACTTTTGTTCTTGGGTCCTTTTTGATTGGCTTTGAAATTATGATCTGGCCATTATGGATCCCTCAGAAGTTCCGGATATCATGACTGCTGTTTCGCAGCAGGGTGCCCTCCTCGGCTGCCACGAGCAGCAGTTATCCTCAACCAACCAAATCCTCGAAGCTATGGCGGCGCAACTCTCGGAAATAACAGAGCAGATGTGGCAGTTATGGAGCGCAGCCTAATCCTGTCCTCCAGTGGAGCCCCTGCCCCTATCCCTGTCAGTCCTCCTGCCCAGCGGAATTAGGAGCCTCGTCTCAATCCTCCAGCTCCATATGATTTATTTTATCGGGTAGTCGTAGAGAGCTTAATTAGATATGGCATCACAGTATGGTTTGGTAACCTTATGGTTCAAGCAAAATCTAAGCTTGGGCGCCTGGTTAAAATTGCAATGAAGATTGCAGGAAAAGGGAATATCAGGCCCTTGAGTCACTGTATGAACAGTCGGTTCTCAGGGAAGCACATAAAATTTTAGCTGAACCACTGCATATATTGCACTCAGAGGATGAATTGTTACCCTCTGGAAGAAGGTACAGATTGCCAATGTGTAGGTATAATTGTTTTAAAAAATATTCTATACTTATCTTTCTTAAAATGTTAAACAATGAGTAAAAGTGTTTTATTTTTATTTTTTTAAGGTTAGGGATTTATGTTTTTATTGTATTTGTTCTTATTTGTATTTCATGTGGATCTGTTTCCAGGTACTTCTCCGCCACGAGGCAGACTGTTTTCGCTGTCAGGCCCCGAGAGGGAGGCCATGGAGAAACAGGTTATCTTTAATCGGTTTGTCTTTGTATACCTGGATGATATACTGATCCCAGTCTGTCCAGGAGCAGACCCAGCACATCCTCCAGGTCCTCCAGAGACTTCTCGAGAACCAGAACTTTGTTAAGGCGTAAAATTGTCAGTTTCATGCACAGTCAGTTCCGTAGTTCTGTAGTCTCTTCAGAGGGAATTCATGTGGATTCTGGCAAGGTAAGGGCTGTAGCCAATCCCTGCTTATCGCAAGGCCCTGCAGAGATTTTTGGGATTCGCCAACATTTATAATTTTTTTTTTTAAAGAATTACAGGCAAGTTGCTGCCCCTCTGACACATCTTACTTCCATTAAGAAGTCGTTTGTGTAGTCAGCCAAATCTCAAGCTGCCTTTGACAAACTTATATCTCTATTCACCTCAGCACCCATTTTGGGATTTCCTGACCCCAATCGTCCTTTTGTGGTGTAAGTAGATCCATCAGAAGTGGGTGTTTGTGCAGTCCTGTCACAACAGTCCCCTTTCGATGGTTTGACTCATCCTTGTGCCTATTTTTCTCACCGTCTTTCTCAGGCCGAATGGACCTATGACATTGGTAACCGGGAATTGTTGGTGGTCAAGCTGGCCGGAAGAGTGGCATCACTGGTTGGAGGGAGCCAAGAAACCATTTGTTTACAACAAAAACCTTGAATACATCCAATCGGCTAAAAGGCTCAATTCCCTGCAGGCTCGCTGGGCACTCTTCTTTGCTGGTTTGATTTTAAGATTTCATACCATCCTGGCCATAAAAATGGCAAACCTGACACACTCTCTAGGATCTTCCCCGGACCAGAGCGGCCGGTCTGTCCCAAGCCTATCATCCCACATGAGCGGGTGGTGGCGGCGGTCTTGTGGAGTATTGAGGCTTGGGTCAAGTGAACGCTTAGGATGGTACCCACCCATGGGGGATGTCTGGTGGGTCTGCTCTTCGTGCTTGAGTTGGTCAGATCATCTGTCTTCCAGTGGGGTCACCAAGGGGTCAGACGTACATTGGCATTGGTGCGTCAGAGATTCTGGTGGCCAACAATGGCGAGAGATGTTCGCCGGTTTGTGGCAGCTTTTTCAGTCTGTGCTCAAAACAAGACCTCCAATCGCCCACCTGCCGGCCTCCTCCAACCCGTCCCCGTCCACTCCCGCTCCTAGTCACACATTGCCCTAGACTTCGTCACCGGCCTCCCCCCTTCCCTGGGCAATACCGTGGTGTTAATGGTGGTGGATTGTTTCTCTAAGGCTACCCATTTCATTCCCCTCCCCAAACTCCCCTGTCCCGGGAGAGAGCTGCCACTGTCTTGGACCACGTTTTCCGCATCCATGGCCTTGGATGTGGTCTCCGACAGAGGCCCCCAGTTCGTCTCCCATTTCTGGAGAGAGTTTGTTGGCAGTTAGGAGCCTCCGTTAGTCTTTACTCCAGATTTCATCCCCAGACTAACGGAAAGATTGAGCGGGCTAACCAGGACCTCGAGCGGATGCTCCGTTGTCTCGCCTCTCAGAATCTTGCCTCTTGGAGTCATCTGTTGTCCTGGGTTGAGTATGCTCATTACTCATTACCGGTGTCATCTACGGGCATGTCGCCTTTCCAGTCATGTCTTGGTTATCAACCTCCTCTGTTCTCTCCCCAGGAACCGGAGGCTGCTGTTCCCTCTGCTTTGGCATTTTTCAGACGCTGTCGTCGGACCTGGGCCCGTAGGACTCTACGGCAGTTTAGTGACCACATCAAGGCCCATGCCGATTTACAACGCATGGCCCCACCTGTTTATGTTACTGGCCAGAAGGTCTGGCTATCCACTAAGGACCTCCCACTCAAGACCTCTACCTGCAAACTCTCCCCTCGGTTTGTGGGCCCCCTTTTCATTGCCAAGGTCTTAAGTCCGGTGGTGGTGTGGCTCAAACTTCCTCCCTCCTTGGGTAGAGTCCACCCCATCTTTCACATTTCTTGTATTAAACCTGTTATCCGTCTGTCTTAATACTTTCATACTTGCAAGTCACGACACAAGGAAGGATCATGAAATTAGACCCTGGACAAATAAAAAGTGCATGAAAAATAGTAGCGAAATTCACAATATTGCTGAAATCTACATGAGTAGCTGAAATCATTGCAAATATATAGTAAATACTTAGGATAAATAGCACAGCCCTACTCCAAAGAGCTTTTAATTATCACATCTGTACGGTCTGGGATCAAACTCAGCCCTTTAAAAGGGGGGATAATTTGAAGTAGTTTGAGAGCAGTATTCTTTCTGAATTCCTCTGCAGGGGGAAACGTTGAATTAATCATAGAGACAGACGTGGAGAGAATGTGAGGCTGTTTGTGTGTGTGTGTGGGTGAGAGAAAGAGAAAAACAGACATTGTTCCCTAAGCTTCGCAGGATGCCTGAAAGGTTTTGTTGAGAAGTCGACCCTTGAACTAATCCAGATTCATACAGCTAAACAGAAAGGGGAGGGAATGCCAAAGCAGGCCTTTTGTCATTCCTGGTCTGTAGACCTAAAATGACCTCACTCACTCCCTTCAGGCTAAAAGCCATTAAATTTCAAAAGCCAGCTTTAATTATTAAACACTCTAAATAATGCGCAGTGAGCGCTGTGTTTTTGTAGTGTACGTCGTTTGTACTGAGACATCCTCCCTGTGAAATATTTTATTGTTGGAATGCGCTCTGTGATACAGACCGAAATGAAAGCCACATTCCTGGGTAGTGATTTAAAGACATGAAATTAGAGGCCTGAGCTCTTTTGAATGCTGTTCAATCTTTAGCCCAACATAAACACAGTGCTTTTTCCCTCAGCAGAATGAGAAGTGATAAAGCATAAATAAGCCATATGTGGAAAACGAAATGTCAATACTGTGATGTTCCAAAACAAAGCCTTAAAAAAGCTTTTAATCTTCAGATTATAAATTGACGAGGGAACTTGACATGAAGCAGCACTCGTTGAGCAAAGACTATCCTTAATAAATGTCTAATAGGGGTCAGTTAGATATTTGAGTGCCTTTTAACTGAGGAATTTCTTGCAGATTTTTCCAAACTTTGTAAAAACTGTGTCATCCCTCTAAAGCCAAAAACATGCTCTACGCAAGTACGTAGTGAAGACATTAAGTGCAAAATGTTATGTGCAATGGGAATGCACATTTGCACTGCACTTACCTGGCATTTGCATTTGTGTATGCATACTTCAGTAGAGTGTTTCTGGCCTAAGATAAACTTCAACAGAATAAGCTTTTTAATAATGAATGGAACAGTAAATATACCAGAAAGCAGATTTCACGATTTAAAATTTCTAGCCTAATCTCATAAAAATTATTTGACGGTGGCAAAGGATTCGCAAAATTATATTAGACGTGTCGCGGCAGTTCCAAGGTGAAATTTCCACTGTGTGGCGCTAAAAGTGAGTTACATTTTCTCTTAAACAGATGAGGTTTTAAAGCTTTATGCTCTATCGAGTTTTAAATTAACAAAACCGCCCTCCCTACCCTAAACCTTAATCTAAATAAACGGTTTAAACGGTCGACTTGCACGCTCTTGAAGACTCGTACCCCGGTCCTGTGCATCGCATGTGCAATGCTCTATCAGTGTAATTTGAAAGCATTTGAACATGCTTGTAAATGTAGTTGGTTATGTAATGCATATGTTAAAATGTATCTCTGTACAAGTCATGCACTATAGTGAAAGTGTTTCGATGTCATAAGATAGCAGTGCGTGAGCAACAGGGCAAAAAGTGTTTTTGACTTGATAATCTGCCCTATTACTAGTGATTTATGAGAAAGGTCGAGAAATAAAAGTCGTCGTTGTTGTAGCACCTCTAGTGTTCATTTTACCAGGAAACTACTGTAATACATACAATGAGCCACGTAAAAATAATTTTGCAAAAACTGGTATATTAATGTGATACTATAAGACCCGGTTGAAAATTTGTCAATGAGTTTAATGATTTTTAATACCACTTTTGGTACTACAGCAAAACTAACATGTTATCAAACTAAAATGCTTTTTTTTTTTATTTATAAAGTTAAATATTTTTGTAAATATTTAAGTAAATTGCAACAGCATACAAGAGTAAACATTGCCATTTTAGTACATTTCTCACTTAAAGGAGCAATATGTACAGTAACATTGACATCAAGTGTTTAAAATGGGTACTGTAGTCCAAATTCAAAATATTGGAGAGAGTTGTCTTCCACGCTCCCTCCTCCCCTGACTAGAAGCTCACGCGGGTTGCCAGGTTGAGTACACGCAACAGGAATGAGCAAACTGACAATTGCAAGCGACGAGCCTTACTCTGTAAGTTGATCAGCTAATGTATATGTTTGCAATGTTTTATTGTTTGCAAATTATAAACCAGCTCATGTGGATTTTTTATAACTCTGTCAATGTTAGCTAGATGTATTTCTGGCTTCCATGGCTGCAGCGTGCTGTGTTTGCCTGCTAACTTGTTTCAAATCTGGCAATCCAGGGTGTCGAAATACTATTGGGAAATGGGCAGTGGGCGGGATCACACAGGCCAAAACACAAACAGAAATTCTGGCACAGAATGGACATTTCAAAGTAGAATATACTGGCTGTAGCATTGTTTTTGGAGAAGTCAGTATTTCAACTTAGCATGTTTCCTAAATCTCTGATAACACATTATGATAATTTTATGCTTTAGTACAGTAAATATATTACATATTGCACCTTTAAGTAAACAATGGAAGTGAATGTGGCCAATTTCTGGAGGATTTAAAGGCAGAAATCTGAAGCTTATAATTTTATAAAAGCACTTACATTAATTCTTCTGTTAAAACTCATCAATTATTTGAGCTATAAAGTTATTTATATCATAATTTGTACAGTCATTTTAGGGTTTTAGGGTTTGTTGACATTACATCATCCTGGCAATGAAGTTGTAAAATTGGCTATAACTTTACACAGAAAAGGTTAATAAGTGATTTTATCACACTAACACCATGTTTACATGCATATTGTTCATATCTTGTGGCTATACTTTTGAAAAAGTGAATATTTTAATGTTCAAAATTGGCCACATTCACTTCCATTGTAAGTGACTCACTGTAACCCAGATTTTAGCTTTTTTTTAAAGATAAGGAGGGGCAAGTCAAAAATAATATTTGTGGTAATCAATATTATGCTACAGATGCTGTTGACTGAGCTTAACTTAAATCCGTAATATTCCTTTAAGAGCAACAAGAGCGTGTATCCACATTACCAAACGTGTGCATGTAAGCATTCAAAACCAGCCAGTGTCAGACAGTCCTTGAGTACCAAACTCATCGGTACATGGTACTACCGATTACATTTGTACAAATTATTTTAGTATCCACTTGGTACTGAAGTATCTAATAGCATTGTCTTTATTGAGAATCAACTCTGCTGACATGCAATTAATCATCTTTGTGCTGTTGCTGGTTGAAACCTCCACTTTTGTCTTGTTAAAGAATGAATGTGATGACATCTTAGGATGGCAAATGAGCCTGCAAATCGACATGCAAATTGAGATGATAAACTAATTAGACCAATCAGGGATTTAATTAGGTTTCGTCAGCTTTCACAAGCACAATGTCACACCATTCCATCCTTCCATTAGCTATATTTCATCAGTGGTGTAAATACAGATGAACAGATAATAATAAATAGATGTAGATCAATGATTGGCATTTTTAAGAGCATGAATCTTTATCGTCTGACATTCAAGGGGTTACACACTAATGATATTGTAGGAAAATGCAGCCCGCTTGTTAATGATTTTCAGGGATAATGCATGTTGCTTTTATTTACTGCAACTGCAGTCTAGAATGAACCTCCTATGTCTCTGGGGACGAAAACAGCTGATGCAATTCTCACTGGGAATAAGGCCTCCTTCAAAACCAGATCATTAAACTTCACTTAAAGGCAGCGGCGTGCTCAGACCTTAGCAGGGACAGGGGCAGAAGGATAAAGGATTTTTTTTTATGAGTAGTAATTATAAATACTTAACTAATTTCTTTGCTTTTTGAGTATCTAACTATTTTCTTGTATATAGAATGCTTGCAAGAATGCGTTTTTGCATCAGCATCTTGAACGGGAGTCTGTGTAAAGCCCAGTTCAGTACTCACAGGTCCAAGATTGGCCGCAACCCACCGCCTTTTTTTGGTACAATGAAGTAGGGGCTGTAAAACCCCTTCTTCATCTTGGCCGGAGGGACAGGCTCTATCGCATCCTTCCATTGGAGGGTAGCAATCTCTGCACGCAAGGTAGCGGCGTTCTCGCCCTTCACCGAGGGGAATCGGACGCCGCTGAACCTGGGCAGACGCCTGGCGAACTGAATCGCGTAGCCGAGTCGGACGGTCCGGACCAACCATTGCGACGGGTTGGAAAGCGCAAGCCACGCATCCAAGCTCCAGGCGAGGGGGACCAAGGGGACAATCTCGTCGGACGTACCGGCGGGTGGGGCCTCGCGGCGGGGCGGAGCCTGAGGTGCCACACCGTGTTGAGTTCAGGGACATCGAAGCACTTACCTGGATTTGTGCCACAGCTGGGCGTGCAGGGGCGGGGAGACCGCTGCTGGAGCACCAAACCAAAATGGAATGGTGGATGGTGGTCGTGATGACGGCCGTGCACACCGGGTATGTGACCCAGGGAGCAAGGAAACCGCTCTTTTGCTGAACTGTTGGGTACCGCAGCCACTTGGGCATGCGGCGAAATTCAATGAAAAGGCAACAAAAGATTCTCCTCCCGGCCCTCCACCAGGGGATGGAGTGGTCTGCTTACCAGCTCCAAAGCAGTGGGTTTCAATGTCCCTGGGTCTCCCGTCTCAGGGGCGCTTCGAAGCCTTTCGTGGGTTCTTGGCAGCCGGCCGTGAGAGGGGTGGCGTCTGCTTCCTGTGGTGGGCTCCATGCCGGGGCCGGGCCGCAGGGGCGGGCTGCGGCGGAGCTGGTGTGGTCACCGCAGGGGGACGCCCTTGGCAACGAGCAGGCGGGGTGCAGGATCATGAGCCGCACCGGGGCAGGATGTGCCAGATAGCCTCCGTCTGCTGCTTCACCGCCGAGAACTGCTGGGCAAAGTCCTTGACAGTGTCACTGAACAGGCCAACCTGGGAAATGGGGGCAGCAAGGAACCGTGCCTTATCGGCCTCTCCCATCTCGACCAGGTTGAGCCAAAGGTGGCGCTCCCGGGGCGAAACTACCCTCGTGCAGTTCCTTTAGCGCCTTGGCTTGGTGGACTTGCAGGAGAGCCATGGCGTGCAGGGCGGAGGCAGCTTGTCCAGCGGCACTGTAGGTTTTGGCCATCGATGACGACGTAAACCTACAGGCCTTGGACGGGAGCTTTGGGCGCCCGTGCCAGGTGGCGGCGCTCTGCGGGCATAGGTGCACAGCGTGCACCTTATCCACCGGGGGAATCGCAGTGAGGGTAGTGAGGGCGGGGGAGCTGAAAGATCGGGACCGGGCAGTAAAAGGTGCCTTCCACGACCTTGTCAGCTCCTTGTGCACTTCCGGGAAGAAAGGAACTGGGGCGGGGCGTGGCTGTGAGCGGCGCCGTGAGCCCAGGAACCAATCATCGAGCCGCGAGGGTTCAGGGGAGTGTGGAGGGTTCCACTCTAGCCCGACGCTCGCGGCTGCCCGGGAAAGCATGTCCGTCATTTCCACGTCAGCCTGTGACTGGGTGACCGTACCCGAGGGGGGGAGCACAGCAGAGGCTTCCGCGTCTGACTGGACGAACCCGCTCTCCGATGTTGTGCTCGAGAGCTCATCACCTTTGCGGGCTCCGAATAAGAGGTTGAACTCGCCGTGAGACGAGCCGGCAGACTCATCCGGAAGCCCGATCGGGGCAGACGAGCGTGCTGGGCAATGGGAGGTCTGCTGGGGGATACCCGGCGAAGGTGGTCCCATTGGGGTCCCCAAATCGCCCCCAGTGCTAGCCGTGCTGGCCTCATACCCGTAGATAGAAGGACCGAGGCGGAGAGCCGCTGGGGTGGCTTGCTTTCTTACGAAGGCAAGCCGCGACCGCAACGTTGCCATGGTCATGTTCTCGCAATGAGTACATGATCCATCCACGAATGCTGTGGGTCACGCCCAGACATGAAAGACAGAGATCGTGACCATCAGAAGGTGAGAGATAACGATAACACACAAATGGAAAGGCATCTTTAAAAAGACGTTCCACGTGTGCCGCTCTTTTCGAGAAATATACTCTTTTATTTCTGCCGAATCGCCCAGGGGCATTCTCTGCAGTGCACCAGTGCAGAGGAGGGAGAAGCCGCTGAAATGCGCCGTCAGATCCAGCAGAGGTGAATGAACAGTCGTGGAATTCAGCTCAGTGAACATCGACCGTTCGGCTCCGAAAGAAAATCTGAATGAGTGGTTGCATACCAGCTCCTTTTATACCCGTATGTCCGGGGGAGTGGTAAATATATATAGTGCAATATTAAATATAATATATATTGCATAAATAATATACTGTATATATACACTGGTGGCCAGCATTTTGGAATAATGTACAGAACCTTTGTATGAATCTTCAGTTTTTTGACAATTTCTAGCATTGTATAGCCTTCATTCCTCAAAACAGTGATTGACTGATGAGTTTCTAGAGAAAGTTGTTTCTTTTTTGCCATTTTTGTCCTAATATTGACCTTAAGACATGCCAGTCTATTGCATACTGTGGCAACTCAAAAACAAACACAATGTTAAGCTTCATTAAATGAACCAAATGGCTTTAAACTGTGTTTGATATAATGGCAAGTGATTTTCTGGTACCAAATTATCAATTTATCATGATTACTCAAGAATAAGGTGTTGGAGTGATGGCTGCTGGAAATGGGGCCTGTCTAGATTTGATCCAAAATGACTTTTTTCAAATAATGATGGTGCTTTTTTTTTACACCAGTAATGTCCTGACTATACATTGTGATCAGCTGAATGCCACTTTGGTGAATTAAAGTACCAATTTCCTTCCAAAACAGCAAAATCTGTACATTATTCCAAACTTCCATATATATATATATATATATATATATATATATATAATTCTATAAATAATCCAAAATAACCCTTTTTATTTTTAGGAAAATAACATGACATTACTAACATACTACTGTTGTTTATCAGTGATAGCATAATGGCTACTGATTTACATACTAGTTTAAAATAGGAGGCAGTCTACAGTTTATACTGCAATATATTCAGTTAATAAGCTAGTATTCCATTCTGAACATCGTCAATGAATGCACATATCATTTTATTTTATTTTATTGTTTCTACTGAAAGCCCAATAAGGTAATATTTGCAAGTAGTCATGCAAATATTATTCAAGCATTATGCAAAGCAGCATGCTTCCTGTATTGTTTGGTTCTGCAGCATTGAGTGCATTGAGAAATCTCCCGTAGAGCTTTTTTTTAAAAAGGGACTGCCTCGATGAGGTTTATGGAATGCTGTTATCTACAGAGGCATTCATAGGCACAACGTTTCTAGAACAAAGATCTCTCTCTGGGAAGAGGAGGATTAAAAAAATAAGCAGGGCCAGATTGATCAGTGCCACTGACCTATATAATTAAAAAGCAGAAGGGAGAGGGGCTGGAATGTCGCAGTCTCTCTCAAGGTTATTGATGTCGTATTTTACGACCCAATTTGTAATGTACATTTGTTTCTCTTCTCCTGCAGCATACATAGAAGCCAAAAGTTAATCAGATAATAAAGTTAATTTCAATAGCATCAGTTAATGATAATTTGAGGACAAACACCAACCTCTAATGGATGTTAAAGGAATAGTTCACCCAAAAAAGGAAAATTCTGTCATCATTGGCTCACCCTGTTTCAAACCTGTCTGACTTCCTCTCTTCCGTGAAACACAAAGGTGAATTTATGAAGAATACCTTGGCCGTTTATTGATTTATTTTCATATAATGAAAGTAAGTAGAGACTGGGTGTGTCAAGCTCCAAAATAAAAAAAGAAAAAAGAAAAAAATCATCATAAAAGTAGTCAATTTTAAATCATGCACTATATTCCAAGTCTTCTAAAGGCATATGGTAGCTTTGTGGGAGGAACAGAACGAAATTGTTTATCCACTGATAAGTCATTATATATGATAATCTATTCTTCCGCAGATTTTCCCTAAATAACACATTTCAGGTCTGTTTATCACACAAAGCTCTACAAGGCATCTGAAGACTTGAAATATAATACATTTGTAATATGTTTATGGAATTTGGGGGTCCCATATATTTGTATTTTAGTAAAGATAATAATGACAAATACTATTTAATTTACACAGTTAGGATACTGTACATTTCGTGAATTATTTACAATAATCAGGGCTCTACAGTGTGAGAATTTTACTGCTTGTGAATGCAGAAAATTATTTGGGCGCACGTAACAGCTGATCTAACGTCCAAAGTTATGAACTTATTATTGAAGCCTACAATCAGAATTAAAACTCACTAATATATCTTCCCTCATATACCAAATGCTTTTAAAAGAGGCGCGTTAGTTATTTTTGCATTAATAGCACAGTTTTTTTCATTCTCACATGGCTGCGAGCACTGTCCTCTCCCCTCCCACTCTTTCTTTCATGCGCACGCAGAGACCGAGGGAGAGATATACCATGTGAAAATGGTTTAATCGGAGTTTCTTGCTTGTTTTTTATGTGTCAAAATTACAGACAGTGTTCTGAATAATGACGGATTAATCTCACGCTCACACGCAAGATTCTGAGAAAAATAGCGAGTTAAATTAAAATGTGCGAATCCATAATATGCGCGATAACAGTAAACAGCATGTCAGCGTCCTCATCTAACTCAATGTGATAAGCAAAATCTCAAACATAAAAAAAAATAAAAAAATCATGAAATGTAATTCTACCAATAACAGCCTCTTTGCACAACTGCGTGAGGATGATGCGTACCAAATTGACAGTATTCTGCTTCTAACACGGGTGCGCTGGCTGTCGCGTGGGCAAGTGCTTGTGGGTTTCTTTTTCTTGGCTCTTCAATGGTCATGAAAATTCTATAACATCATAACCACACACTGCAAGACTGTAAAAACCCCTTAAAACGGCATACTTTGTTGATGCTTTATAATGAGACCATCAAGCAGCTGCATAGCTCTGCATCAGTGTGTAATAGACCAGTAGAAATGTCAACCTCTAGAAATGTATCAAGTATCATGTCTATCGCGGTTATACAAAATCTGTGGCAATTCATGTTCCCAAAAATCATTGTATTATAATCATAATTTTGCATTTCTCACGGCCATCGATGATGCTCTCTCGCACACACACACGAGCAAACACATAGAGCGCGAGGAGAGAGAGCGCTCATCCATGGTGGTGATATACTGTATGTGTAGACTTATTTATAAGTAAAAGGGGCTTCAAGGTAAAAAGGCTAGGAACCACTGGTCAGGCGCATATTTTCATAGAAAAACAGCATATACAGACACAGAATTGCTTCTTTGTGGTAGTTTATGTCATATAAAATATATTAAAATTGTATAACTTTCATGAATAACCAATTAAGCATTATTGCATTATACAACGCTTAATAGAAAGTTAAAACTGAAAATACGATGAATGACCTGAAAGTTTGATTTGAAAGATTTATATGTTGATAAACTAGCTACTAATCTGTTAATAATTAGTCATACCTACAGTATATGTTTGTTAATGCAAATAGAAGTATAAAGTGTCATCAACATATTATTAGTTTATTAGTGGCTCAAGGAGATCAGTCAGGACTGATGTAGTTTGGTGCTGCCTGTAAGGTTAATTTAAGAAATAATAATTTAAAAAAGGTTTATCGGAGAAGATGTCCTTTGTCATGTATGATGAATCTTTTGGTAATGAATTCTGTAGTAATTTTTAAAGCGCAACACCCCCAGTCAAACCCCAAGTGTTTTGATTGTGCGCATTTTAATAACAGTGCAGAGAATCAATAATTACGAGAGTATCAAAGATTGCGATTAATCAGATTTTGCTATTTGCTATCAAGCCCTATTTTTATAGTGCTTTTTTCTCAGTTTAGACCTTGACAAACCCAGTACCCATTCACTTCATTTTAAGGAAAATAGTGGGCAGTATATTCTTCATCATTTCTCCTTATGTGTACAACAGAAAAAAAGTCATACAGGTTTGAAACAATATGATAAAATGATGACAGAACTGTAAGTGTTTGGGTGATCTATTCCTTTAAATATAGATTTTCGCCTGTTTTCTGTCCAGTAGCTTTACTGCAAATAATTGAGAACACATGGTTACTGTTAATTCCATGTGTCACATGATCAAATATTTAAGCCTTGTTAAAACAGTTCCTTTTTTCAGTTCAGTCGGTTGCCCTTCAAAGGGAGTGGAAGTACTTTACAAAAAATATTTTTAGAACTTGGTTTACCTCAAGTAGGGAGGGAGCAAAAGGCAAAACAAAACAAGATCAAGGCACATTCAGCTTGTTTCGGTCTCCTCGTGAAAAAAAAACAAAAAAACCCGGAGCTGCATTTGGCAATGGCCCTGCAAAAAGTCTTCCATGAAAAGCCACTCGACTTGGGCCCCCAAGAGCAGAGCTTGTAGTGGAACAATGTGGCCCGTCCTACACAAAACCAAAGATGAGCCGGGAGAACGGCCCACAGATAATACTAGACTCAAGAGTGACGGAAAGAACAGCTTCATTTACTTGGCAAATTCATTCAATTAATTACTTTCGGTAGCAGCTGCACAAGTGGACACATCGGCACATCCCCGCCTGTTTGATCAAGGATATAACATCAGCTTTTGGCAGCCTATTATTCACTGAACAGATACATTATTGGAGGCTATTGACTCAGCACTAAGCCTGATGGTGGAGCTAGGGATGGAGCGCTGCCAACAACAAAAGTCCTGCCAACTCCACCTGCCTGAGCCCCACTAAACCCCTCATTGAGCCAGCTTGAAAGAAAGAGGCATGTCACACAAACCATAAAGGTCAAACCAAATAGTTAGAACAGCAAAGACCATAACTGTCTCCCCTGCCCTTCCAAACCTTTAGGAACAAGAACTTGCCCTATATACAGCCTTTCATACACTAGTGCAAAAACACACTTCAGTACATAAATGAACACAATTATAGAGGCACTGTGCAGTACAAAAATAAAAATGCGCTCATTTGGTGTACTGTAGTGTAATTACTGAATGTGATGCTGAACTTAATAATATACAGTACTGTGCAAAAGTCTTAGGCACATAAGATGCTTCACAAAAACATTTGTCTTAAGATGGTTATTTATACCTTCAGATTTAGTGTGTCAATAGGATATATACATTTTAGACTCCCAAACATTTCTTTTGCAAATAGAATAGAATAGAATAGAAGAACAGGGAGACCTGCAATAGTTGGCATGGTCCCCACAAAGCCCCCCACAACATTGTGTTAGTCTGGGATTACAAGAAGAGACCGAAGCAATTGAGACAGCCGAAATAGATAGAAAAACTGTGGTGAATTCTCCAAGAAGCCTGGAACATCCTATCTGCCAACAACCAAGAAAAACTGTGTCCAGGTGTACCTAGGAGAATCGGTGCTGTTTTAAAGGCAAAGGTGGTCACACCAAATATTGATTTAGCTCTTTTTCTGTTTACTGGACTTTGTATGACATTAAGTGATAAATGAAAACTGTTTATGGCATTATTTTTGAAGACATCCTCACTATACAACATTTTTTCCCAAGTACCTAAAACTTTTGCACAGTACTAAATATTCGAAATTGATGCCTTAAAGTAACTTTTCAACAAAAGACATGAATAGTACTTTTAAAGAAATTGAAACTGAAATACACTCACATAAAATGAAGACTCCAGTCATATCAATGGCCTAGAGCTGTTTTATTCTACACTAAAATGTGGTAACCTTCAATTGTTACCTTAAGGAGCTATTTCTACCTGATCTAACCCTTAAAATTGGTTTTGTTGGTGTATCCTAATGTATTTAGGCTGATTCAAAGATGTTAAATAATATTTCTGACTTGAATAAAACCAGTTCATTTAGATGTTACTACATGAAGAAAATGTTTTAGGTGTACATAATGGTGGTTGCCCTTCATAGTGGCTGCCATGTTGAGATCACACGATCAGCCGAAGGCTACTTAATTTATCTGGGTAACTCCCCAATTTTTAGCCACATTTAGTTTAATACATCAGTGGATACACTTTTTTATACACTTTTTTTACACAGTGGTCTCTTTTAATTTTAGAAACGGCTCCTTAACACTCTGTCTACACCGGGCGCGTCCGCTGACGTGACGCAACGGCTTGAAGTCTGTGTAAATGTGCCTAGACACAAAATGTAAGTAGACCAGAGACCAGAAACATCACAAGCTGGCTTTAATGTAGCAGTCAGAAGTTATTTAAATATGTAACAAAGTAAATTCATGGCAAAAAGATTCAAACATATGATATTTGGTAAGTAAAATCCTTTTATTTCAGACGGATAAAGTGGCTGCAGCATGTCAGCAATAGAATGGCGCTTCCGTTTACTGTAGGCACTATGCTCCGCGACGGCAGGCCACTTTCTTACACTTCACGTGTAGATAGCTTCATGGATTATAATGGGATCTATTTGCCTTTCGTGCCTGGTGTAGACAGGGTGTAAGGTAACAATTGCAGGTTACCACTTTTTATAGTGTAGTGGGGTTTTTCTACAATGGAATCTGTATCTGAATTTGCTTTTGTGCAATGCTTCATCCACACCAGTAGGTGTCAGTATAAAGTCCAAGATCACTGTTGTATCAACCAGAGAAACATAAAAATCTGCTTATTTAGCACATTTAATTTTCATCAAATTATTACAGTACACTTATTGTGTATTACTTTCTTCTGCTGAACATAAACGAAGATTTTTAGAAGATGTAGGTCAATACAATGCAAATGAATGGGTACCAAAATGTTGAAGCTCCAAAAGCACATAAAGGCAGCATAAAAGTCATCCATATGACACCAGTGTTTTATTCCATACCTTCAGAAGCAATATGATAGATGTAGGTGTGAAACAGATAAATATTTCAGTACTTTTTTACTATCAATCTCCACTTTCACTTTCACATTCTTCATGCATATCGCCACCTATTGGGCAGGGAGGAGAATTTATAGTAAAAAAGGGCTTTAATATTGATCTGTTTCTCACACCTATCATATCACTTCAGAAGACAGATTTAACCACTAGAATCTTATGAATTACTTTTATACTGCTTATATGTGTTTTTGGAGCATCAAAATGTTGGTACCCATTCACTTGCATTGTAACAGAGCAACAGAGCTGAAATATTATTTTAAAAATCTTCACTTGTGTTCTGCAGAAGAAAGTCATACACATCTGGGATGGCATGAGGGTGAGTAAATGTTTAAATTATATTTTTTGTATGTTAACTATCCCTTTAGGCAGGACAAAATGATTAAACTTATCAAGAAAAATAATTTATACCACTTGTACCTTTAGTCCATTTCCCTACAAACACCTATTTCATAAGTGTCTTCTGTTATTTAACTACTTTGTGGAGTATTAACTTTCTCTGCAGCACCAACGGTATAAGACCATACTAATGAAGAAATGAAAGACAAACCTCTCGTAGTGTCTTCTTGTGCATGTGGCGGCGCTGGTGCTTCCTGGATTGCCACCCAGCTCATCATATACATTTTTCCACTGTCGGCGAGCTGTGATCTGAAATGGCAAGAAAGTCCATTAAGAGTGACAAGGACGGTCATGTAGCAGATGTGTGCATACAGCAGAAATGACTGTACACAGATACTTAGACATAAGTATTCCATTATTCATGTATTCATATACATTAGGCTTTCCTTTTTTCAAGTGATGTAAATATGAGGGTCACCTGATGCATATTAAACACCCCGCGAGCTTATGATGTATCATTATAAATGATACATAGCGCACTATGTCCCATGCAAGGTAATTAGATTGAGTTTTTTAAATGAAATTGATGTCTCCATACTATTAACTGAATAAAAAAGAAAAGAAAGAAAGAAAGAAAAACACATACTTGATTAACATAATTCATATATCCAGTGTTTAATATTCATGAGAGACCTTTAGTGCATTCAGTGTACGAGGGTTAAAGGATTTTTAATGGCTGTTTCCCGCAGCTAATGGCTGTCTTTCTCAATATAATGCACTGCATGGAAAAGCACATGCATCAAGTGCTGGGAAATGAATGCATGTGCAATTTAGTCAGCAGGGCCAATGTATTCACTTCAGACACAAATATGCACAATATTCTCAGTGTTCCGTTATATGACCCAGTGTCCATAGAGATGTAATAACTACAATCTATTCAAATGTAGGACCAGCAGAATTAAAGCATTGCTGACCATAAACTGTACTTTCCTTTAGTAACTTGACTCATTGTGAGCAGGGTTTCTGCTGTCTCCTACAGCGTTTAATGAAGCGCCTGTAATTTTGACAGCATGAGAACAGAATAGCCCCTGTGGCCTCCACTGCCTTCTATAAACTCCCTCGCCCATAATACAGCTTGACTGCTGTTTGTTTTAACACGGCTATTGTGTACGAGGCAGGTTTCAGTTGTGAAGTACAGTTGCAGTATTAAAACACAGTCAAGTAGAGTTCAAGCCCAGGAGAGGAGTTTAATCTGATCTTTTTGTGCAATGCAAATGTTTCCAATGACTTCACCACTCCTCCCGCACAATGATTTTTATTACAGATGTCAGCAGCTTTTAAAGCCAAGCTTTCTGTGGCAGCGAGAATGTGCGATTCATATTTAGCTGTTTGAATGACATGGGAGGGGACATATGCTTGCAGCTTTGATTTTAACACAGTTCTAATGAAAAATCTCATTTAAATTTATGCAGATTGTTGCCGATGTTTTTTTAATTATTACTCCTCATCAGTAAACCTCATCTGGTGAAATATGTCTAGAAAACTCTTCATCTGGTGATTATATAGGCTATAAAAGCTTAATTTGGTAAATACTTATAGAGCATATAGAGCATTGTAATGGGGCAAGTGTTCCCTGGTGTATTTAGGCCTTGTTTATAGTTAAAAGTCCGTGCTATGCATCAAATCTTAATTTTTCTTGTTATTATTGGGAATTTGGAAGCACAATAAACTGCTTTTGAAATTTTATTCTTTAAATACTCTTGTAGCCTAAATGTCTGTGCACATAATAGTAAGGAAAGACTGAGATAATTTTTGTATTATTTGTACATACATACCTCGTACACCAGGGACTCTTATTTTGAAATGTTTGCGCTTCACTGCTTCTAGCTGCTCATTCAAACAGATAAGGGAAATAAAATGTACACTCTTACAATAATCTACAATGTTTTACAATATAAACAATTAAAAGTAAACACTGTCAAATTTCATCAACACTATATCATCATCATCAACAGGTGATCATTAGTAATTGCTTGTCAAAAATTTCCGATATGGCTTAATGATTGTGAACTGCTCTGCAACAGCTGAAAACACTCACAAGCCCCCCGTGTGCTTGGAGAAATTACAACAGTGCTGAATTTTCAGGACACAGCGCATGCATTTATTTAAATAAATCTTATTCTTTTGAAGTTTGATTATCATATTAGGTCATATCACGATTCTCATCTTTCCGCCCCAAAATTTAAGACCTATTTAAATAAAAATTAAGACTTTTGTTGTATCATTTAAGATATGTAAGACTTTTTATGACCTTAAATTTTGGAAAACTGAATTTAAGACATTTTAAGACTTTTTAAGGATCCGCGGGAACCCTGAACCAACGTGATTTGAGAGCAACATGATCACACAGAAAATCGACTTACTGTTTTCTCATGTTCCCTGAAATCAACCCCATTCTGCCAAAATACTGACAAGCGGCATCACCCATAAGACAGTTTTGCATCAATTCAAACATGTTCACCTTTTCCCAAGCAATCTCCAATACATGGGTTCTGGTCCCATGGAAACAAGAAAGTAACCGTGCTAACTCCAAGAAAAGGTTCTGGTCCAATGGAAACCAGGAATTTAATCATGTTCACATAAACAATGGTAAGTGCAATTTGAAGGTTGCGTTTTTGCTTTAATATTTCATTTTGACTCCATTGACGGTTAGGTTTAGAGTTTGGGTTAGGGAGTAGAGTTAAAACAATATTTATTCCTGTTGACTATATTACACCATTTACAACTAAAAACAAACTCGCTTTTGGTGCCACCCTGTGGACATTTCACCTCAACAACACTTCCAGCTTCAGCCACTGGGGGCAGTGGTTTTGATTTCGGTAAGCACAAACCAATTTAAATTTTGGTCTGTTCATAGGGCTTCAGAAGACTTGGAATATAATGCATGAGTCATAAGAACTACTTTTGTTGTTCTTTTTTGTCTTTTTGGAGCTTAACAGATATGGCTACTATGAACTGCTCTTGTATGAAATTTTGATTTTTCAAATTCTCCTCTTGTGTTCCCTGGAAAAATAACATGACAGTGAATAAATAATGACAGGATTTTCATTTTTGAATGAACTATTCCTTCAGCTGGTTGCATAGAGGGGACATTAATGTTTTTACCATATTTTAGCAGAGCAGATGTCAGATAAGCTGCCAAGTGAATTCCCTTTATTGCACAGTTCCTTGTTGCACAATAATGGTCCCTTAAGAGCCTCAACATGAGTACTGAATAAGCCCCAACCAATTTCCTCCACCGCAAAAGGGTTACACGTGTTTTCCACTTCGATTTTACAACAACTGCAAGTGCTCGAGCCAAATTTGGATCTGAGAGAGTTCCGCGTCCAGGCCCGAGTCTAGTATACACACATTACGCAGCAAGCCAAAAAATCAGAAAATCTTGTTTTTCAGGAATGTTTCAGAGCCAAAGGAAAAAGCACATTGCCAAGGGCACTGGATTTTAAACAAAGTGTGTAAACACTCACCACTTCGTATCCTCCCAGTTTCTGAGCCGCTTGAAACATAGTCCAGAGGTTTACTGTAAGAAGAACAACGAGGATGAAGATCAGTTCCACCGGAGAGGACACATAAGCAATATTCGGAATAACATACAACCATACTATTCTTTACTGTTCCTGCAGTAGAAAGTATGTCTACTGTGTACAAGAGCAAAAAAGTACCAGAAGTAATTGGGTAGTTGATAAAGTCAATTAGTTTTTTTTTTTTTTTTTTTTAATAGCTGATGCAGACTTTTACTATATATTTATATAAACATTTTATAGCCAGTAAACTGTTGTTTAATCTAATCCAACTTTTATTTTTTCCCAAATATTTAACACCTTTTTGCCTTCATTGATTCATTTTAAATGGTCCTACAATGTGACAAATTATAATTTTTTAAGTATATTCCATATATTCCAGTCTAATGCCCAGTCTAAATGAATCAGCTCATACAAACTGCACACATAATGATTATGAAAGAATAAGCAAACTCCTGTTTAAAATAGTTTTAAATGTAGTACAGCATGTCAGGACAATAAATATTTCACAACGATCCATTTGCATCCATGACTCTATTTTGACTCATTGTTTGATCTGACAGCCAAGAGTTCAGATTTTATTTAATTTTTTAACATAAACTGAAGTAGAACATGGCAAAATAACTGTTTTATTTCTGAGATGACAACTAGATGTCACTCACATGCAATGTGATACTACTGTTTGAAATGTTTATTGTGGAATAATGCCTTATTTATTCACCATTAAAAAATAAATAAAAAATAGTACATGGTATACAGTGTACACTGCATAGTATTCAATATATAGCAAGCTAGTTTTTCATTTTGAACATCGCCATAGTAACACACTCGTCCAATCAATTGAACATCAAATAAGAAGTGAAACATGACTTGAAATGCTTGTCGGTGATTTATTCCCCACCGTTTAATTTTGCCACATGAATGCTAATGCTAAGCAGGGGCCTCTAAGAGAGTGAGAGAATGAAAAAAAGATGAAACTAAATAAATTAATGTCAGATTAATGAAGCAGAGCTCTGGCATGTTTATGAATAAGGCACAGCAGTAATTAATGAGGGACTTTGCTGCTGGGAGACTAATCAATCAAGATTCAATCGCCACGCACATAAAGCCACTGCATTTGTCAGAGCGCTGGTTGTCTATACCCATATCTGTCCTTATTGATTTTTGCCTTCTCCCAGTACCTAGTTCTGATGGACAGTCGAGTTACGGGGTGAGTTGTTTTTGAGTCAGCTGAATGGCATTAGACTCAGCTGAGAGCTGCTCTCTCACATCAGCAATTATACACAGTACACTATGCTAGCACTGTACTGAGATCATAAAATGCACACAGACACACACTTTACAGGGCTGTGTGATTACAAAATGTCATATAATCAGGCCAGTATGGGTCATTCTACAAAACAGGAACCATTTGTGTCCCACATATACAGTGGGGTATGATAAAACAACTGATCATACAGTATTTAAAGAGAATATTTGTAGAAATATCAGCATTAAAGGTTCTTTCTAAAATGCACCATATAGTTTCATGGCCTTGAGCACAATATATGTCAAATGTACTTGTAAAATTGTCAACCCTGTTACATTTTTAAGGGCATACTGTACATGTATCTCAACATAAAATTTAAGCTGTCGATAAGATGTGTTAAATGAGTGCAATTAAATGAAACATAACATGTTGAAAATGAATGCAATTAATCTTGCCCCCCGTCAGAAAATTCCCTTACAAGGAATTTTCCTACGAAGTTTGAAGTACCACCTTCATGTTTACGCAGTTAGCAGGGGGCAGTAAGCGCAAATCCAACTGTACAGGCAGCAAACCAACAGAAGGATAAAGCAGAATTTAAAAAAAATAAAGCAGACATGCTTTTAACAGTTTTGAACTACGTTTAACTTGCCACAGCATCCTAAAAACGCGGCTTTATGGTTAGAGATGCTGAAAACTAGTGAAACACAACATAATCACAGTAAGACGCTCCACAAACCTCCATCTGACGCATGTGTGCATAAGATCATTAGTTATCAACATTGTTGTTATGGTTATCAACACTGCATCAACATTGTTATAACAGTTATTAACATGAACTAACAATTAAAACTACTTCTACAGCTTTTATTAATCTTGGTTAATGTTAATTTCAACATATATATTATTTTTTTAAATCAAATGTTGTATATGTTAACATTTGTTAATACATAAGGAACTAACGTGAACTAACAAAGAAAATGTATAAATGTATTAACCAACATTAACAAAGATAATTAAATGCTGCAAAAAATATATTGTTAATTGTTATTTACTGATACCTAATGCATTACCTAATGTTAACAAATAGAACCTTATTGTAAAGTGTTACCAATCGTTTTAACACACACATAGCTATTGTTGATCAGCACAAAATCACCCAAAAAGAGCTCAGAAGTTATGAAATCTATTGCCAACATTTGGGAAGAGATCACTTTGACAAGCTTCGTGATTTGGATTGAAATATAATAAGCATTGGATGATCTCAAATGATGCGCTGCTCAGTGATTTCCTGTACACAGCCGCTAGATGGCGCCACTAGTTCGTGCATTGCTGACTGCACGCGGTTTAGTAATCTTTTATTATTAATCATGCAAGGCCATATCGCGATTTCAGTCTTATTTCAATCCATAATGCTGCATTAACGGATATCATACCAATGTCTCAGGGGTCAGCGTTTGGAGATTTTAAAGAGCGTTCCCTCAATATGTACTTACTGTAAGTGCTGCTTTTACAATTGTCACGATTTTTCCACATTAACGTGAAAATGACAGTGTATAAAGATTTTTACAGAGAGTGGTCTCCCCTTTTACTACATCCAACCAAGTTAATTTCCCGATCTAAACGGGGGAAACATTTGTCTAGACTGAAATGTTCCTAATGTCTGGACTGCATCTGCAGGGTTTTATGATTATACATACAAATGGTTCTATATACTGGCAATGGACACTTTATATGTTAAGATACATTTCACGATTTCACCGCAAATATCACGTCTGTGACACATGAATTGCAGCTAGCAATATTTCACCTGTCAGCAACAGTGGCAACGGTTCAAACCCGTTTCATGTCCAACCACTTTCTTTTGGCTTACTTGAATAAAGTCCTGGCAGTGAGAATCAGGTGCCTCCTTCTCTCGTGTTCTCAACAAGTGTGTGCGTGATGCAGAAGCAGCAATGACCTTTAAGTGAATGAATCAGTTCCGAGGGAAGTTTGAATGACACTTGTTTGGGTGAAAAATGCTTAGAGAATGCACTAAACAGGATATTGTTGATAACATATTAACCCCCGATTACATATGAACCCCCCCCCCCCTTTTAATTTTTTTAACGGATTTACACAATTCACGCGGGTCAGATTTTTAGGTTGGAAAAAATACAGAATTCCGGATTAATCCAGAAGAATCTCATCCCTGCAATTTAACTCTTTTCAGCACGCAATTAAACACATTATTTGTCTCACAAATGTAAAAAAATCTAAAAAAAATAAAAAATAAAACAAATTATATATATATATATATATATATATATATATATATTAGTCTATTTTTAAAATGTATGCTTTTCAATTTTATAACGAATTTTCATCAAACTGAATTGAGTAATCTTTAACCAAATTAAATTAATAAAACTTACATTTATTCAAGTTTTATACATTTAATTTGTTAAAGATTTCTCAATTCAATTTGTTGAAAATGTGTAATGCATAAATCTTAAAAAATAGACTAAGACAATTTTTTTTTGAGTGTATAAAAATGTATTGGAAAAGGCACCTGTGTCATGGAACAACCCATATAATTATGAAATGGTTCAAACTGGTGCTATAGAATTGTTTTTGTCAAACATTTTACACCAGCAGATGCATTAATACTGCCTGATTCACTTCTGCTTCCTTACTGCTTTCAGAGAACTATGAATCACCCTCTACAAGAAGCGTGTGTCACAATGGACGAGGTTAAAAATGGTTTATAATGACGGGTGTCTTTAGTGTGGATAAGAACATGGCGAATACATTGCATCTGCCCTCTGCACTCATGCAGAGACTCCTACACTTGATGTAGACTAATATGTTATTATGATCTGAACAAAATAATGGTTAATGATGCTTCTATATAAAACTCAAACAATAGGCTTCACAGTCAGAAAGTAGCTTTCTTCAAAAACTTGCTGTCTACTAAGCTAAGAACATACTATTTTAAAAACAATACAACAATTCAATTAGATTTTAATTCAAATGTATTTTTTTATTAAAAACTTACCTACTCTGAATTGATATTTTGTAGTAATGAACAAAATAGTAGTATATATGATTATATTTATAATCAACATATCTCTTAACTCATTTTACACAATGCATTCTAAAATATCCTTCTCCTTGGACAAACCACGCGATGCTGCCTTACAACTTGGCCGAAACAAGGTATTTTGTGGCCTATTGTTTGGAACAGCCTTCGTGCCATAAGACCCTGATGTCTTAAAATGCTAGGTAGTCAGTTTACTAAATTTTAGGTTGTTAGCCCAGCAAAATTAATGTTGAGCTCTGAGCATAGTACATACATTTATAGACAATGAGCGCATGTGCATATCCATATCCAGGAGTTTTGATTGTTTTTCATTGTTACAAAATGATGAGAAAAAAATCAGTGGATACAGTATTAAAACCTCTGCTTTCTGTATTCAGATATTAATGGACTTGCACATTTGGCATATGAGCTTGGCCCTTAGCTACTTGTTTATTCACTGAGTATACCGCAGTTCAGAGCAGAATATCTTACATTAAAGGGGCTCACTGAGCTGACTAGGAATTATTGTAGGAACAACTTTTCAAGTTGCTTTGACCAACTAAAAACCCTGCAATATAAATGACAGTTTTAAGTTGTGGCCAGGTGTTTAGTGCAACACATACTGTTCCCCTTTTGTAATGCTTAAAATGTTGTGGTTCTTAAAGCTTTTGCACACCAAACGCGAATTTTCGCAGCAATTTCTCACCGCAATAAACTTTTTAAATCGAAACAATGGATTCCTGTGAAGCCATTCACACCTAGAGTGAACTTTCGTGCGCCGAAAAAGCAAAGATTTTTTTACCTACCGTACAGAGTAAAATTTTGTAAGGTGTAAATGTGCTAACTGCGGTCTTAATCCTCGCTTTCTATGTAAATAGGCCATGCATCGACGATTCGCATCTCATAATCATGTTACCTTTGATTTGCAAAAGCCTTTAGTCCATGTCTGTTAGCATTGAGGCTAACCAGGGTTCCCACTCTTTTCAAGGCATACATTTTCAGGACATTTCCAGGATATTTTATGTGCCCAACAAGAGTAATATTTAGGCAAAAACACATGCGTCCATTTAAATCGAGCTTTGTTTTTTGGCATTTCTGTGTGTTTTTGATGGTAGTTTCTCACCTCCAGATAAGCAGTTTGCTCCATGGCCCAGTGTGCGTATTAATCCCATAAAGCTGTGATTTAATTAAATAAATGCTGTGCACTTCAGAGCACTCTCTGTCTTTGTCATCTCACACACAAGAGCACGCGTGATGATCATGATGAGGTGTTTTCAGTGTATGAGCGGTTGGATCTACACATTCATTTTGAAGCGTGCATCCCTTGCAGATTATTTATTTATTATTAATTAAATCAGAGGCTTTTTTAGTTTAATTATCACACTAGGACATTATTTACATTACACTAGGATTAATTGTACATTCAGACATGTACATGTGGTAACTGTGGTAAAAGCTGACTCCGATCATTTAATTATTGAAACTTAATTCACATCCCGAAGTATTAAGGTTGAATCACCATGCTACCAACCCAGTGTGAATTAATAATACATTTTAAATAAAATCAGCGGTCCGACTGTCATCATTGTCTAAAGTTTACAACTCACAAGTATTCGGCAGCGCTGACATGAGCACCTCATCATATATAAACATCAGTCACTTTTACACATTAATAGCTCTTCCGCCCTTTTCTCTCCGTGATGAACAAGGTAGACTAGCAGATGCTGAAGTAAACAAACAACATGCCCCTCTCATTCAGTCGGTCGGTACATGCACCAGGTCATTCAGTTTGTTTATGAATGAGAAGTTTCACAAGTGCCGCTTCAAACTGTGCACGTGCTGCTGTAGCCAAGCACGCGATTGGCCGTAGCTGTAACAGATCAAGCGATCTGCCTCGGTTGGACTGCAATTACCAAGCACTCAACTGGCTGCTGCTGTAATCAATCATGAGGCTGTAAGTGCCTTAATCATTAATGTTGTTTCACAATGCGCAGCCGCCGGTGTCGTGAGAAATAGAGTCCCCCCAGAAAATCGGGTTTCCCTCTGACGTCACAGCAATTCCATTGGCTGAGGGACCTATTAATGGGTACTATATTCACTATATTCAATCCTTTAAAATCGCTTTATGATGTATGTCGATATAACTTTATAAATATGACACTGAATGACTTTTAAACCATAAGTTACACATAAAAGTTATAAATTGTGAAATTAAAGATGTGTCGTTGTTTGTGTTTTTCAGTTAGCCTAGACTTCAATGACATGCTATCACGATAACATGATAGGTTTTTGTTCAGGAATTACAAACGGTTACCCCCATGGGGACTCGATTTACCAGGCAGACACAATTTATCATGACACCGGCAGTGACAAAACAATACAAATTTGTGTATTTGACTCCTATTCCGAGTCCCAATCGGTTCCGATCATTACCATGTTTTTGCACATGTAACAGAAACCTTGCTAGCAACACAGTCAAAACGTTTTATTATACTGAAATATTTTCCAGGACAAATAATTATTTTCCAGGACATTTAGGTATTTTTCTTATTTTCCATGACTTTTCCATGACTGGAAAACTGCATTGCAAATCCCTGGCTATCACATATCTGCTAGCGAACATCCTAGAATTCATGGGTGTATCCAAATGATTGTCCAATTAAATGCTCTCTTTAATGAGAATGCCCCTCCCTCTATATTTTAATTATAATCAACAATTTTAAAACAATAGTTCTAAATTTTCCATCATTTTTTATTTGATTACGTCCATTGCAGTACTTCATAGGATTTTAATTCATTCCCTCATTAAAGTGGCTAAGTACACAGGCTTGTACCTTTGTCTTTTTGTCTTATTTTCAAATACATTTTTGCTGTAAATCAAATTATGTAATGAAACAATTCACATTGGAGCTGTGAATAGTTCCGAATAACAGAAAACTGCACTCAAATGATACTTCTAATTGACTTTTTCAACTGATTTTGTCAATGTCCCCCACACTATTGACAGGCTACCAAAAGTGCCAACACACACAGAAGCACAAAAGCAGTGTTTGACCCTGACTTGTCAAAGAGAGTGAGAAATCTTTAGAGCTGTTAGAGAGGTAGTGAAGAGGCTTACTCTGTTTGAAGCCCAGGTACGGTATCCTCTCAATGGGGGTTTTCCTTTCTTTCATGTACTTATAGAGTGCCACCAGGAAGGCCTGCTCATCTGTACGGCACTCCTCACCCGTCTCCATCTTGGGCTTGTCCTCGGCCAGTACCCTTTTACAGCTTCTGCTACTGCTGTTGTTCCTGGGCTTCGACACCCCTGATTTTAATTCTACCTTTACCTGAAAATCACACAGCAAGAGGAAGATAATGTTGAAAAGCACGCCAGGCCTGACAAAGCAGGTGGATTACATCAGCTATATTTTAGTTCTGCATCAAATAAATATCATAGCACATGCCGTCTTCTACATATTGAGTAACTTATTCACTAACCAACTGAAGTTAACCAGTTGTTCCCTATGTGTCACTCACTCGAGGTTGTGTCGATGTAGTGACACTAGGGATCACTCTTGGGAGCCCTAAACACCTCTGCTTTTTGAAAAAAGGCCAATGGGAATTGGCGAGTGGAATTTGCATGCCACTCCCCCAGACATACGGGTATAAAAGGAGCTGGCATGCAACCACTCATTCAGATTTTCTCTTCGGAGCCGAGCGATTGCAATCAGTGCACTGAATTCAGTTCACCTCAAACTGCTGGATTTTACGATGCATTTCAGCGGCTTCTCCCCCTCTGCACCCGTGGAGTGCAGAGAATGCCCCTGGGTGCTTCGGCAGAGCAAACTAAAGAGTATATTCTAAAAAGAGTATATTTTCTATCTAAAAGAGCGGCACACACAGAAAGTTTTTTTTTCAAGATGCCTTTCCGTTTGTGTGTTATTCCTGGTTGCGGTCGTTATCTCTCCGGTTCTGATGGCCACGATCGCTGCCTTACGTGTCTGGGCGCTGCCCACGTGAAGACATCGTTCATGGATGGGTCTTGTTCTCATTGCGAGAACATGACCATGGCAACGTTGCGGTCGCAGCTTGCCTTCGTAAGAAAGCAAGCCACCCCAGCGGCTCCCCGCCTCAATCCTTCTACCTACGGGTATGAGGCCATGTCAGCTAGCACTGGGGGTGATTTGGGGACCTCAATGGGAGCACCTCCACCGGGTAACCCCCCACGGACCTCCCATTCCTCGGCACGCTCCCTTGCCCCGGTCGGGCTCTCGGATGAGACCACCAGCTCGTCTCAGGACGAGTTCGACCTCTTATTCAGGGCCCGGGAAGACGATGAGTTATCGAGTGCAGCATCGGAGATCGGGCTCGTCCATTCTGACGCGGAGGCTTCGGCTGGGCTTCCTCCTTCGGGTATGGTCGCCCAGTCTCAGGCTGATGCGGAGATGACGAACATGCTTTCCTGGGCAGCCGCGAGCGTCGGGCTAGAGTGGAACCCTCCACTCTCCCCTGAACCCTCGCGGCTCGATGATTGGTTCCTGGGCCCAGAGCACCGCTCACGGCCGTGCCCCGCCCCGGTCCCTTTCTTCCCGGAGGTGCATGAGGAGCTGACAAGTTCGTGGGGGGCACCTTTTACTACCCGATCCCGATCTTTCAGCTCACCTGCTCTCACTACCCTCGATGGTGGGACGACCAAGGGGTATTCGGTGATTCCCCAGGTGGATAAGGCGCTTGCGGTGCACTTGTGCCCGCAGAGCACCACCACCTGGCACAGGCACCCGAAGCTCCCATCCAGGGCCTGTAGGTTTACGTCGTCTCTGACGGCTAAGGCCTACGGTGCTGCTGGACAAGCCACCTCCGCCCTGCATGCCATGGCTCTCCTGCAGGTACACCAAACCAGGGCTCTAAAAGAGCTGCACGAGGGTAGTTCTGACCCGGGATTAATGCAGGAACTGTGATCGGAGACCAACCTCGCTCTCCGGGTGATGAAGGTCATGGCGCGGTCTCTCGGGCAGGCGATGTCCACCCTGGCGGTCCAGGAGCGCCACCTTTGGCTCAACCTGGTCGAGATGAGAGAGGCTGACAAGGCACGGTTCCTTAATGCCCCCATTTCTTAGGTTGGCCTGTTCGGCGACACCATCGAGGACTTTGCCCAGCAGTTCTTGGCGGTGAAGCAGCAGATGGAGGCTATTAAACACATCCTGCCCCAGTGTGGCTCAAGACCCCGCACCCCGTCTGCTCGCCGCCAAGGGCGTCCTCCTGCAACAACAGCACCGGCTCCACCGCAGCCCGCCCCCGCGGCCCGGCCACCGGTGTGGAGCCCACAGCAGGAATCAGATGCCACCCGTCTCACGGCCGGCCGCCAAGAACCCAAGGAAGGCTTTGAAGTGCCCCTGAGATGGGCGACCCAGGGACGGGGAGACCCGCTTCTATGGAATATTTTGTTTCATTTTTCACCGCACGCCAAAGAGGCTGCGGCACACAAAACTTGGTTTTCTTGTTCCCTGGGTCACATGTCAGGTGCGCACGGCCATCATCAAGACCGCCATCCACCGCCCCATTTTGGCAGGATCAGCGCTCCAGTGCCGGACACCCCGCCCCTGCAGCAGCCCTTGCCCCGTCCGCATCCTCAATTATCTCGACCACTGGCTAATCCTAGCTCACTCTCGGGATTCGCCTCACGAATGAGCACGCACAGTCGGTGCTGATCTGTCTGAAGGCGTTCAGACAGAAGACAGCGGTTCCACTGAAACTTTTTCAGAGGCTGCTGGGGCATATGGCATCATCAGCGGTGGCCACACTGCTCGGGTTGATGCATATGAGACCGCTTCAGCACTGGCTTCAGACTCGAGTCCCGAGATAGGCATGGCACCATGGGACACATCGCGTGGTCATTACGCCGATCTGTCACTGCCTCTTCAGCCCTTGGACTGACCTTGCATTTCTACGGGCAGGGGTTCCCCTAGAGCAGGTCTCCAGGCGCGTCGTGGTTACGACGGATGCCTCCAAGACGGGCTGGGGCACCGTATGCAACATGCACACAGCCGCTGGCTCCTGGACTGGCCTGCGGTTGCGTTGGCATATCAACTACCTCGAGTTGTTGGCAGTACTGCTCGTCCTGCGGAGGTTCCGGCCATTGATCCAGGGCAAGCACATGTTGGTCCGGATGGACAACACGGCGACGGTAGCGTACATCAACCGTCAAGGCAGTCTACGCTCCCAATGCATGTCACAACTCGCCTGCCGTCTCCTCCTCTCAAGTCAGCAGCACCTCAAGTCGCTACGAGCCACTCACTTCCTGGGCGACCTCAACACCGCAGCGGATGCGCTGTCATGACAGGTTACACTCAGGGGAGAGTGGAGACTCCACCCCCAGGTAGACCTGTTTGCTTCCCAGGAATCCTCCCACTGCCCGCTTTGGTACGCCCTGACCGAGGCACCCTGGGACTATGCAAATACGCGTATCCCCCAGTGAGCCTACTTGCAAGGTCAAGGAGAACGAGGAGCAGGTCGTCCTAGTAGCTCCCTACTGGCCCACCCAGACATGGTGCTCGGACCTCACGCTTCTCGAAACAGCCCCCCCCCACCCCGGCGAATTCCCCTGAGGAAGAACCTTCTTTCTCAGGAACGGGGCACCATTTGGCACCCGTGACCAGACCTCTGGAATATACACATCTGGCCCTTGGATGGGACATGGAAGACCTAAGTGGCCTACCACCCCCGTTGGTAGACCCGATCATTCAGGCTAGGGCTCCCTCTACGAGGCGCCTGTATGCCTTGATGTGGCGTCTGTTCGCTAAGTGGTGTTCTTCCCGACACGAAGACCCCAGAGATGCACAGTCGGATCGGTGCTTTCCTTCCTGCTGGAGAGGCTGGAGGGGCGGCTGTCCCCCCTCCACCTTGAAGGTGTATGTAGCTGCCATTTCGGCACATCACGATGCAGTGGATGGTAAGTATTTGGGGAAGCATGACTTGATTATCAGGTTCCTGAGAGGCGCTAGGAGGTTGAATCCCTCCAGACCGCGCCTCATCCCCTCGTGAGACCTCTCTGTAGTCCTTCGGGGTCTACGGGGAGCTCCCTTTGAGCCCCTGGAGTCAGTTGAGCTTAAGGCACTCTCTTTGAAGACTGCCCTCCTGACTGCGCTCACTTCCATCAAGAGGGTAGGGGACCTGCAGGCGTTCTCTGTCAGCGAATCGTGCCTGGAGTTCAGTCTGGATTACTCTCACGTGATCCTGAGACCCCGACCAGGCTATGTGCCCAAGGTTCCCACGACCCCTTTTAGGGATCAGGTGGTGAACCAGCAAGCGCTGCCCCAGGAGGAGGCAGACCCAGCTTTGGCATTGCTGTGTCCGGTCCGTGCTTTACGCATCTATTTGGATCGCACGCAGAGCTTTACAAGCTCCGAGCAGCTCTTTGTCTGCTTTAGTGGACAGCGGAAAGGAAGCACTGTTTCCAAACAGAGGATCGCCCACTGAGTCGTTGACGCCAACGTGATGGCATATCAAGCTCAGGACGTGCCGCCCCCGTGCGGTTACGAGCCCACTCTACTAGGAGTGTAGCGGCCTCCTGGGCCCTGACCAGTGGCACCTCTTTGGCAGACATCTGCAGAGCAGCGGGCTGGGCAACACCCGACACCTTTGCGAGGATCTATAATCACCGGATTGAGCCGGTTTCATCCCGTGTGTTGTCAGGTACGAGCAGGTAAGTTCCGGGACAGCTGGCTGGGTGTACCATTTGTGCATAGCACCTTTCCCTCCCATGAGGTGAAGACATGCGCTTTTGACTCCCAGTCCTTTTCACAAGTTGTGATCCCTGGATGAATTTCCTCCTTAGCCCTGTGGCAGACGAGTTTGCGGAGACACTCGCTGCTGACCCAGTACATGTGCTAACTAAGCCCTGTACTGGGGTAGGTGCTCCACATGCGCTGGTTCCTCATAGGTGACCCCACGTGATATATCTTCTGCTAAATTGTTTCCCTGTCGGTAAACTGCGTCTTCCTTGGGCAGAGGTTCCTCTGCCCCGGTCACCGTGTTTGTAGATCTGGACCTACCATGGGACTTCTCCACATGACATACTTCCGACTAGACTCGGTAAGACCATGTGACGTATTTCCACTCGAAATCCCCCCCCCGGGCGGGGTGTGGTCTCCGCGGTGTCTTCCTCTTGGGAGTGACACCCCCCGACGTAGACACTTGTGGTCCCCAGCCGGTAAACAAAATTCCACTCTTTTTGGGGAGAAAAAAGAGGAAAAGAGGCCACGGCTGGGTTAGCCTGTCCCTATTTGTTGGGCAGTCGACTTGTTCCCAAAGGACCGTTCGACGCTCATAAGAGCATTGGGGGAGGTTACGTGACGGCCTGGTGTGCTGGCAACGAGGCACATGGTGGTCTGCCTGTCTCGCACTGCCAGTCCACGTAACACAGTTCAGCTAGTTGTGGCGTTATGTATAGGGACCCCTAGTGTCACTACATCAACACAACGTCGAGTGAGCGACAGATAGGGAACATCCTGGTTACTTTCGTAACCTCCGTTCCCTGATGGAAGGAACGAGACGTTGTGTCCCTCTTGCCACAACACTGAACTACATGCTGAAATGGCCGGGACCTTGTCTCGACTCCTCAGCACAAAACCTGAATGAGTGGTTGCATGCCAGATCCTTTTATACCCGTATGTCTGGGGGAGTGGCATGCAAATTCCACTCACCAATTTCCATTGATCAAATCAAATCAAATCACTTTTACTGTCACACAACCATATACACAAGTGCAATAATGTGTGAAATTCTTGGGTGCAGTTCCGAGCAACATAGCAGTCGTGACAGTGATGAGACATTTACCAGTCTACAATAAACCTCAAATTTACACAACACAATTTAAAATCTAATATACACATAATTACACACAACGCAATATACAAATAATAACATACAAGGTACATTAAACAATACAGACAATACAGAATACACATTATACAATAAAAATAGTATATATAGTATATATAAAATGTACAGTAGGTTGTATTGTACTGTATTGACATTCAGGCTGTCGGTCGATAGTCAGTTGTCAGTGTGTTGTTAAGAGAATATAATTTATGACAGTCCTGTGTGAGATAAGATTAATAAAGTGCAGTGCTGATGTATATTGATCATGAGAGATCAAGAGTTCAAAAGTCTGATTGCTTGGGGGAAGAAGCTGTCATGAAGTCGGCTGGTGCGGGTCCTGATGCTGCGATACTGCCTGCCTGATGGTAGCAGTGAGAGCAGCCTATGGCTTGGGTGGCTGGAGTCTCTGATGATCCTCCAAGCTTTTTTCACACACCACCTGGTGTATATGTCCTGGAGGGAGGGAAGCTCACCTCTGATGATGTTTCTGGCAGTTCGCACCACCCTTTGCAGGGCTTTGCTGTTGTGGGCGGTGCTATTGCCATACCAGGCGGAGATGCAGCCAGTCAGGATGCTCTCTACAGTGCTGGTGTAGAACCGTGTGAGGATGTGGCGGTTCATTCCAAACTTCCTCAGCCATCTCAGGAAGAAGAGGCACTGATGAGCCTTCTTCACAACAGCCTCAGTGTGGACAGACCATGTGAGTTCCTCATTGATGTGGACACCCAGGAACTTGAAGCTGCTGACTCTCTCCACTGGTGCTCCATTGATGGTGATGGGGCTGTGTTCTCTTTCTCTTCTCCTGAAGTCCACCACAAGCTCCTTTATTTTACTGATGTTGAGGGAGAGGTTGTGCGCCTGACACCAGCGCGTCAGAGTGTGCACCTCCTCTCTGTAGGCTGTTTTCATCATTGTCAGTGATCAGACCTACCACCGTCGTATCATCAGCAAACTTAATGATGGCATTGGAGCTATGTGTTACCACACAGTCATGTGTGTACAGGGAAAACAGGAGTGGGCTGAGAACACAGCCCTGTGGGGCTCCAGTGTTGAGTGTCAGTGATGAGCAGATGTTCCTGCCCATTCTAACCACCTGGCGTCTGCTTGACAGGAAGTCCAGGATCCAGCTGCACAGCGAGCTGTTTAAGCCCAGAGCCCAGAGTTTCTCATCAAGCTTGGAGGGCACTATGGTGTTGAATGCTGAGCTGTAGTCTACAAACAGCATTCTCACATAAGTGTTCCTTTTTTCCAGGTGGGAGAGAGCAGTGTGTATTGTAGATGCAATAGCATCATCAGTGGAGCGGTTGTTGCGGTAAGCAAACTGTAATGGGTCCAGTGATGGAGGCAACACAGAGCAGATGTAATCTCTGATTAGTCTCTCAAAGCGTTTGCTGATGATGGGGGTCAGAGCAACAGGATGCCAGTCATTTAAGCAAGTGATTTTGGATTGCTTTGGTACAGGCACAATGATGGACGTTTTAAAGCATGTGGGAACTACAGACAAAGAGAGGGAAAGGTTGAAAATGTCCGTAAAAACAACAGCCAGTTGGTTCGCACACGCTCTGATGACGCGGCCCGGAATGCCGTCTGGACCCGCAGCTTCACCCGTCGGAAGGATCGGGTTACATCCGCTACAGAGACGGAGAGTGAACTAACCTCTGTAGGTTCGGCTGCGAGAGCTCTCTCTGCGAGGGCTGTGTTATTTCCCTCGAACCGTGCATAAAAAGTATTTAGCTCATCCAGGAGAGAGGCAGCGGTGTTCATGGCGGAGTTTTTATTCCCTTTAGAGTCTGTGATGATATTAATTCCCTGCCACATGCTTCTAGAGTTGGTGGTGTTAAACTGTCCTTCAATCTTGTTCCTGTACTGGCGTTTTGCTGCTCTGATAGTTTTTCGGAGGGCATAACTGGCTTGTTTATGCTCCTCCGCGTTCCCAGTATTAATAGCGGAGGTCCGTGCATTAAGTTCCATGTGAACATCGCTATTAATCCAAGGTTTCTGGTTTGGGTAGATCCGTATTTTTTTGGATGGAACAACATCCTCTACGCACTTTCTGATGAAACACGTTGGTGGTATTTTGGTGCAATTGATTTAAAATTGGCTTTGTTAAAGTCCCCGGTCACAATGAACGCGGCCTCAGGGTGCACGGTTTCCTGCTTGCTTATAATCCCGTACAGTTCCTTGAGTGCCCGGTCTGTGTCGGCTTGTGGGGGGATGTACACAGCTGTGATAATGACTGCTGTGAATTCCCTTGGTAGCCAGAATGGTCGACACAGAAGCATGAGAAATTCCAGATCAGGAGAGCAGAAAGACTTGATAGAATGTACGTTCCTCTGATCACACCAGAATTTGTTGATCATAAAACATACACCACCACCTCTGCTTTTACCTCCTCATTGGCCTTTTTTCAAAAAGCAGAGGTGTTTAGGGCTCCCAAGATTGACCCCTAGTGTCACTACATCGACACAACGTCTCGTTCCCTCCATCAGGGAACGGAGGTTACGAAAGTAACCAGGACGTTATATGCACTGGTATAGCGCTGCACCATGCATATTTATATAAAGCCATTATCATGACTTCTTACCTTGTTTTTATGTGAATTAGGCTTGCACCATAGTTCACAAAATTCATTGCTATCTGCCTGCCACAACTGATGTTGTGCTATTTCCATCAGCAAAAATTTTTTTTTTTTTTCATTAACGTGAGAAATGCTGTGACAAAATAATAGATGTTCTATATTTTCCCAATACCACTGCAAGCGCTCAAACACTTAAAATAGCTGCTTGACCCAGGTGTGTGTTTCAGAAGTGTTCTGCAATCAGTTTTACAGTCTCAGGCCCCACCATGCTGTCACATACTGCAGTCATCGCTGGCCCACACACGGCTGTTTAGCCATCTGTTCCCGATAATCAAGCGCATTCATTTTCCAAAAGGCGCTATCAAGGCCAATAGAATATGTGAACGAATTCATAAAAAAATAAATACAAAAAAACTCAGACAAAGAAAGATGAAATATTATATTACGTTGACTTGAATTAAACACAACCCCTGGAAGTAGTTTAACATGCATATTGAAGTATGCATGTGCATGTTTTCTATCATAAGAGAGTAATTTGAGAATGAACAATGAAACCCTTCACTTTTAATTACTGTTGTTTATTACTGAGGCTAAATAATTCTGCTGAAATACAAGCACTCTTGCTGGCCGATATAGCTATAGCTTTAAAATCAGAGTAACCATCAATTCAAAATGTTAAAAGCAAGAGGTAAACAGAAAAATCTATAAAAATAAAAGTAATCAAGGCATATTTTCCGCCATTTTGATCCTCAGAAAGAATTACATTTCAAAATTTTTATATATATGCACCACTATAACAATGCACATTTGTAAACAGCAATACTTAAGTATACATATATAAAAAAATACATTAAATAAACATAAAAAAGGCCACACAAGAGCCTTCCGTGAACATTTGTGAGTGATAATGCAAACAAATCATTGAAACAAACAGTTTGAACTGATTCCCGCAACTGAATCAAACTTTAAACTCTAACACTTTTCACTGCCAACGTTTTTAAACAGAGACACTATAAAAACATATCATATTTCCTAATGCGCTAATACTCATGAGACGAGGAAGGGTCACAAAACTAATCTAACAACACGGTCTTCAGAACACTTCATAGCCAAATAAAAAGTGCATTAAAATCATAGCAATATTTATGAAGCTGCTTAATTTTATATAGGCAGCAAATTATCGCAAATATATTGTGAATAATCAATCGCCCAGCTTTGGTGAGTATTATTGTGTAAAGCAGCTGATGGGTTCTTGAAAAACCTTAAACCACTTTAGATCAGCACATCTCCAAAACCAGAGCCACAGCTGGTTTACATCACTGCATGTTTTCAAGGTTCTCAACAAAGCTGGAGTGAATTAGCCTCTGTTTTGCGTCGGGATATTTAAACACTCTCTGACTCTGAATGAGGAAGATCAGGAGAATGGACATGACATGTAAGGGCAAAGGTTGATAAAATAACAAGACAAACTTGTGGCCTGTTATTATAAAATGGGAAAATGAAGAAACAGTAAAATTAATGCCAAACAAGGGGATGCAACAGAGGGAACATTTCAGATGGATGGATAGAGACTGTGGCTCAGCTACATAAAACTAAATGTAAATCATAAATATATGATTTCCTAAATAGCTGTTCAAATTTCTCCCTCATGTCTTTTATCACTGTGGTCTCTTTCCTCTCACATAATAAAGAAATTTCAGATCAATATTTCATATCCATGTATTTATTTATTTGGTACTGTAAGTAGCCACACCCTTTTATGGAGAAATAAGACCTTAACACCCTGTCTGGTTCATTTTGCGATAATGATCGTCTGGCGATACATTATGCCTAAACACATAAATTATGCTTCTTTTATATTTATAATTGATCATACATTTGAATTTATTATAATCAAACACTAACCATATTATCATAATTTTATTATTCATTAAAACTCTAATCTTTGTTGTGTTTTAGCTCTTTTAAAGGGATAGTTCACCCAAAAATGAAAATTCTCTTACCCTCATGCCATTCCAGATGTAAATGAGGAGAACACAACAGAACACAAACAAAGATTTTTAGAAGAACATCTCAGCTCTGTAGGTCCAAATAATGCAAGTGAATAGTGATCAGAAAAGGAATATTCCGGGTTCAATACAAGTTAAACTCAATCGACAGCATTTTTGGCATAATATTGATTACCACAAAAAATTTATTTGGACTTGCCCCTCCTTTTCTTAAAAAAAAAAAAAGCTAAAATCTGGTTTAAAGTGAGGCACTTACAATGGAAGTCAATGGGGCCAATCTGTAAACATTAAAATACACACTGTTACAAAAGTATAATTTTACAACTTTATTGCCATGACGATGTAATGTCAACAAAACCTAAACCCCTAAAATTACTGTAAAAATATCAAATTTAAACAACTTTACATCTCAAATAATATATGAGTTAACAGAATAATTAATGTGCTTTTATAAATTTATAAACTTCACAATTCTGCCATTAAACCCTCCAGAAATTGGCCCCATTCACTTTCATTGCAAGTGCCTCATTGTAACCTCGAGTTTTGCTTTTTTTTTTAAGAAGAGGGAAGAGTCCAAATTAATTTTTGTGGTAATCAGTATTATGCCACAAATGCTATCGATTGAGATTAACTTGTACTGAACCCGGAATATTCCTTTAAAGCTCTAAAAAGCACAGACAATTGTAGTAAAAGTAATCCATACAACTAAAATGTATGTCTTCTAAAGCGATACGATCGCTTTGTGTGAGAAACAGATACATTTTTAAGTCCTTTTCATTATAATTGTTTAATTCCGATTACATTCCAATGCCGGAATTAAACGATGAGGGGAATCAGTTCACTCTCCCTCTTGCATAATGTAAACGCAGCTCGAGACCCCTGAATTCTGTTGTGCTCCATCAAGCTATCTTTGAGTGCAAGAGCATGTGATCTGTGAAAGGTCTGTCATCTGTGCTGCCAGCTCTCATTGGTTTTCAAGGTGCGTTGCCTGTACAGCTGAAGTCGCACTGACTGCCCCCTACTGCCACAGCTTTGCAAAAAACATCAGGGTGGTAAATCAAGCTTGAATAACTCCAATGATAGGAACATTCCAGTCACGGAATTTACATACAGATGGGGGGCATGATTAATTGCGTTAATTTTTTTAGGTGTTATTTTTCATACAATTAATCGCACTAAATTAATGTGTTAAATCGGCAGCACTTGCATAAGAAAATGGTAAGAGCTTGCTGAAATCGACAGTTCCGCAAATTTCTTCTGTTTCCTGCTGTACAAATGTTTGGACAGACAGTCGCGCCATTATTTGAGTGAATTTTCTTCATGCCAAAACTTCTATTATTGTGGTATCATTGATTTCAGAATTGCCCAGCCTGTGTCATGTAAAAATATGACTGGTTGCTTTAAAGCCCTGACACAAAAATCCCAGGACACTTCTCGAAAAGAGTAGGAGTGTAACCCCGGTGTCCTGGCCAAATTCCCCCCATTGGCCCTTATCAATCCTAATAATTCCTAATAATCCCCATCCATTAATTGGCTCTATCTCTCCACTTTCTCCTCTCCACCAATAGCTGGTGTGTGGTGAGCATACTGGTGCACTATGGCTGCCGTCGCAACATCCATGTGGATGCTGCACACTAGTGGTTGTTGAGGAGAGTCCCCTGTTCACTGTGTAAAGCGCTTTGAGTGTAGTGTCAGAAAAGCGCTATATAAATGTAACATTCATTCATTCATTCATATAGTGTAATGCCTAATAAAAGCCCTACCTTGACAAGAGACTTGCCCTCCACACTGCTGGGCTCCTTGCCAGTGCCGCCAGGCCCCTGCGAGTTCCGTCGCTGGGAAATTGAGAGCTTCTTCTTCCGGGGCCGGCCCTTCAGGTTGGGTGCTGTGGACAGCAGGAGACCAGTTAGAGTGACCACTAACAAACAATACACACCCACAGCCCATTTAGACCACTGACATCTGCTCACCATCATATAGCACAAATAGAGAAACATGACAATAGATAAACCATGTCTGCCATGGACATATATACCAGGTGAGGGTTGGTCTACCAATTGGCCAGTTGAGATGTGATCCTGAAGCCATTGCTCTGACTTACACTGTACCTTGCTGTAAATTATATATTATCCTCCTTCTCTCTTTTTGATATTTTTACATTGAATGGCACTCAGGACTTAATTATCCTGGAACAAGGTCACAATTCTGCCCGTCACTGTTACAGATGAAAAATCATCACTTCCTAATCATTTTCATCATTAAATCTGTCCCCAAGCAAGAATGTTAGTTAATACTTGTGGTAATGGTTAGGCAATTGGAATCATGGAATGACAGGATATGTCAACAACCGGAGAATTCAAACACAACCTGAAGGGCAAGTGAACACAATCTCAAATACATCAAATCATGGCTCAAAATAACAGCGAAAGGTGAGGTAAGTGCAGTGGGTTCATTAAAAGGCTATAAGCGAGCCCCATTAGCTGTGTTTGTAATGAAATACTAGCTTACTAATTACTTACTTACATTCATACAGACAGTGTTTGGCATTAAAAAATGCATGTTTCCGTTCATACAGCACATATAAACCAACTCGCTCTCAAGATGTGGCCGTGAGCACTGACAATTTAAGGTGCTCACTTTGGTAATTGAATGTGGTTGTCACTTATAACAGAAAAAAAAAAAGAAAATTCAGTCATTAAACTCTACATGGCGCATGCTGACAGGTCCGTTGAATATGTATTCTGTTCAGCCAGGCGGCTCACATGGTGCAAGCTGATAAGTCCTTTGACAGTTGCTGATGCCGAAAAACGAATTCATGCATTCATGACCTCAAGACTAAATTATTGTAATGCGCTATTGGGAGGATCTCCTGCAAGTTTAATAAATAAACTTCAATTGGTTCAAAATGCAGCAGCCAAAGTGCTGACTAAAACCAAGAAATATGATCATATTAGCCCCATTTTATCATCATTACATTGGCTACCTGTTAAATTTCGTATTCATTTTCAAATTTTGTTAACCACGTACAAAGCTTTGAATGGTCTAGCTCCAAAGTACTTAAGTGACCTTCTACCATGCTATATTCCATCACGTTCATTACGATCACAAAATTCTTGCCTGTTAATAATATAAAAATCCACAAAAGGAGGTAGATCCTTTTCCTATTTGGCTCCTTAACTATAGAATAGTCTCCCTAACACTGTTCGGGACATAGACACACTCACTCAGTTTAAGTCTAAACTAAAGACTCATCTATTTAGCCAGGCATACGTCTAATTTATTCATCAACTCACAATTAGGCTGCTTTAGTTAGGTCTGCCAGAACCAGAAACATTTATCATGATTTATAACTCTGCAAAAAAACTGAATGGGATCTACGCTAATATTATTCTATTTGTTTCCATGTCTCAGCCTCGGGATTTACACAATTTACAATCATATTTAATCAAACTACACAATGACGACTCTAAGACTTTATAGATATTACAGTTTCATTCTCTGTCAATGCATGATTTTCTGTAAATCTGCTTTGAAACTATGTGTTGTGAAAAGTGTTGTACAAATAAAAATGACTTGACTTGACATGTTATCTGTTAGCCCATCAATTTATTCTCTTTGTCAAAAATTTTAATTGATCAGTTGTTGGCAGAGAAGGCAGTTTTACTGCAGCATGCTGCAAGTTTTCTCTCTGAAATCCTCCTCCTCCCCAGCACCACTTATTGTCTCGTTTACCATCGTAACCTCCATTCCCTGATGGAGGGAACGAGACGTTGTGTCGATGTAGTGACACTAGGGGTCGCTCTTGAGAGCCCCAAACACAGATCTTTGAGAAAAGGCCAATGAGAATTGGCGAGTGGAATTTGCATGCCACTCCTCCGGACATACGGGTATAAAAGGAGCTGACTCATTCAGGTTTTGTGCTGAGGAGCCGAGACAGGGTCCCGGCCATTTCAGTGGGTAGTACAGCGTTGTGGCAGGGGAGACACAACGTCTCGTTCCCTCCATCAGGGAACGGAGGTTACAACAGTAACCGAGACATTCCCCTTCTGTCACTCACTCGACGTTGTGTCAATGTAGTGACACTAGGGGTCCCTATACGAAATGCCACAACTAGCTGAACCGTGCTACGTGGACTGCCGGTGCAGGTGCAAGCAAGCTGCTGCGTGCATAGTAGCAGGTGCACTGGTCTGCATGTAGCCTCCCCCAATGCCCCAAAAAACATCGTATAGTTCCCCACATCCCTAGGGGGGAAAGAGATGTATCTAGTATGGGAGCAGGCTGCGCCAGCCACGGCCTTTTCTCTCTATGTTTTCTCTCCACAGAGTATTCAGTTATTCGGCTGGGGCCATTTTAATGCTCAATATATGCACCGGGGAAGGTGTTCTTTTCCTATCCTATTATTTCAGGGGGAAAAGACCCCGCGGAGACCACATCCTGCCCGGAGGGGAGGTAACATGTGGCAAGCATGTCATGTGGGCTCAGAGCCGCACATGGAAGAGGCGTGGTGATAGGTCCTACCTGAAAGGGGAGGAGCTCTACAAATATAGCAACCGGGACAGAGAGGGCTCTGTCGAAGGGAGACGCAGGTCTGCCGACAGGGAGACCATATTGCAGAAAATACATCACAGGGGGTTACTGGAGTAACCGGCACCTGTGAAGCACCCACCTCAGTAAGGGCATATTAGCACACGTACTGGTTCCGGCTGTGAATTCCTCCGCTGAATTCGCGAGCCTCAGGGCTAGGGAGGAAGGGCATCCAGGGTTCACGGGTTCGTGAACTCGCATGGGAAAAGAAGCGCACATCTTGGCGTCTTTGGAGGGGAAAGGCCCTATACGCAAGTGATACACCCGGCCAGCTGTCCGTATTCCTGAACGTACCTGTTCATACCTGACAGAACACAGGACGAAACCGGCTCAACCCGGAGATTGTAAAATCTCGCGAAGGTATTGGGTGTCGCCCAGCCCGCTGCCCTGCAGATGTCTGCTAGAGAGGTGCCATGGGCTAGTGCCCACGAGGATGCCAGACTCCTTGTGGAGTGTGCTCGTATTCCCAAAGGTGTTGGCACAGCCTGGGCCTGGTATGCCATAGCGATGGCATCCACGATCCAGTAGGCAAGCCTCTGTTTGGAGACAGCGTTCCCTTTCTGTTGTAATACTGTTGTATTCTGCATATAATTTTTTAAATAGTAAATGAAACAGAATAAACAAATACAACAACAAACATTTCAATATGACATCATCACATTGCATGTGAATGGCACCCAGTTATCATCTCAGAAATGAAAATGGTTATTTCCATTTTTAATTAAAAACAAAATTGTGTGTAAAATAGTCAACATTTTGACAGTCTAATAAAATAATAAGTCAAATATATGTAAAATTCCTGGCTGTAATTACGTCTGGTCCATTCATCATACTGTAAATGAAATGTCAAATCGAGTACATTGAAATTTGGAATGTGCAGTGTGCTCTCTAGCATACTGCACATTCTGGCAAATGTAAATAGGTCGTCCGGGTTAGGGGTGGGCAATATGACCAAAATCTTATATCACAATATCACAAATTTTATATCACGATAGCGATATATATCACGATATAGTTAAATAAAAAAATAAAAAAAATCAATCAAAATTCATTAAATTAAATAACCATTTTTTAATGCCTTTTTTGAAAAATCCAGTCACTGAATTAAATACTTTATAAATGAAAAGTACTACTTGTTATATAATTGACAAACATAGTCAGAGTAAAATATAAAAAATAAATACATAAATTGGTGGTATTCAAAAAGTGGTAATCAACCTTACCACAATACTAAATTTCACATTTTGAATTTTATTAAGGGTAATAATGTGTAGTTTAAAAAATCCACATGACAGATGACACATAATTGTTGGCGCATGGCACATTGTTTTAGCTGTTTTCTTCTTCAGTGTTTATTAGAATGTCAGGCTTTCTTGCTGTTTGAGATGTTTGACTTCCTCCATAGCGCTTTAAGGTAAAAAACTCAAAACTCATCAGAATTCAAATGGGTCACACAAGTAAAAAAAAAATAAATAAAAAAAATTCTCCCAATTTGGAATGCCCAATTCCCACTAATTAGTAGGTCCTCGTGGTGGCACGGTTACTCATCTCAATCCGGGTGGCGGATGACAAGTCTCAGTTGCCTCCGCTTCTGAGACAGTCAATCCGTGCATATTATCACGTGGCTCATTGTGCATGACACCGCGGAGACTTACAGCACGTGGAGGCTCATGCTATTCTCCACAATCCACGCACAACTTACCACATGTCCCATTGAGAGCGAGAACACCTAATCACAACCACGAGGAGGTTACCTCATGTGACTCTACCCTCCCTAGCAACCGGGCCAATTTGGTTGATTAGGAGACTTGGCTGGAGTCACTCAGCACGCCCTGGACTCGAACTCGTGACTCCAGGGGTGGTAGTCAGCATCAATACTCGCTGAGCTACCCAGGCCCCAGTCACGCAAGTTTTAAAGTTTGTGTCACAATAGAGAGAAACTGGGTTGAGTAGCGCAAGTGTCTGTGGAGCCCAATCTGGAAGCCTGCTGGACTCGTGCACACGTGAATTCACGTGAAACACAGCTGCGTGTGTCTGATGAGAAGCATATTCAGATTGCAAGATTAATATCATTGAATTTATGCCAGAAAATTGCCAGTACCTAAAAAACCCTGTTTCTTCAAATATCTCAGTCTTCACATAAAGCCGCTGCGCCTTCCTCCTCCATTTCTACAACAGAAAGTGTACTGCGTACGTGTTAAGTGAACAGAATGAGGTGCACATTTCTTGCCACGCTGTGGCAGTTTTGTGTAACCGCGATACAGATGATAATCCAAAATGTATACCGGTTGCCAAATTTCTACCAGTTTATCATGTCTACCGGTATATCGCCCACCCTTAATCCGGGTATTCCATGTTTACAGACAATTTGAATACTGTGCACTGTATACAAAGCCAGCTATATACTATACAAAAATTGTAATAGTATGTTAATATGCTATTCCGAACATAGCCAATCTCCCTTAAAATATTTACTTGCTAAGTTAATGGTTTTAATGCAGTCCAAGGAAAATCAAATGCTTTTTCATATTTCCATGAATTACCAAAACCACACTGAGCACCTGATGGGTGCCATCAAAATATCATGAGCGTCATGCTGTAAAATGACATCGACACGCAAGAGTTCAAACGGAACAGTGAGAAGCAGGCAGGACTTTTGACACCGGGACAGGTGCAGGTAATGCGCTCTCAGGCACAGGTTCAGTGAGGTCACCAGGCACTGCATTCCATGCGCTGAAGATTAAATCATTGTCAAGGTTACTCTGGGCCCAAGGCTGTGGCCACAATGCAACACTTGATCTTCAAACAAAAGCTTAAGGACCGGTAACATGATATCTGTCATGGGAGAAGAAAAAAAAGCATTATCTTATCAGCTAAGAGAAGGGGTCATTATTTTATTTTTGTCTGTTTTTCTTATGACAACCATTTTTTAAACAAATTTAGAGCTTGCAGTCGAGGGAATGATGAAATGGCAGACTAAAATTAGTCCATTTGCTCATAAATAAACATTTATGTAAGAAACCTTTTTTGTCACCTTGGCAAAAGGCAGGTTGTTTACTTGGCTGCTGTGCTTATGACAAACACATTTGTGCAGGCAGAGGAAAGGCTTACGTTTATCAAGGAAATGAGGGCGCTTCTCCCTTAAATGTCACTCTTCCTTTGTTCCTGAGAGTAATTAATTCAAGTAAGGTTTTTATTCTGGCCTCTCCTCCCCTTTTAGCTTCCACACCACACCACAATCACACAATCATTTGAATTCCATCCATGTGAGTAATATATTACTCACGATTGCAGGAGTACATTAGCTCTTTAACTTCACGCCTGTTATCCTGCGCAGAATGCTTTAAGCACCATTTCAAATATCATGCTCAAAGTAAGTTCATATAATGGAAAACAATTAAAAACCAATATCACATGCTCAGCAACTCAACACCAAAATAAATGATATTTTACACAAGTTGTGAGTTTGCAGTTTGAATTGGATGTGACGAGATAAAACGGATATGAAATAATACAAAAACAATTAATGGACAACATGTCTTTCTATTGCATTCTCCTCACTGGTTGCAGTTCAACAAGAAACATACAGTGCAACCAGTCTGTTGCGTGGAGTCACAAACAAATAACTCTTATGAGTTGGTTCTTTTAAATGAATCATTCCTTACCATTAATCAATTTAAATAATAATTTTTAAAAATTACTCACAGAATCTTTCAGAGCGGATACTGAATATAACATTTGACTCACTGTGTGACAGAATGTTTATAAAGGATGGGTGCTGATTTAATGCATTAATTCAGTGCGATTATATAAATTGTATAAAAATATTAGATTAAAAATATAGCACAATTAATCATGCCCCATGACAACACATAAATTCCACAAAAATATTTTTTTCCTACCAATGGAGCAATTTAAACTTTAATTACCACCTTTATGTTTTTGTGAGTCGCAGTCAGCAGGGGGTAGTCAGTGCAAATCCAGCTGTACAGGCAACAAATCAACAACTATTCAAAGGTAGGTGAACGGAGCAGAGTGCAGGAGTTTTGAGATGCCTTTTTAAATTTTCAAACTACATTTATCTTGACACAGCACAGCTACAAATGTGCACCGTTTATGGCTAAAGATGCTGAAAACCAGTGAAACATGACACAACCACAGTGCTCCAAAAGCATCCATCTGGTGCACGTGTACAGATGGAACACAAGAACACAAACTGTGAGAACAGCCTTTAAGTCTACCTCAGACAAATCCAATTGCAAAATTGATTGTAGGCTGATAAGAGCCAATGGGGGGAATTTGGCCATTTGGGATTTTTAGTGACAACAGAGAATCATGACCTTGGTTTAACGTCTCATCCAAAAGATGGTCCCCGTCACTATGCCGGGGAATTAGGACCCAAATAGACCACAGGGTGAGCACCCACTGCTGGCCTCACTAACACCTCTTCTAGCAGCAACCTTAAGTTCCTCCAGGAGGACTCCCATCCACTGTAGCATTAACTAAAGCCCAAAACCCCTTCTAAAATATCCTCTTCATAACCTTATATATCTGTTCCTAACATCTCTTCTTTGTTCTTCTGTCCTAAACTGCCAGCTTCCAATGCAAACACCAAAAGCTCATTTTCACAACTCAGTTACCTCTCTTTTGCTTTTGTTTCTGTGGATTGGAAAAGCACTTTCCCTCTGTGGATTTTAACAGGTCATTTAGCACAGTGCTGGGGGTTGAGGGGTGGCCAGAGCTTTGAAGCTGAGCAGGGCTTCTCCACCTTCCCTCCAAAGTCATTATGGAGCACTATGGGGTCTTTTGCAGATCAAATATCTGCTTGTGCATTCCTGTGGTCGTGCTTGTTCCTTCGAGCTAATACGTTTGAAGCATATCTGCAGATTCTCTGGAGTTTTGGCCCGAAACATTTGTGGCTGGATGGAAGTTTCAGAGGAAGCCAAATTAAATGAACTGTATCTGAAAAGCCCATTCAATCTTAGTCCCACCTCCTTCCCTCCACCCAAAACTCAGGCATACACATTATACAATATGGAAAAAATATATTCCCCTAATTTTTCATGGTTTAATTTATTAAGCTCTACAGTATGTTTACAACTGCCATAAACATTTCTTACAGACATTTAACTTTCTTAATGTGACATAATTACGAGTGAATATTTGGCAGTAAATAATGTTGAGCGGGTCTTCATATTATTCTCGCCCACACGGCCAAGGTGATGTCAGCAAAAAAGTAAAGTTGTTTTTGAGGCAGATAAAGTTTATAAAGATTATAAATCATGCAAAATAAGACCAGGAATATTTATTAAGAAAATCAGAGAATATAAGAACCTGTAAGATCCAGCTTCGGTTCAGCCAGATGTCCCACTCCCAACGCTATGTGTCACTGAGCAATGAATACTAACTGCAGCCTGTGCCAACCAGACAGCGAGGGGCACATCGGTGATCACTCTCTGCATCAATTAAATCTATTATGATGGACTTCACATAGGATGAACTATTGCCAGCTCCAACCGTAAAACAAGGGATACTTCACGGTCCACTGCCTGCACCTCAGACTTAGGATGGACTTTACCAGAAATGAACTGCCATAAGCTTCAAGCTGGACTGCGAGGCACACCTCACTGACCTCTGCCAGTATCATTTTGGTCATAAGATGGACTACACTCTTTTAAAATGCAAAACATAGATTATAGGCTTGGGATTGATGTCTTATTTATGCATGGATAATCAGAAAATGTTCCCGATGATTATCGATCTATATCAGCATTTTTATTTTTTTCAGATATAAATAGGGCTACTCATTGAACATTAGTCTTGTTATCTTCATACATATTTCTCAACAAAACTTTGGTAAAGTGTGAGTGTTAGGGTAACTTAAAGGGGGTTGTACACCGGATGCATCTGGCGGACGACATGACACGTTCTAATTTATAAACATTATTTTCTATAAAGAGACACTCTCATATCGATGCCTCAAAAACATATAGATAAAATAACATACCAATCGAAAATCAATGTATTGATATTTTATGACAGGCTAAAGCCTTCATCAGCCAAATAAAAATAATTTTTCTCCCTAAATTAACATCTCATGGAGTTTTGTGTTCCTTGCCACAGTCGCCTTTCGACTTTGGCTTGCTCACTGGGGACCTAAAGACAAATTATTTTTAAGGCACGATTTTCAATCGCATTATATTTTCAAACTACACAATGAGGATTTTTTTTTTAATTATTTTGTTACAGCATGATTTTTTTTACTTGATTTATGTATAACATGAACATAAATAAGATAGATTTTATTTCTTTGTGGTTGCTCGTGTGTTCTAGGTGGTTGTTTACTGGTCAAAGTAAAAAAAAAAAAAGAAGACCCATCCCAAGTCTTTATGTATGATAGTTGATATTCTGATGCCTAGACATGACTTGGGCCTAGGGATGTACCGATACCATTTTTTTGAGAATGAGTACAAGTACCGATACTTAATTTTTGGTACTCGCCGATATCCAGTCCGATACCTTTTTTTCTTTCTTTCTTTCTTTTTCTTTTTTTTTTTACTCTATATCAACAGTTTATTTCAGTTTTATTATCAAAATGTTTAAATAAATGCATTCATTAAAACTTTAATAAACTGAAAATATAACAATTAATTATCAACATAATTTTGTATTATTATTTTATTAAATATTATATACAGAACCTCACATCACAATCCAAAATACAACACTGGAATTATATTTTGTCAAATAAAGTGCTGCATAACAGAGCATCACAAAAGCAAGATACTGCTTAAGTATAATACAATTACTACAAATGTATTATTATTATTATTATTATTATTATTATTATTATTATCATTATTATTATTATTATAACTAGTAGTAGTAGTAGTAGTATTACAGTGAATATTACATATCTTTACAGTGGTGATATATTTCTGTAATAATGTTTTCCAATAAATTTACCTTTAATTTTGACATAGCTTTTATTTTGAAGTGTTTCTGTGTTGTTTTTACCAAGGAGCTCTGACGTTTGACGGTAGCTTCCCACTCTGGAAAAGCCTATAAACTGCAAAAGGCTGCTATTTAATTAAGCCTTGCGCTACAACGTGAATTTGCACTCTGCTTACTGTCATCTGCTACAAACAGAGCGTGATGCTCATGATGGTGTTTTCCCTGTATAAGCCTTGGAGGAGCTTTAAAAGGTATGAGCAGCCGGCGTCAGCACAACACTGTCTCCACGCATTCACAAAAGCACTCACATTTTAATTACATGCAAACTATATATTAATATATTTATTAACCGCTTCCGCGGTTAAATAATCTCACTAGGACATAACATGATTTTAAATTGTGAGCTGAATGTTTATGTAATGACATTCGTGCATCAGATGGTATCGTTTTTTTGGGATCAGAGCATTTTTATGAGTATGAGTACCAGTACATGAGCGCGGTATCGGACCCGATACTGATACTGGCATCGTTATTGGTACATCCCTACTAGGGCCCCTTCTTCAGTGTAAATCTATAGGGGTTTTTTCCACTCATTTAATCTTATTTCCATCTGCCAGGCAAAAATCTGTAATCCAATCAATAGAAAAGTAATAGCACACCTCTCATCACCAAGCTACATCATTTGAGGTATAATTTATGTCTGTATTTCAAACAAAAAGTTATGTGACAAAGTTTAATATTCAGGGTTAGGGTTTGTTCAAATCCCTAATTTGAAGTGTGAGCAATGGTCAAATTGATGCTTGCCTTAGCAAACAACACTAAATAGTACTTTTCAGATCTGAATTGACTTAGTTTAATAGAATTGTCTATCTGGATTTGAGTTTGACATATGTGACTCCTGTTAAAAAAAACAAACAAACAAAAAACAGAGTGATGACTTCATACTGAAAGATCACGCTTGTCAGATGACCTGTGTGTCCAGACACACATCCAATCGACAAACTTTCTGCTAGGAAATTCAAGGCTTTAATTATGCAGGAAGAGGGAGGGCCAAATTCCAGTCCAGTGCTGCCCACCTTTTCATCATCAACATCATCATCCCAGCTGCAGTTCCATTCATAGACATTCACAGACATTCATTTCAATTTTCCGGAGCTGGAAATCACCAAGTCACCGTACCGCTCTTCGCTACTGCTGGGTGCCCAAGTATTATTTGTGGGCTGCATAACTAGCCATAGCTTTTGAAAACCTGATCACAAATTATAGGTTTGAACATCAAATGCAACAAAATAAAACTGAAATGCACTGCTTTTCAACACTTCTGTTTACAAATTTGAAGGCTTCTTATTGGATCAAGAGGTAAATGCCATATTATATTGCTTTACGGAGAGCTTATGACCTACTAGCTAATTCTTGCATTGAGAGAACTGGTGGTGCAACCAAATTAAGCACTGACTTAGTTACAAACTAACTAGTAGTTACCAAGCCCTTAGTTTGAACTTTACATCACAACTTAAATAAGACCTTACACACAGCTGGTGCAACTCTACCAAGGAAACCTATTTAAAAACAATCATGATTTTTACAATTACATTTAGTGATGCTAGTGGTGCAGTAATAGGCCTATGCTTCTTTTCTCAACTGTGCCAACTCTCATTGAAAATGAATGACTTCTGCTTGCTTTGCCGCTACAAATTGCTGTATGTGTACACCCCTTTTATCTTCTTCTCTCATGGCCTGATTTAATTATCCTCTTTGTATCGCTCCTCTTTATGATTTAATACATGACTATACAGCAGATGGCACTGTGAGGTGCAGAAGGAGCAAAACATACACAATGAATAAATGATATCAACTTCATTAAATAATGCTGCCTGCAACCAAATCTGAAATGGCAACACTTCTGTCTTTTAATTGCGGATAGTGTTGCGCAGAAGTCTCTGATTCAGCAACAGCCAGACTTCTGGCTTTTTTTTTACAGTGCAAACAGATTGGAACAAACAATGAGTCAATGTCACAGCGCGTCCCAGCACAGGGGGAAATGCACTGTGAGCACGTAGATGACGCGCATTCCAAGGTCAAATACTAATTCAGGAGGGAGTAAGTGCTACAGTCACAGCACATCACTAAAAGCTGCAGTGCACACACACACACACACATACTCGCATATGCCGTAGGATGCATTCGAACACAAGGAGTGCAAGCGGAGTGTGTGTTATTTATTTATCTGGTCATTTGGTGTAATGTTATGTGTGGTGGTGGGAGAATGCTACATCAGCTCGATCCGTCGTCACACACTGTAAACGCCCTGCGCCAAATTCCTCCTATACGTTTTTCATCTTGCACAACTTAGGATTTCAAAATGAACTTAATTTTTACATTTTCTTGAGAAAATGTCTGTGGTGCTTGCACTTGCAAAAGTAGCTGCCACAATGATAGGATGTGGTTGCTAGGGTGTTGCTATTAGGATGACAGACATTCTTGACTGAATTAGCTTCAAATGATCTTAAGAAAAAAAAAAAAATTACATCTAAAGGCTTTTGCTTAAATGCTTCAAATCAGTTTTGTAGACAAATATAAACTGCTTATATGTGAATTTCTTTAGAAAACTACATTTTTGGTTTAATAACTTGAAAATGTTTTATATTAATTAATTGTAATGTATTATTATTATTATTAAAATGAATGAGGTAGACTCATTTTATTTACCTTAAAACTCCTTTACTGAAATTTTTTTTATCACTTCATAGTTACCATACTTCCATTTTCTTATTTTGAAGACTTTACTATTATTTAAAATATACGTATTAGTAATACTCCTATTGCTACTCTCAGTGTGATATCCTAATATGCTAGCTCAGCTTCTTTTATGAACGTCTGACTATCTGTCAATTGATCTCTGCGTAAAATAATACAACATTCATCATTCTGCTTCTCCCTTATTTCTTTCTCTTTCACTATACATTTCTGCCAATCTTTACAGTCAGTGTGTTTTTGTGGTAAAATCCACCAGAGGAAAAATAGCTAAATACTGAAAACTTATGTGAGCGCAGGCTGTTATTAAAAAAGATTAGACACAAGAATATCGCCTGCACTGCAGATTTGTGCTGAATTATTTATACATGTCATGTTAGAGGAGTCATCTCATTGACAGCCAGTTGCCCTCTAGTGTTACTGTGAGGTATTACTCACATGACGGCAGTAATGACCTCACATAACAAACACACACACACACACACACACACACAAACAAACAATCAATGCAGGCAGCCCAGCAGAACCATTTTAACCCCTTTCTGTCATGACTTGATAATAAATCATGTTATTTCTTAATGAAAACAGTATTACTACAGATATTATAACTATGTCAAGCTGACATATAATAACTTAAATTTGGTCTTAACATCTTAATGAATCTTGAGAAATATCTGATTATATTTAATATTATTAACCCTAACCCAATATTTCATATTATATTTCATTTTCAATATTCAGTGATATTTAATCCAAAAATCAAAACGAAAAAAAAAAAAAAAAAAAAAAAAAATATATATATATATATATATATATATATATATATATATATATATATATATATATTTTTTTTTTTGCATTAAGAAAATGAAGCCTATTTTTAAGACCATTATTATTACTATTATTATTATTATTATTAATGAATTGCATTTTTACGTTGTTTTCATGCAAATTAAACACATTTTACCCCCTATGCATTTTGAGTAGATGTGAATAAATAAATAAATAAATAAATAAAATAATACATGAATGAAAATCAAGCATAATTCAAAATCAGCATAAATTAAATTTATCACAACAAATATTACTCTTATTTATACTTACAAATGTACTTTCCAATTTCTAAATATAATTGTATCATTATTTAATTTGTATTAATATATAATTATTTTTTCACATTACAGTAACAATAATTTTTTTTTTCTTTTTTTCTCACATTGTGGTAATGAGTGTTGGGAGAGAAAATTTGCTTAACCGTCATGATAATAATATAAAAATGCAAAAAACTCTTAATGGTCTTAACATGATTCATTTTCCTTTATTATATTATATTATATTATATTATGGTTGGAAATATGACAGGTTTTTTTTTTTTGTATGAAAAAAAAAACAAAAAAACAAAACAACAACAAAAAAAAAACTACTAAAAAGCCCCTCTTCACTTAAATGGATATTATTTAGGAAACATAATATTGTCCTGTAAAATCTGATTTTGCAATAATCTAACACACTCTCCTGAAAATAAATGAGGGTTTGACGGTTGGACGAAGCACATACGTGTCTATTTGAGGGGCAAGTGGGGGGTCGTTCAATAAAAATACAACAGCCTGCACTTACTAAGATGAATACCCTGGGTCACAGTCACCCCAACCTGTTCACTTTTGACCGACCTATGAACAGAAATATAAAACCCACTGTCCACTGTCCACTCTCCAGTGATCTAGACCACGTCTATTACTGAGCGCCTCCTGGCAGTTAGCAGGCCACTGCTTCTTCTAAAAGCTGCTGGTACAGCCGCCCATGTGGGGTCAGTCTTGGCACAGGCCCGGGGCCAGCGAGTGTGGAACGGGACACTACTAGAGGGATTTATAGACATCCAAATTAACAGTCACTGCTGAACAACAGATGTGTCGTCACCCGATCCATCCTCTCTGCGTTTACTTAGTGTGTCTTCCATGTGCTTGATTTAGACATGCCACAGTCCAGGGGCAAGTGCACGAAGGGTTATGACTGTGAGTGTATCCACTCACACTGGCTCAGGAATGTGTAATAACCACCATGCCAATTCCTCATAAATCTCATTTATTTTTGTAGCTCTGCACCTATTCATCTCTCCAGTGCTTCCCCCAATGAAGACGCTAATATGCCCTGTGGTTTGACTGAGATCTTGCCATCTGTGTTGACGTTTAATGCATTGGATAGTTAGCACCTATGTCGCAGTTGATTTTAATTTGGTCTGGGGATTAATTCATGGGTGGTGAGCAATTTGGCTGTCTAGAAATCGTTACTATAATTAAAACAGCTGCATATCTACTGTATATATAACTGTAAACTCTATATATATATATATATATATATATATATATATATATATATATATATATATATATATATATATTTATTTATTTATTTATTTATTTTATTTAAATATACAGTATTTTGTAAAAAGCATGGTTGAAAGAAATATATATTTGCCAAATAGACAATAATAAAAAATAATATTTTAATATTATGTCAAGATATAATATAAAATGTACTACAGGGACAAGATAAAAAAAAATGGACTTTTGCAGAAATGTATCATTTAAATATATTTTGGACAATACTATGTTAGAACTTTAACATATACAAAACATGTCCAAAAAATATATCTGGAAAAAATAAACAAATAGCTAAAATATGTTTAAAATACATATACATATATTTGACAATAAACTAGCAATATATTTTCCAACTATATTTAATTATATATTTTTTTATATTTTACATATATTTACAGTATATATACAGTTGAAGTCAGAAGTTTACATACACCTTAGCCAAATACATTTAAACTAAATTCAACACAATTCCTGACATTTAATTGTAGAAAACATTCCCTGTCTTAGGTCAGTTAGGATCACTACTTTATTTTAAGAATGTGAAATGCCAGAATAATAGTAGAGAGAATGATTTATTTCAGCTTATATTTCTTTCATCACATTCCCAGTGGGTCAGAAGTTTACATACACTTTGTTAGTATTTGGTAGCATTGCCTTTAAATTGTTTAACTTGGGTCAAACGTTTTGGGTAGCCTTCCACAAGCTTCTCACAATAAGTTGCTGGAATTTTGGCCCATTACTCCAGACAGAACTGGTGTAACTGAGTCAAGTTTGTAGGCCTCCTTGCTCACACACGGTTTTTCAGTTCTGCCCACATCGGATTAAGGTCAGGGCTTTGTGATGGCCACTCCAGTACCTTGACTTTGTTGTCCTTAAGCCATTTTGCCACAACTTTGGAGGTATGCTTGGGGTCATTGTCCATTTGGAAGACCCATTTGTGACCGAGCTTTAAATTCATGGCTGATGCCTTGAGATGTTGCTTCAATATATCCACATAATTTTCCTTCCTCATGATGCCATCTATTCTGTGAAGTGCACCAGTCCCTCCTGCAGCAAATTACCCCAACAACATGATGCTGCCACCCCCATGCTTCACGGTGTTCTTCGGCTTGCAAGCCTCACCCTTTTTTCTCCAAAAATAACAATGGTCATTATGGCCAACAGTTCAATTCTTGTTTCATTAGACCAGAGAACAGTTCTCCAAAAAGTAAGATCTTTGTCCCCATGTGCACTTGCAAACTGTAGTCTGGCTTTTTTATGGCGGTTTTGGAGCAGTGGCTTCTTCCTTACTGAGCAGCCTTTAAGGTTATGTTGATATAGGACTCGTTTGGCTGTGGATATAGATACTTGTCTACCTGTTTCCTCCAGCATCTTCACAAGGTCCTTTGCTGTTGTTGTGGGATTGATTTGCACTTTTCGCACCAAACTACGTTCATCTCTAGGAGACAGAATGCATCTTCTTCCTGAGCGTTATGATGGCTGCGTGGTCTCATGATATTTATACTTGCATACTATTGTTTGTACAGATGAACGTGGTACCTTCAGGCATTTGGAAATTGCTCCCAAGAATGAACCAAACTTGTGAAGGTCCACAATTTTTTTTTTCTTTTGATTTTCCCATGATGTCAAGCAAAGAGGCACTGAGTTTGAAGGTAGGCCTTAAAATACATGCACAGGTACACCTCCAATTCAGTACACCTCTTATCAGAAGCTAATTGGCTAATTGTCTAAAGGCTTGACATCATTTTCTGTAATTTTCCAAGCTGCTTAAAGGCAGAGTTAACTTAGTGCATGTACATTTCTGACCCACTGGAATTGTAATATTGTCAATTAAAAGTGAAACAATCTCTGTAAACAATTGTTGGAAAAATTACTCATGTCATGCACAAAGTAGATGTCCTAAACGACTTGCCAAAGCTATAGTTTGCTAATATTAAATCTGTGGATTGGTTATATATATATCTATACACACACACACATATATATATATATATATATATATATATATATATATATATATATATATATATATATATATATATATTTATTGGGCTGTGCATCTCCATAACTGAGGCCGATGCGATACGCATCTTGATGCATAGCCAACGATATGATACATTAAAGATACATATGAAGCAGCTACCGATGCGATACGATTCACCCCTATTATGATGCAGTGCGATCTGATTTCGATTCGATTCAACACAATGTGATTCAATGCAATACGATGCAATGGGAAAAAATATGATGCTATGCAATTCAATATGGTACAGATAGTTCACTTTTATTTAGGGTTTTATCAAAATTTCCATCTCTCTTATAAAACCTAAAGTGTTTCCAAACATTAGATTTGTAATTATTTGGTGGAAGATGCAGCTCTACCTCTGCCATGTTAATCTATATTCTATGTGACTCTCAGGACACACCTTGGTCTCCGCAGTGTTGTGATACGTCATATTCATGTAGCAGCAGTGGTGATGAGAGAACGCGCTTGAGAAACAGTTTAGAGAGAAGAAATCAATCTACATATAAAATATTGGTCACAAATTATTGGTCACTTTCTAAATAATAAAAGTATAGCGCATCTACTAATAATTATATATAAATAAATCAGTTTTTAACAATGCAAATATGTTAGAAACGATGCATCGCGATACAAATGCCAACTTGTATCCGATGCACACTTTTTTAAATCGATGCATCACATCGTTAACTTTTATACCGATGCACCGATGCGAATCGGTGAATCTTACCATCCCTAATATATGTGTGTGTGTGTGTGTGTGTGTGTGTCATTTTGTCTTTTTTTGGGTCATATGGGCCGTCATTCAGAAATACATTACATTTTACAGCTAGATGATTTCTAGCACCCTGTTTTTGAAGAAGAGTATGCAATAATCTATGTGAGAAGAGACTAAAAAAATCACACCATTCTGTGGTAAATTCATCAAACCAAATTGCATGATATCCATGGGGAGGGCAGAGTGCACAGTGCAAATCTGCATCAGAATTGCTGATGCAACCACATTACCGCCAGCACGGTGCAAGTGCAGCCCGACTGACAGATGCATCCTGGGGGAGAAAATAAAAGGGCAGCATGTGTCGCAGACAGTTCTCTTAAGCTGTAAGCTTTGTTTCAACTAGACTAAGAATGAATTGTGCCTACTGATAGCATGATTTATTTGCACTGAAAAAATAAAAACAAACAAAACAAAAATGATATACTTTAGATACTCATGCCGCAGCCCTATTTCAGCACATTTAGCAGCTGTGCGAGACAGGTATTTGCACTGAAATACAGTGCGCAAAAGCTACACAAATATTTAGTGAATTTGACACTTTGTGTGTGCGACAGTGAGACAAGTATGGGGACAGATCAGTCCCTCTTATATTGGCGTGAATGGCCAGGATATATATATATATATATATATATATATATATATATATATATATATATATATATATATAAATTGGACAATATCTATATATTTGGATTTTAAAATATACAGTACAAAAAAATTTCCTTATTATACATTTTATATACAAATTATTGAAAAGTTATTTTTCCTGTAAATACTGTTGTCATGATGAGTACTTATCTTTGATGAGCTATTCAAGAGATTGGACAGATTCAAGCCGTGTGGAGTAAAGGCGCTTTTACTCTCAACTGAGATTGCGAGCGTGCATGTTTGATTGACAGACCATGTGTGAGCGCACATGTACCATGTATGAACGCGTGCACGCAGACTGGCCACCGCTCCCATAACATCAGCCATGCTCAAATATTATTATTTATTTGTAACATCCTCTTGCAGTTGAATTCCCTCTCTAACGTGTTTCAGCAATGTAGAGAACTAGCATAAATCCTCATGAGAATGGACACCTCACAATGAGTACAGATTTGATAGGCTGCTAATAAATGTAAGCGCAGCGTAGTTCTTGCGGGAAGACTAGCAGCTGTACATCATCGCACCATTAGCTAGGTAACTCCTAGCCAATCACATGTAAGCCATTGCTTTATAAGTCTGCCCACAATCTATCACATTGCTATTTCAGTGTGCTAACACGGAAACCTCCACCATCCCACCACCACTTTTCGAGTCCCGTCCTGCACGGGGGTAGGCTCCTCGCCCCTGCCTCCTATCCGGCAGGATATGACGGTTCGGAGTACAACTTCTTCGGACCGCCAGACGGGGCTTACGCCAAAGAGAGACATTACATTTCTGTTTTATATTCATCAAATAAATGTCATCTTAAATTTCACTCAAGTCTGTGAGTCTTCCTGATAGAACTACTCGTTAACCAATTTACGTAGAAATATATTTATGATGATAATATCATAACACGGGCCGCATGCGGCCCGCGGACCATGTGTTGAGTAGCACTGCTTTAAGGGTAGTGAGTATTAATGCAATACTTGTCATAATTTTGATAAAATAAAGTGAAATGTGACATTTGTGTTAAGAATTTTCATCGATCTCTGATTAATTCCAAAGTAGGAACGTTGCTATTTTTAAAACTTAAAGCAGGTAAGCTCTTTGCATGTTAGTAACCATGTGCTATCATGCAAACAGATGCTAAAATGTGCCGGCTGCTATCTCACACATTGGCATGAAAGACTGGTATTAATTATTATTGTATTCAGATTTAATAATGTGATTACTGATCTGAGTCTCAAAAGCTACAGACCACTCTGTCTGCATGCATCTAATTTGAATTGCCATTTAAAAAAAGAACAACATAGAGAGATTCAGAGACAAATAAGTAGATAGAGCTGGATTTAACTAAGGATGTTTGTTCACTCCTGCTGATATAATGTGAATTCCACGGTGGCTAGGATTTCCAGGGAGACAGGGCAGCATACTGTATAAAGGATCTTCTGCCTGGCTCAGAAACTTGATTTCCACTGAATATAATTACACAGCACAGCATGTGCTTTTTGTCAAAAACAACACAAAGGGGGTAATTTCATAAGCATTTCATAAGCTCAAATTGTGTCTCAAACACTAATGATTTTCATTAGCTCATAAGTAATGCTAATGTCTATGTAATGCTTTCATGCGGTCTGAAATTAGCATGTGACGATTCCGTTCATGTGTGACCTTTAGTTTAAAACAAACAGCCCGTTTGCATAAAATTGCAGAGATTAATCCTAAACTCTAAACCTATTAAAACTTCAAAGGCTGAACGAGGAAAATGGAGGGAGACCTTTAATGGGATGGAGATGTTGTTATCAGAAGAACTCTGGCCCAAAGCCAACCGCTAATCAGCGTTAGACCCCGTACCAAAACATCCCCATGACAACGGCGATACCGGCGGAGCATGTATATTTGCCAATAACTTGCCAGAACTTTGAAGTCAGCGCCTCCTGCCAAAGGTGAGCTGTTTGAATTGGCTTGATGGAATCAATTAAATTCTGACACAAATTACAGCTTCATTTAGGGATTAGCAATGAGCCAGTCGGCAGCTAAAACAGCTGCTTTGAGATTTTTGTTTTATTATGAGATAAATTATGGACAGCTGTTCTCTTTCAAGGTTAAACTTGTATTCATAAGAAAGGCTTTCATTTCATTCCTCTTTCAAGCATAACCGTATCATCAGTCAGAAGAATGAAATCATTTTTAAACTTTGCTTAAAACATTCATAATTTTTGCTTTTAAAAACATTGTGACATACTTCTAACTACAGATGTACAGCAACATACAGCAACATTGAGCATTTTTAATTGCACAATCCGATTATAAGCTGACAATGTGTAAGGTCATGTACAGTGCATCCGGAAAGTATACACAGCGCTTCACTTTTTCTACATTTTGTTATGTTACAGCCTTATTCCAAAATGGATTAAATTCATTATTTTCCTAAAAATTCTACAAACAATACCCCATAATGACAATGTGAAAGAAGTTTGTTTGAAATCTTTGCAAATTTATTAAAAATAAAAAACGAAAAAAATCCCATGTACATAAGTATTCACAGCCTTTGCTCAACACTTTGTTGAAGCACATTTGGCACCAATTACAGCCTCAAGTCTTTTTGAGTATGATGCTACAAGCTTGGCACACCTATTTTTGGGCAGTTTCTCCCATTCTTCTTTGCAGGACCTCTCAAGCTCCATCAGGTTGGTGCACAGCCATTTTCAGATCTCTCCAGAGATGTTCAATCGGGTTCAAGTCTGGGCTCTGGATGGGCCACTCAAGGACATTCACAGAGTTGTCCCGTAGCCACTCCTTTGTTATCTTGGCTGTGTGCTTAGGGTCATTGTCCTGTTGGAAGATGAACCTTTGCCCCAGTCTGAGGTCCAGAGCACTCTGGAGCAGGTTTTCATCAAGGATGTCTCTGTACATTGCTGCATTCATCTTTCCCTCGATCCTGACTAATCTCCCAGTTCCTGCCGCTGAAAAACATCCCCACAGCATGATGCTGGCACCACCATGCTTCACTGTAGGGATGGTATTGGCCAGGTGATGAGCGATGCCTGGTTTCCTCCAGACATGACGCTTGACATTCAGGCCAAAGAGTTCAATCTTTGTTTCTCATGGTCTGAGAGTCCTTCAGGTGCCTTTTGGCAAACTCCAGGCGGGCTGTCATTTGCCTTTTACTGAGGAGTGGTTTCCGTCTGGCCACTCTACCATACAGGCCTGATTGGTGGAGTGCTGCAGAGATGGTTGTTCTTCTGGGAGGTTCTCCTCTCTCCACAGAGAAATGCTGGAGCTCTGTCAGAGTGACCATCGGGTTCTTGGTCACCTCCCTGACTAAGGCCCTTCTCCCCCGATCACTCAGTTTGGCCAGGTGGCCAGCTCTAGGAAGAGTCCTGGTGGTTCCAAACTTCTTCCATTTACAGATGATGGAGGCCACTGTGCTCATTGGGACCTTCAATGCTGCAGAAATTTTTCTGTACCCTTCCCCAGATCTGTGCCTCGATACAATCCTGTCTCGGCGGTCTACAGACAATTCCTTGGACTTCATGGCTTGGTTTGTGCTCTGACATGCACTGTTAACTGTGGGACCTTATATAGACAGTTGTGTGCCTTTCCAAATCATGTCCAATCAACTGAATTTACCACAGGTGGACTCCAATCAAGTTGTAGAAACATCTCAAGGATGATCAGTGGAAACAGGATGCACCTGAGCTCAATTTTGAGTGTCATGGCAAAGGCTGTGAATACTTATGTACATGTGATTTTTTTCGTTTTTTATTTTTAATAAATTTGCAAAGATTTCAAACAAACTTTTTTCACGTTGTCATTATGTGAATATTGTTTGTAGAATTTTGAGGAAAATAATGAATTTAATCCATTTTGGAATAAGGCTGTAACATAACAAAATGTGGAAAAAGTGAAGCGCTGTGAATACTTTCCGGATGCACTGTAAATGCCTTAAACAGTTTCCCTTTATTGGAGTAAGCTCATACACGGTTACAGCAAAAAACGACTGACACATGTCGATTTTTGCCCACTGCCCCAATTTCGTTCTGCATGTAAACATCTTTACGGGCATTCGTGCAATTTGTGCTGTGCTGTGCGCGTACCTGCGATTTTAAATCTTACGTATCACAGTTTTCTTGCGTCGTCAGATTTTTTTGAGCAAGCTGATTTTTGGTAGTTACTACCAGTATTGGTATGCATGTAAACGCACTCATTGTTCTAATGCCGTTTGAGGCGGGACTTTCTGTTTGTCCAATCAATGGCAGAGAAGTGTTTGGAGAACCTGTTTGAAAACATTCTTTATTTTTGCTATTCGTTGGTGACGCTTATGATGCAGAAATAATACACTTCCTCTTTAATTGTTTAATATGCAATAATATGCATGAGGTGAACATCTTAGGTCGTTGCATCACGCCTCGCTGCTTTTTCAGTATCTCTCACATTATTTGCAATTTAATCATATTTTTGAGACCCTTTAATGAGTTTTAAGGTGCAGCTTCAAAGAGCCACTCAGTCAAGCCATTTTTGTGCGCAATAACATGTCCTGAATAGGTGGTGCAACCTCCATCAACACAATTATTGTGTTTTCATGATCGTTCATTGCTGTTATTTCTGACTACTCTTTTTATCTAGAAAAACTTTAAAATTAAGGCAAATGCTGCTATATTCATGACCTGTGGTATCTAGGCAGCCCTATTGCTTCCACTAGGGAATCCTGCCCAGCTCACCAACAGCACAGATGGACGCATGACCGCAACTAACATGCCAGATCTCCTCTACAGGGAATCTGATAACGAGAGCGCAGCTCTGGGCTCTCCCCTTCTGATGAACAATGCTCAGTTCCTTTGCCCCTCCTTTTCTCAACCACCTCTCACAATGAGGTATTTTGCATATCACTGTCACAATCTGAATCAGCAAGTTCCCTTCTCTTGGAGAGTTAAACTGCTGTGGCCCCGTAGGCCAAACAGGAATGGATCTGCTCCATAGACCGATGGTGGTATTTGCATAATTTTGTATGCATTTCCATATATAAAAATAATCATTTTCTAATGCCACTCGGAAATAATAAGCAGGACATCAGGTCAATGTGTGACGTCCTCTTTAAGTCATTTATTTAAAGGGGAATTAATTTACACTGAAGAGTTATTGATCAATGGTTCTCAATTTGTGGGTTGCAACCCAAAATTGGGTAACAGGTCTGTTATGATTAGGTCACGGACAGCAGGGAAAAACATTTCTGCATAAGTAAATGGTGTTTGCCCATGCAAAACTCGCCATTATTATGCTAAAGTGTTGTGGGTGGTTGCCAGGGTGTTGCTATGCAATTATTAAGGTATGGTGAGTGCTTTTTAGTGTGTTACTTTATGTTTGATAAGGTGTTCTGGACTGTTGTCCACAATAATATTCCACTATATTTATTTTTTCTCCAGATTTCCATGTTTTAAAGTTATATTAAATGTTATCATCAAAAAACGATCTAATCAAATGAATTCAAATAATTTTAATAAAATCAAAGCAGAAAAAAAATACTTTTCAACATATATTACCATTGCATTCTTTTTTATCAAATTAAGTGCTTCTATATGGATCATCACAGCATAATTCAAAAAAATAACACTGGAATTATTTATTTATTATTCAAATACAGTGCTGTACAGCAGAGTATCACAATATTAATGAAATTATTGATGAAAACATTTGTTCAGTACAAAAGCATGTAAGATATTGCTTAAAGATAATGTGATTATTATTGATCCTATTGTTCTTATTATGACTTTGAATATAAAATTGTATTATTTACATGGTTCTTTGGAATGCTCAATTCTGATTGGTCAGTGGCACCATTTAGCTGTCTGATTTTGCTCAGTATCAACTGCACATCCACATATCAGTCCACTCATCCGGGTATTAGCGAGCCATCGTTCCTGCTTCTTGGATCTCTGTGCAATTTCCAGAAGTATGCTAATGCGGTAATTTCAACTCAAATCAATATTTCATGTTGATGTATTTATTTATTTGGTTAGTAGCCATGTAATATGCAGGATAATGTACAGTCAGCTGGTTGTTATCGCAAAATAAACCCCTTCAGGCTGATACAAGACCCCCCGACCACAACCAACCAACCCCCCCCACCCCCACCGCTACGTATCTGCATCCTGATCACCCTGTCGGGTTTATTTTGCGATAACAACCTGCTGACTGTACATTATCCCTTACCTACCATATATACTGTAGTAGTGATTTCAAGCATCAAGTTAAAATTAGCTTTTATTTTGATGGAAAACCAAATGAAGCACTTCAAGTTTGTGCTTCTTTGACAACAGCTTCACACTTCTGAAAAAGTGGTACATTTTTTGCTAATTAAGTACATTTTGCACATAAAGACATGGATAGCACTATTTAGAAATATGCTCAAAATGATGTATGCTCACATTAGACGGATGCTCAAGTAGCTCAGTAGTTCAATAAAAGACGTTTAATTTTACATGGAGCAGACTGCCCCCTCATGGCTGCTGCCATGTTGACAACACATGACAAACTGTCATGCAAATGACCGAATTAATACCACTAATAAAGACTATAGTAATAGTGTTTTCCTCATATAGCGCTTTTAGACAATGCTCAAGCATAAAAGTACATGTAAACAAAATAAGCAAACCAAACATTATAACAACAAACTCACTATACATACTACAGACAACAATGGAGCTCAAGTCAAAAGTACTGTCCAGAGTGATGGTACTGATCAGAAGGATTGTGATCCATGAGACAGTCCAAACAAAATGAGTGCAAATGGAAAGATAAAATGTCCAAACCAAAAGTCCCTGCTGGAGTGATGAAACATTTCAAGCGGCAGTGTTTGACACCTTGGAAGTGAAAACGAGTTGCAATATTAATACTCAATTTTAATGTTTGATGTAGGGATATTTTGCTTACATTTGTAACAAACAATTTTGCAAGTGTGTTTGATTGTGTGACTTGATTTCCAATGTCCTGAAGCAAAACCAGTTGAGAACCACAGTAATAGGCAGACAGCTTGCCTTGTAAGGAAGTGATTATGCTGATGTGGTAAAGCTATATATTTCATTAATGTTAACAGTGAGAGGAAAAGTAGCTTCAGGAAGTGGTAATTAAACAAGTCAAAGAACTATTGTTTTAATGATTCCAGAGAACATTCTCACAACAAAACAAGCTGCACAGTGGGTAGCAACCTTTCAGATATTAAAGCAATAAATCAGAATGCATGGTTTCAAAACTACACTTAAACCTATACAGCAGACATAAAATAGTATGCATCATTAATCTGAGAGTGCCAATAGACCATCAACAAGCTGCAGTATAGTCCAACGGATAAAGTCTTCTTGCACTTTAAGGATCATGAACTCATGCCAAAATAATCTTTAATAATACTGCATTGTATAGCAGCAGAACGTTTCACTTCGTAAGGCTTCATGGTCTGCAGTGCTTCACAATGCACAAACTATCCTATGGAACTCAGCAGAAATTGAGAGGAAATTCTCAATGGATAAGCATTTAACAACAGTAGAGTGGGCGAGATAGACCACTGGCATTCAGAACATGCCCTGTAATGTAGTTACTTGGCTGTATACTTTCATACCATCACAGATCACTAAAATGTCTTTCATAGCTGTTGAGAACAATAACATGTTACAAGGTCTTGGCACTGACCTTTAAAATGAGTCAAGTGTGAAATAACAGTTTGACATGCAAGTCAAAGCGGCACGTGCCCATGACTGCCCCACAATAAAGCGCAATAGTCGGGTTCCAATAAAAATAAAATAATAATCCATCCAATTTTCTCCATTGAGAAACTGATTTTTGCAGATAATGTATAAACCTTTCAAGACAGGTATATGATTCTCTACAAGCCACAAATCAATGTGATTTCAAATGATTTGCTATTTGAAGAACTTAGGGGATGTTTAAACGACAACGTTTTCAACTAAAAACGTAAAACTACATGACAACGGCGTTTTGGGGCCTGAAAACGCAAACTTTTGAAAACGGGTTTCAAAGTGTAAGTTTTTGAAAATGATGCCATTGTCGACTCCGTGTAAACATAGAAAAACGTGAATTTGTGAAAACGATGACATCATGTGCACGTGTATTACATGTTATATAAAGAATTTTGGATTGATAGGCATCAATTTGAGATGTATAATTATCTATATGAATACTGGTGTCTGTGCAAATAACAATAATCAACAATTTATTCATTTGGAGTGTTTTGTATGGAGTGTGACCAGTCAACATCAACAGCTTGTTATGTTAACTTACTCTCCTACCAGCCCAAGAGTCAGCAGGGGAATATAGAAGAAGGCAGGAGACGAAGTGATGGTAAAAAAGAGTTTATTGAATAATCTTGAGAGTTCAGTCTATAGGCATGCGCACGAGTACTTCAAAACAACGCGCGAGACATTCAAAACTACAATGGCGGACTACAGGTCTGTGTTTGTGCTGCTCAAGATTTTGAGTTTATTGACGCTTCTCCAGCAAATAATTGTAGTAATAAAGCAACCTCATCGTCCATTCAGACAAAATTGCTCGATGCTTTCGCCAACTTCATTGTTTGTATTTACCGCACTGTGGAAGCATGCTTATGTGCACAGGTGTGTAGTGTTTCTTTACAAAGTGACATCACCAACTACTGGCCTGGCATGCATAATACAGCGCTTTTAGTCGTTTTCGCGGATCCGTGTGAACGGGGATCGTTTTGACAACGTTGTCGTCTGTACGCGAAACTTTTCAAAAACGAGAAGGGAAAATTTTTCCGTTTTTAGTACATCGTTGTCGTGTAAATGTACCCTAAATAAATGAAGAACTACACTACCCATAATCCTGAAGAGAAATCCACCAATCAGAGTCGCTGTTACCATGAAAATGGAAAATCCTGGCAAAAGAGCTCTGCAGGGACCGCCCACTCCCATGAAGCATTATGAATGACGTAATAGTCAGTTTCCCTACATTCTCAAACTACTTATATATTTTATATCAGAATATTTCACAATAAACTTAACACTGTGTCCTAACCAGGCACAACACAATAATGTGGCAGGCTAAATTCGCTCTTCAATTGTGTCTTCTGTATAAATCCGCAACAAGCAACAGGACATTTTGTTGGTCAATAAAAGGTTGTAAGGTTATGATTCATCTCAGTGCTAGTTGGTTTGGTTCATGGCTTAGAATTCTTTATTAAATATTTTTTATAGGGGGCCTGGGTAGTTCAGTGGTAAACCGCTGGCTACCACCCCTGGGGTTCGCTAGTTCGAATCCCAGGGCGTGCTGAGTGACTCCAGCCAGGTCTCCTCAGCAACTAAATTGGCCCGGTTGCTAGGGAGGTTAGAGTCACGTGGGGAAACCTCCTCGTGGTCGCTATAATGTGGTTCGTTCTCGGTGGGGCACGTGGTGAGTAGCTAAAGACATTTATCATGTGGGGGCTAATGTAGGAGCATATGGACATTCCCTATGTTAAAGTAACTAAAAACAGGTGGCCACTTGTAAACACATTTATTTTAACACATATTCATCTTGTTATTGTAAGCGGTTGAGTTCTTATTGCCACTATGAAAAGCAGAGTGCTTTAACAGTCTTTCACACAATTCCACACAACCGAATACTGTAGCTCAGTTCCAAAATATAGTGATCCGCCTTGCTGTCTACATAGGCATCTAACTTCTAAGGGAACATCATGGAACGTCATAAGTGGTCGATTTGGCACTTCTTAGGCAGCAGCTTAAATAGTGCACCAAACAAATAGCACTCATACAAAGAGTTTGATGTTAGCATGTTGCTTAGCTAACAACTTCATAATCTAATAAGCATAAAAATGCATAGCACACACAAATATTGGGTAATATGGCCTATTTTTTTTTTAATACTTTTAGGTATTGAATTAAATAAATGTATATTAATAAATGTGACAGGCCAATATAATGTATGTCAGTCTAGTCGAATAATCTGCTGATATTTAGCTATTTTGACATTATCCGCATTATCTGATAACCATGGCCACTTGTCTGATTTACAGAAGAGTTAGTTCCTTCCAGGGCCATAACCATCATAGACATTGAGGGAGACATGTCCCTCCCCAATATTCATAAAAGTGGTCTACTGATGTGGGGTTTTTCCATGGCTGATTATTAAATTATTACAATCCTGAATATGTGGTTACATCCTTGATTCCTACATGTGTCAGATTCAAAATAGCCAACAGCTTTGCCAGTGGATAATAACCAAGAGACTTTCAAGTAAATATTGTGTCAAATAAGCAATTTTGTCTCATTTGTCAAAATTAAATTCTATTATGCAGGCCTATAAATCAGCATTATATCGACTATAAGCCACCCTCCTCTCTAGACCCCAGTATTGGCATAAGCCATTGTAAATCTCATTCGGCAACTAATTTATAATCAACATTTCTATATATAATCGATACTCAACGCTGTTTTAGACATTGGCAAAATTAGCTTAGGAGGCAGCACAATGTTGCTGCCTACCATATTAAAAAGCTTTTACGTCTGGAGTATGCCCATGATGCCTCAAGATGCTGTCTAGGTAGGCAGCTCACTTGGTATTGGACTTTGGACAAAACATATATTTCTTACTTGAAGGGTATGCACAAGGCCAGAGAAAAATAAAGAAAGGACTGAGATCAAACATTCACCGCCCCTCATATCAACACTTTCCAATTTAGGCCACTGGCCTTTTTTTTTTTTTTTTATCTGCAAGAGCTTCTTGTTTTGTAATTATTCCTCACATGCTTCCTGATGACCTTGTTGAAACAGCATGTTCTCCCCTCACGTTTACATCCTTGGAATGATGTATGATTTGCCTTGTGATTCTGCGCTCCAAATGGCAGGGGAGGCGCAATGCGCTTACTAATTGTTTAAGCATAGCGGAAGGCTATTAAAGAAGCTCTTCACAATAGTACTCCATTATTTCTGCATGAATGGTACTGGGCTATGCAAAAACCCAACCGGGGCCCTAGCCATTTGCTCTAACAACTTTGACGCTCATCTCGGTGACAAATGCTGACTGCATATGATAAAATAAACAGCAAGTGCTTTGAGAACAAACACAGCAGCTTTTATCTTACCTTTAATTTCCCAAGTAGCCAAAACCACTCAATGTAATGACAGTTAATTGCAGTGAAATACAACACGGGTCAAATTTGTCCCGTGGGTCATTGATATGTCAGTGTGGTATGCAAAGCAAAGCATGTTTGTGACCTAAAGCCTAGGGGGGAAGAGCCGCAGAGCTTTGACAAGCATATCTTCGCTTCAAAGATAAAGAGCTGCTGAGACACCTAATAGTTGGGCTATTGTTCCCTCACACAAGCTGACTTGTGCACAGGTGTCACAAAAGGTAGTATTGCTTCTGCGCAATTGTTATTAGTATTCATCAATGTCTGTCTGTAAAGTATGGTTCTATCACATGTACATTCTCGGGCATTTGGAAAGGCACTGAAACGTACAATATCAACGTACTGACAGCATCCAAAACCTGAACCCTGTTACATTTGAACAATTTTATAGACATACAAATGTTTACGAATCCTTTGAGGTTCATAGAATATTGAATTCATGTAATTCATAGCATGATTTTATTGCATTTATTGTGGTTTAAAGATGTTATCTTTTTTTCTTTTTTGTAGATTACATTTTTTTAACAGCATTACATTTAACCCTCGGAGACTCAGCATAGTAGAACTGCAACAGCTGTTTAAAGCAATATATAAAATATCAAATTTTCGTTAAATATGGGTAAAACTACACAAAACAATAGCTGAAGTGTATCACAATAACAGTTTTGGTGGGAAAAAAATTTGCATGTTAACTGTCACAGCTTACTAAAATCACACAAAAAGGTCAGAGCTAGATGACACATTTGTTAATGCTTTTAGAACAAATTTAGCAATGTTAAAAGTAAGTATCTGGCCTGTAGTATATTATTTTTTTTCTTAAATTATAATATGTTTACAGATTGAATAATGAATACATCCCCCAAAAATATCAACTTAATAAATTTCAGACACTTTTTTCTGAAATTGTCCAAAAAAAGAAAAGAAAAAAAAAAAAAAAACATTCCAATGCTGGGCATTAGTGCTCATAATTTTTCTATATTTACACAATGGAGCCAATTAAGTAAATCATCAATAAACTATTCCAAATGATTTTCAGCTGTTCCCTATCTGTCACTCAATCGACGTTGTGTCGATGTTGTGACACTAGGGGTCGCCCTTGGGAGCCCCAAACACCTCTGATCTTTGAGAAAAGGCCAATGGGAATTGGCGAGTGGAATTTGCATGCCACTCCCCCGTACATACGGGTATAAAAGGAGTTGGATCGCAACCACTCATTCAGATTTTCTCTTCGGAGCCGAGCGGTTGTGTTCAGCGAGCTGAATCCTCTGCCGTTCCATTCACCTCGACAAGCTGTTGGATTTACGGCGCATTACAGTGGCTTCTCCCCCTCTTGCACCGGTGGAGTGCAGAGAACACCCGTGGGCACTTTAGCAGCTAAAAGAGTATATTCTTCCTACTGAAAGAGTATATTTTCCCTTCTAAAAGAGTGGCATTAACGGAGAGCGTCTTTTTAAAGATGCCTTTCTGTTTGTGTGTATTTCCTGGTTGCGGTCGTTACCTCTCCGCTTCCGATGGCCACGATCGTGGTCTTACGTGCTTGGGCGCTGCCCACGCTGAGACAGCGTTCGTGGACGGGTCATGTTCTCACTACGAGAGCGTGACCATGGCAACGTTGCGGTCGCGGTTTTTTCCTTCCTTAGAGGAAAAAGCCACTCCAGCGGCTCCCCGACTCGGTCCTTCTACCTACGGGTTTGATGCCGCATCAGTTAGCACTGGGGGCGATTTGGTGACCCCAATGGGAGCCACTCCACCGGGTAACTCCCCACGGACCTCCCATTCCCCAGTACGCTCCTTTGCCCCACTGGGATGAGACTGCCAGCTCGTCTCAGGGCGAGTTCACGATCTCGTTTCGGCGCTTGCGAAGTGGATGAGCATCGGAGAGTGGGCTGATGCTGAGGACTCGACTGGACTCCCACCTTCATGTGCGGTCGCCCAGTCGTAGGCTGACGCACAGCTGGCAGCCATGCTTGCCCGGGCGGCTGCGTGTGTCAGGCTGGAGTGGAACCCTCCACCCCCTCCCCGAACCCTTGCAGCTTGACGATTGGTTCCTGGGCCCGAAGCGCTACTCACGTCCATGCCCCGCCCCGGTCCCTTTCTTCCTGGAGGTGCATGAGGAGCTCACGAGGTCATGGTGGGCACCTTTCACTGCCTGGACCCGGTCTCTGAGCTCCTCCACTCTCACTACCCTCAATGGTGGGGCTGCCAAGGGGTACTCGGCGATTCCCCAGGTGGATAAGGCGGTTGCGGTGCACCTGTGCCCACAAAACGGCGCCACCTGGCGGGGCCGCCTGAGGCTTCCGTCCAGCGCCTGTAAGTTTTAAGTAAGTAAGTTTTCTTGCATTAAGCCAAGGCGCTAAGAGAACTGCACAAGGGTAGTTCTGACCTGGGATTGATGCAGGAGCTGCGCTCGGCGTTCCGAGAGATGAAGCGACGAAGGTCATGGCGCGGACTCTCGGGCAGGCGATGCCCACCCTGGTGGTCCAGGGGCGCCACCAATGGCTCAACTTGGTCGAGATGTGGGAAGCTGATAAGGCCCGGTTCCTTGACGCCCCCGTCTCCCAGGTCAGCCTGTTCGGCAACATCGTCGAGGACTTTGCCCAGCAGTTATCGGCGATGAAACGGCAGACGGAGGCTATTCAGCACATCTTGCCTTGGCACGGTTCAAGAGCCCACACCCTGTCTGCTCATCGCCAAGGGCGTCCTCCTGCCGCAACAACACCAGCTCCGCTGCAGCCCGCCCCGCGGAAGCAGATACCACCCGTCTCGCAGCCAGCCGCCAAGAACCCAAGGAAGGCTTCCAAGCGCCCCTGAGATGGGCGACCCAGGCACGTGGAGACCTGCTGCAGGCCTAGAGATGGCAAGCAGACCACTCCATCCCCCGGTGGAGGGCCGGGAGGAGAATCCTTTGCCTTTTCTTTGATTCGCCGCAAGCCCGAAGGGCTGCGGCACCTACACGTTCAGAAAAGGAGCATTTCCCTGGGTCACATTTCCGGTGCTCACGGCCATCGATATCACGACCACCGGCCACCGTTCCTTTATGGCAGGTATGGCACTCCAGGGGTGGCCCCCCCACCCAGCTGTGGCACAAATACGCCCACGCCAGGCTGGTTCTGACGGACTGTGGGGACGATTTTCCTCTTCCCCCCTCCCTGACCAGCCCTATGGTGGGTATCTGGAGCCAGGTAAGTACTTCGATGTCCCCAGACTCAGCATGGCCATGGGTTCGGGGCTCGAGCCCCCTCAACGTGGTGCCTCAGGCTCCGCCCTGCCACGAGGCCCCACCCGCCGGTACGTCCGACGTGATTGTCCCCTTGGTCCCCCTTGTCCGGAGTTTGGATGCGTGGCTTGCACTCTCCAACCCATCGCGATGGCTGACCTGGACTGTCTGACTCGGCTATGCGATTCAGTTCGCCAGGCACCCGCCCAGCGGCGTCCGCTTCACGAGCGGTACATTGATATTGATCATTCATATATATATATATATATATATGAATGATCAATATCAATGCTTGGGTCTTTGAGGGTTGACGTCATTAATGCATTTACCTTATTTGACATCATTTCATTCAGCTCATATTTGTTAATGTTCTTTTTTATTAGTCCTATCTGGATTTCATTTATAAATAAATCTCCCATCAAAAACGATTTCTTGGCAGATGTTTACAAAATTTATGTGCATTTTAATCATTTACTGATAAACTTGAGTCCCACTGTTGTTTCTGAGGATTGAACTTGGTACCCTCGCAAAGGTTTCAGTTCTGACCAGTCTTCAGAGGATTTGTAATCATTTGTAAATATCTTAAACTGTACATACAGTACTGTGGAAAAGTTGTTGGCAGTTGTAAAGAATGATGTACAGTAAGGGAGTTTAAAAAAATAATAATGCTATGAAGAGTTTTCATTTATCAGTTAACTTCATACAAAGTGCAGTAAAAAAATAATTAAAAAAAATACAGTATTTGGTATGACCATCTATGCATTTAAAACAGCACCAATTCTCCTCGGTACACTTATGCACAGTTTTTCAAGGTTGCTGGCAGATAAGATGTTCCAAGCATCTTGGAGAACTTGCCACAGTTCTTCTATCTATTTAGTCTCAATTACTTCTATCTCTTAATGTAATCCCAGACTGACTCAAAGATGTTGAGATCAGGTCTATGTGACGACCATGCCATCTGTTGCAAGACTCCTTGTTCTATTTCTATTCTATTTGAAAATGAAATGTTTGGAAATTTAAAACTGATATTTCCTATTAACACACTAAAGCAGAAGATATAAAATAACCATTTTAAAACAAATGTTTTTGTGAAACATCTAATGTGCCAAAGAGTTTTGTACAGTACTGTACGTAAAAAGAGTTTACTTTAAGATGCTGTTTATATGCTGTTGTTGTTCATTTCAAGGTCTATATAAACATAAATTTAAAAGAAAATGTGTGCACATATGAATACCTGCAAATACAAATGAGATCACTCTATCCATTGATGCCAAAATTCAAAACAAATCACCTCGAGAAGGCCTGAACATTTGTTTTATTATATGATACTTCATTTGGCATAGTAATAGCTAAGAATACAGATGAAAACATGCATTATTCATAATATTTATGATATGGTCGAATGATCCCCCCCAACCCCGTGATCAGAATTGATGGGAATTCTTGCATCTGAAATTTCATTGATATCTGGCATCTTAACGTCTAATGAATCGAAAAAGTCAAATGAAAGAGAAAAGGAGTGGATACAGAGACGTCCTCTGCATGTACCAGGAATTAATATGGATGGATCCACGTTCAGAGAACACCTGCAGGGCATCTGGCTCTCTACCTGGAACAACTCACAGCAGGGAATTCACTTCAGCATGGCCAGGCCAAGCAGGACACACAGTTTCAAAAAGTAATGCAATTAAATGTGTATTTGTCCTTGCATAAGCAAGCAGGATTTGATATTATTCAAGCAGCAGTCAGCAGATTAAAAACTAAAGGTTATATTTTTTAGAATTCTTCTGAAGAGTGCCCAACAGCACGTCGGACAAGCGCACTGTATCTGACGCAAATCAGCTCAGGTCAGCCAGACTGGTGTCATGTGATCCTCCCCAACCAATCAGAAGGCTCACTGAGGACTCATGCATCATCAATCACTCAGCCATATCACTCCACTTCACTTGTCCACACGAGGTCATAACGGAAAATCCAGAGTCCTCCAAAACTTCATGTTGGGTTCTCAGAGACGTAATTAATCTTATGGCTGCATGTTTTCAGGAGAAGGTTATACTGCCGCACAAAAGCAAAGGCAAGGGTGGGTTACGATTTCTAAGGCCCCAAGCAATCGGCTAACCCGGGGCCCCATTTAAAAAATGTTGCTTAAAAAATTACATAAAATTGATTTTAAATCATAATTTTAAATTCATCCTATCAGCCGTTGTAGCCAAGTACATTCAAAATGTTTAATGAAACAAAATTCTAGTTCAAGATAATGAATGCATGTTTTCCAGTTTTTTCGACAATATAAAAAAAACTATATTTACCTACATACAGTTTAACAAAACAGTTTTTTTTTTTTTTTTTTTTGTGAACAGGGTGTGCAAAACCAACTACTTCACTCACTAACATTTTGGAATTCAGTTTTATTTATTATTACTGTATTATAATCCAACAATTATTAATTGTTGTCCAGTTTTTCAATATAATACAGTATGATACAGTATCAATATTATTAATTTGAGGAGTTCAACACGTTGCAAAAGGCTGTTTTTTTTTTATTTATTTTTTTATACATCGTAGACAACATTCGTAACAGTAACAGTAAACATACAAGGCACGGAATAAAGACTTAAAGTGATAGTTCACCCAGAAATTAAAATTCTCTCATCATTTACTCATCTTCATGCCATCCCAGATGTGAATGACTTTCTTTCTGCTGCAGAATACAAAAGATTTTAAGAAGAATATTTCAGCTCTGTAGGTCCATACAATTCAAGTGAATGGGTGCCAAAATATTAAAGCTCCAAAATGCACATAAAGTCAGCATAAAAGTCATCTATAAGACTCCAGTGGTTAAATCGATATCTTCTGAAGTGAAATGACAGGTGTGGGTGAGAAACAGGTCAATATTAAAGTCAGTTTTTACAATAAATTCTACTCCCTGCCCAGTATGGGCGATATGCACGAAGAATGTAAATCACCAAAAACAAAAGAAGAAGGACTTAAAAATGTAACTGTTTCTCACCCACACCTATCATATCATGTTGACTCAAGATGGCGCCGAGTATGGCTGCTGCATTGCGAGCTCAAACACAGCACTGCAGCTTTTTGTTTGTTTTATTCACAATTCCATGTTTTTTTTGTCTTGGATGTTGTCTGCCTTATTGTCTATGACAGACAAACACTTTTGGACATTGGTTCTGCAATAGCACACCAAAAACCGGACTTTAAATTCCTCAATGCCGACCCGCTGTTTACAAACACGCCAGCGGAGCCCTTTGTCTGGGCAGCCCAGCCACAGAAACGCAGAAGGAAAAGGGGAAATAGAGCCGGCGTTCTCATCAGAGTAAGACGTCACGCAAATCGACCCCCGCTACCCAGTATTCTACTGCCGAATGTTCAGTCTCTGGACAATAAACTCTAAGCGAGCTGAGAGCACAGATCTCTTTCCAACGAGAGACGAGGGACTGCTGCATTATCTGCCTTACGGAAACTTGGATGTCTGTTGAGATTCAGCCATCAAACCCGCAGGTTCTCCGAGCACCAAGCGGACAGAGCGAAAGACCTCTCAGGTAAAAGCAGAGGTGGTGGTGTATGTTTTATGGTCAGCAAATCCTGGTGTGATCAGAGGAACGTACATTCTATCAAGTCTTTCTGCTCTCCTGATCTGGAATTTCTCATGCTTCTGTGTCGACCATTCTGGCTACCAAGGGAATTCACAGCGGTCATTATCACAGCTGTGTACATCCCCCCACAAGCCAACACAGACCGGGCACTCAAGGAACTGTACGGGATTATAAGCAAGCAGGAAACCGCGCACCCTGAGGCCGCGTTCATTGTGACCGGGGACTTTAACAAAGCCAATTTTAAATCAATCACACCAAAATACCACAAACACATCAGTTTCAACATACGAGGGGACCGGGTTTTGGACCATTGCTACTCTCCCTTCCGGGATAGCTACAAATCCCTCCCCCGCCCACCATTTGGCAAATCAGACCACCCTTCCATTCTGCTTCTGCCCGCTTACAGGCAGAAACTGAAACAGGAAGCACCCACCCTCAGAACGATCCAGTGCTGGTCGGACCAATCAGATTCTATGCTACAAGACTGTTTTGATCACGTGGACTGGGAGATGTTCCGGTCCGCCTCTGATGATGACATCGAGGTGTACGCTGATAGCGTAACGTGTTTCATCAGAAAGTGCATAGAGGATGTTGTTCCGACCAAAACAATATGGATCTACCCCAACAAGAAGCCATGGATAAATAGCGATGTTCACGCTGCACTTGATGCGCGAACCTCCGCTTTTAATTCCAGGAATGTGGAGGAGCATAAACAAGCCAGTTATGCACTCCGCAAAACTATCAGAGCAGCCAAACGCCAGTACAGGGACAAGATTGAAGGACAGTTTAACACCACCAACTCTAGAAGCATGTGGCAGAGAGTTAATATCATCACGGACTTTAAAGAGAATAAAAACTCCGCCATGAACACCGCTGCCTCTCTCCCGGATGAGCTAAATACTTTTTATGCTCGTTTAGAGGGAAATAACACCACCCTCGCGGAGAGAGCTCTTGCGGCCAAAGCTACAGAGGTTAGTTCACTCTCCATCTCTGTAGCGGATGTAACCCGATCCTTCCGACGGGTGAATATCCGTAAAGCCGCGGGTCCAGACGGCATTCTGGGCCGGGTCATCAGAGCGTGCGCGAACCAGCTGGCTGGTGTTTTTATAGACATTTTCAACCTTTCCCTCTCCTTGTCTGTGGTCCCCACATGCTTTAAAACGCCACCATTGTGCCTGTATCAAAGCAATCCAAACTCACTTGCTTAAATGACTGGCGTCCTGTTGCTCTGACCCCCATCATCAGCAAATGCTTTGAAAGACTAATCAGAGATTACATCTGCTCTGTGCTGCCTGCCTCACTGGACTCACTGCAGTTTGCTTACCACAACAACCACTCCACTGATGATGCCATTGCATCTACACTACACACTGCTCTCTCCCACCTGGGAAAAAGGAACACTTATGTGAGAATGCTGTTTGTAGACTACAGCTCAGCATTCAACACCATAGTGCCCTCAAAGCTTTATGTGAAACTCCGGGCTCTGGGCTTAAACAGCTCACTGTGCAGCTGGATCCTGGACTTCCTGTCAAGCAGACGCCAGGTGGTTAGAATGGGCAGCAACATCTCCTCATCACTGACCATCAACACTGGAGCACCGCAGGGCTGTGTTCTCAGCCCACTTCTGTATTCCCTGTACGCACATGACTGTGTGGCAACACATAGCTCCAATGCCATCATTAAGTTTGCTGATGATACAACGGTGGTAGATCTGATCACTGACAATGATGAAACGGCCTACAGAGAGGAGGTGCTCACTCTGACACGCTGGTGTCAGGAGCACAACCTCTCCCTTAACGTCAGCAAGACAAAGGAGCTTGTGGTGGACTTCAGGAGAAAAGACAGAGAACACAGTCCCATCACCCTCAATGGAGCACCTGTGGAGAGAGTCAGCAGCTTTAAGTTCCTCGGTGTCCACATCACTGAGGAACTCACATGGTCCGTCCACACTGAGGCCGTTGTGAAGAAGGCTCATCAGCACCTCTTCTTCCTGAGACGGCTGAGGAAGTTTGGAATGAACCGCCACATCCTCACACGGTTCTACACCTGCACTGTAGAGAGCATCCTGACAGGCTGCATCACTGCCTGGTACGGCAATAGCACCACCCACAACCGCAAAGCCCTGCAAAGGGTGGTGCGAACTGCCAGACACATCATCGGAGGTGAGTTTCCCTCCCTCCAGGACATATATACCAGGGGGTGTGTGAAAAAAGCTCGGAGGATCATCAGAGACTCCAGCCACCCAAGCCATGGGCTGCTCTCACTGCTACCATCAGGCAGGCGGTATCGCAGCATCAGGACCCGCACAAGCCGACTTCATGACAGCTTCTTCCCCCAGGCAATCAGACTTCTGAACTCTTGATCTCTCACGATCAAAATACATCAGCACTGCACTTTATTAATCTTATTATCTCACACTGGACTGTCTTAAATTATATTCTGTCTTAACAACACACTGGCAACTGACTATCATCCGACAGCCTGAATGTCAATACAGTACAATACAACCTACTGTTGTATTTATTTTATATATACTATTTTAATTGTATAATGTGTATTCTATATTGTGTGTATGTGTATTCTATATTGTGTGTATTGTATACTGTACAATATTCTATATTGTGTGTATTGTATACTGTATATTGTATATTATTATTTGTATATTGTGTTGTGTGTAATTATGTGTATATTAGATATGTAAATTACAATGTGTAAATCTGTTTATTGTAAATTGGTAAATGTCTCACCTTTGTCTCATCACTGTCATGACTGCTATGTTGCTCGGAACTGCACCCAAGATTTTCACCCACTATTACACTTGTGTATATGGTTGTGTGACAATAAAAGTGAAGTGAAGTGATATCGCTATAGAAGATATGGATTTAACCACTGGAATCTTATGGATTACTTTTATGCTCTGTTTATTTGCATTTTGGACCTTCAAAATTTTGGCACCCATTCACTTGCATTGTGAGGACCTACAGAGCTGAAATATCTTCTAAAAATCTTCGTTTGCGTTCAGCAGAACAAAGAAAGTCATACACACCTGGGAAGTCATGAGGGTGAGTAAATGATGAGAGAATTTTCATTTTTGGGTGAACTATCCCTTTAAATTTTGGTCTGTTTCTCACCCAAAGTGACTGTATTGCTTCAGAAGACATGTATTAAACTACTTAAATCATATGAATAACTTTTATGCTGCCTTTAAGTCCTTTTTGAAGCTTTGGAATGTTTTTGAACCCCATTGACTTGCACTGTTTAGATAAAAATACATAATACATCTTTCAGAATATCTTCATTTGTTATTCACAAAAGAAAGAAAGTCACTCGAGTTACAGATGGTATGATCATGAGTAAATAATGAGAGAGTTATCATTTTTGGGTGAACTATCCCTTTAATGAACAGTTATAGGTCAGTGCTGGAGAACACAGTCAGGTATGTCACTCAGAACTTATGTTACAAACCCAAAGTGTGTCAAATATGTTACATATGCACCAGCATCTACAATATATCTGTTACCCATCCCAATCTAAGACATTAATATCTGATTAATGACACCAGTGTGCATATGGCAAAATACAAGTCTCAATCTTTAATGTGTCAATTGCTAACAGCTATGCTAAGAGCTAGTGTCTGATTAAAGTTTAATATGTGAAGAACAGTTTGCGCCCTACTTCCTGTCTTAATAATATTCAGGCAAGAAATGGAGAGCAGTGGATGAAACAGAGGAGAGATTAACCGGTATGTGAAACTATAAATATCTATGTGAGTAATGAGCATGTTATTGAAGTTCCTCTGAGCTGCTTAGCCATGGCTTCTGTGTTTATTGGTCATTGTTTAGACAGGAGGAAAAGCCTTTTAAGGATTAATTTGATGTAAAAAGCTCGAAGCTGCTCCAAATAGAAAGCTCTGTGGCATTTAGGAGCATTACATAACACCCTGCCAAAAATAAAATAAAAATAAAAAATATCTATCTATCCAAACATTCAAGCGTTCATAATGCATTTAATAGAAAATGAAACATCAGTGGATAAACAAAGAGCTTTCACTGTAATTTAATGGTAAAGTGTGCAGTTTAAATTTATTTGACATTCTCCAGTTGCTCACAGCACAATACTGTGGGAAAATAGCGATGTATGCCTTCCATTTCTGTTGCAATTCCATAAAGGGACTCTGTAAACATGTGTTTCAAATGCCCATATCAGAGAAACAGCATTTGCTGTTGCTTTCATCTGCATCCACAGTGAGTTCTATTTAAGAGCTCAAGGCCTTTAATTGCAGAGCTAAAAATTATAAGGAGAAACGTTACTCACAGCAGAAATGCAAAAGAAGGGAAACAGAGAGCACATTAATTCCACTGAAAACTATTTTAATCAAGACAGATGAGATAAAGCATTGACATAGGCCCTCGAAAAGCCTTACATTCTCAAATTACAAATCACATCCTCTAAAAAAATAGGATGAAAAAAACTATGAACACCTTTGGCCCGGTGGACATTTAGAAATAAAACTTAAAACCCTTAAAACACCACTTTTCAAACTCATTCATTTATTACATTTGTCTACTAACAATGTCCAGCATTGTCATATTTTCCATTAACAAACATAAATAATTGTCATTTCCAGCACATCTTATAATGCCATTCATTCTGTGGTGGAAATGACAATTATGGAAATATCATTTTAAACATTTTGGGGATAAAATAGCCAACTTGATTGCAAATGATGCACAATGAAAATAATTTCTTCAAAAGTCATATTTACCTTGATTTATTTTTTGTTTTCTTCCCACATCATGTCTTATATTGCATCTCAAGCAGGCTTTCACAAACAAGTAATTATTTTCAATAAATACATAAATAAATAATAATACTAATAATAATTAAGGGCAAAATTGTTGGCAGTTGTGGAAATTACATCGGCAACAAAGGGACAGTTTTAATTTGTGTACAAACTTATATAAATGAACAATATTTATATAAATAAATATTTAATTTATGCCAATTTTTTATCATAGTTTTTAAAACATATTAATACCATTTTTTAAAGAGATTCAAATTGAAAGTCTGGGTCTGTTACAAGAGTAAAACAATCAAATCTGAACATCCAATAAAAAAAAATTAAAAAAACGTTTTTTGAGTACACAAACAAATATGTTTTATATTTTTAAATGTAGTAATTCATATTTTTTGAAGGATTCTCATATTTTTGAAGGCATTTGAAAAGTATACAAAATAAATTATGAGGGCCTGGTAAAAAGCTTTCAAGACATTTTTTAATGTGACCATATAATAAAAAGACAAAAAAAAAAGCAAAAATCTGTTAGTTTTAATAAAAGTCATCCCCCGGGACATTAAAGTGCCTATTATTGAAGAAACACCCCCCAAAAAAAACAAGGATTCCACAAACAAGGAAGTAATGTTTCCCTGATGGTCAGCAACAGTATTCCTTGAAGCAGGATTTACTTTAAAGATATTATCGAAAAGATAAAGAATAGATGTGTATTTCTTCCACGTCCATGTATTCAGTCTCATTAAATGTTTATAGGGGAAATGCACTGTAGATGTCAGCATGGCAATAAATTATAGGATGCTGCATCAAAACATCGCCCAGAAAACCAGGCCACAAAACACAGCACTGAAAAATGGGAAATAAACCCGCAATCTAGCTTCAAGTGACATTTCACCTGTCTATAAAGCAGTTTTTCTTTTTCTCCCAGTGTTTGAAAAAATAATTCTTGGCCCTGAAAGGTTGAGTTCCATTTTTTGGCATGAATTATTGAACTTGCCTGTAAGTAGTCTGTTGGGGATAAGTGCAACTAAAAATCAAGTTCAATATTGACTTTCTCTGTACAGCATTCCGAATCAAAGCAAGTCATGGCTGTTACTCCAAATCCTTTACAAAAGTACAAACGCTTTTCAAGTGTTGACACGCACAGCTCTTTTCCAGAACACAGAAAAGGGAGAAAAAAGAGGTGATTCGTTTAAGCGAGAAGCGTCAACGCTTCTCTCGAGAATTTATTGCTAAGATTGAGCTCTTAAAACTAAAGGGAGACAGCGGAGCAATTAGTCTAAATCACAGCAGAGAACACTAAAAATATCAGCACAACCTCAAATGTCAAAAAACAGACTATCCATTCCGAACAAAACCTGGATTTGTCTTGCAGGATTTGCTAAGGGGGAAAAAACAAAAAAAAACTAAGACTATGTTTAAAGTGCCCTTAAACAGAGTGATCTCATTCATACTTGCCATTTATAGATATTCGTGCATACAAAATAAACACAAAAAGAAACCAAAATGTACAATATCAACGCATTTACAACATCTAAATGTTTACAAAATGACTTATAAATGAAATCCAGATGGGACTAATAAATGTAAAGTCATTTGTCCTCTTTATATCACTGAGATTGATTATAAATGTCAAAAAGTACAACTACTTATAATAAATACATTTAAATCAATATATGAATTCAACATTCTTTCAACATTAAAGGATTTGTAAACAGTGTTGGGTGTAATCTTATTACAAAGTAATTAGTCACCATAATATAATGACTTTTTAGACAAAAAGTAGTATACTACATTACATTTTAAATTCTAGTTATCAGATTATAGTTACTGACTTTCAATTAAGTTAATTACTTTTAAGTACATTATTTACTTACACATTTCTAAAAAAGTATTATGCAGAATTAAAACCTCGAAATATGTTCGTATGTACGTCTGTTTGCATTTCTGCGACAGCTGAAGTGCGTACACCACCTAATAAGACATTATTTTGAATTCAAAAACAAAAACTTTGCTTTGAAGTGTTTTAGAATGTAACTTAAAAGTAGAATAATTGGTAATGTGATTACTTTTCAATTAAGTAATCAGTAAAGTAATCTGAATAAAATTTTATAGAAGTAGTAATTAGTTGAGGATTCCTTTTTTGAGTAACCTACCCAACGCTGTTCGCAAACACTTTTACTCTACTCGTCCTTTAAGTACGAATACCTACAAATATTTATGAGATCATGTTGTCTAAAAAATATAGGCTGGGAACACAAACTCGTCAAAGTGATCCATCCATTTATGCCCATTTCAATTAATCCTGGTGGTCATTGGGGGGGGGGGGTCTATCCCACATTCTGCTGGGTGTATGTCCAATTGTTGGGTTACGATGTTGACATCATTTTAACTGTGGGTTTAATGACAGAAGGGATGGATTGGGGGTTGGGTATGTGATTGGAGTAGGGGATGTGTGCGTGTGTAGGTAGGGGTGTAGACTCTTAGCACTTAAATAAAGTAGTATACATCACTCTCGGCTGTCAGACCGCCAAGCCTCCAATGCCTCGGGGAGCATTAAGTGGAAATAATGACAATTTGGTTTTAATTTGATGTGATGCGTTAAAAAAAACACTTACTGGAAAATTTGGTTGGAAACAACGCACCTTTCCCTACTTCTACTTCCTTCTCTCTGTCTTCGAGAAGTTCTCTGAGCTCAGGAACGCTGTCCAGATACATTTTAAATGTGATTCATGCAGGGTGGCTGCTGAGCTCGAATCCAGTGTAATACAGGCACTAAGGTGCTCAGATGGATTTCAAAAGCCTTTCATGGAAAAGCCAGAGAGGGCTAACACGGTGGTCCAAACATGACACAGACACCTGAGAGACTTTGATGAATGAGTCAAACCTGATCCCTGTGTAAACCAACTACCCTGTTTTTTTTTGTTTTTTTTTCAAATGAAAATATATCAGATTAAGACACATTCCTGCTAAAAAGACCCACTTAACTAGCATGGAACTCTCATGATGCTCTAGAATGGTTTATGCTGGTTAGTGCTGGCTTGGTGCTGGTGTACCAGCATAGCTCTGATTTTCACCAGCAAAACCTAGCTGGTGAAGTTGGTTGACTGGCATGGTCTTTCTGATAAAGCTGGTTGAGATAGTTTAAAAGCCTTGTGAGGACACCAGCACACCAGCATCCCATGCTGGGTGACCAGCACCCAAAACATAAGCTGGCTTAACCTTTCAAATTATAGCACTGTTAGAACTTATTAACTTATAAATTAAGGAGCAATATCTACTGCCTGGATTTGATTTTCAGGGTGATTATTACCTTTATGAGGGCATTTTTTATGGAGGGCTAAATTACTCAAAATTAAATTTTAAATGATTTAATAAATCCTTACATTATGAAATCATATATAAAAAAACTATAATCACTAAATAAAAAATAAAAAAAACATATCCCTTGTATTTAATTTAAGCATTAGTTTGTGTCCATTTTCATTTAAGCATTTAGTTTAGGTTGATTTTTCATTTAAACATGAGCTTCATGTCTTTTCATTCTCATTTTCAGGGTCAAGCTAAAAGGCATGTCACTCAATGACAATGGCCGTGGGTGTTAAAATGAAATGCAAAGGATTTTTATTGATTGATTTATATATTAATTAATACAATAAGCAACTCAATAAAAGCATATAGACAAATAAAGACATAAAGACATAGACCTACATAATAACATCACTTTTTTTAATACATAGACAACTGACAGGACATTAAAAATGATTTCAGTGCCTTGTGATATGCATCCTATATTACGTATATTAAATACATAGAGTACAAAAAGAAATGATATATATATATATATTTTTATTTATTGATTGATTCAATGATTAATTCAATATTTATTTTAGCTTTTTTTTAATAATTTCATTATGTTTTTAATAATTTATTTAAATATTTAAATGATTATTTAATTATTTAATTTTAAGTAATTTGGTCCTCTGTATTTTTTTCCTAACCATATTAAACAATCTGTGTCTCATCCTTTTATGTCAAATTCTTCAATGTAATCAGTTCATTAATACAAAAACTATATCAGATGTTGCAAATATAAGCAGAAGAATTCATTGCAGGGTTTTGAATTTTGGGGCATTTTTGTCACTTTCGTGGCGTTTTTGCCCCAAGCCCTTCTTAATTTCTGACCCTGACGTACAGGCCTACTATTTTGACTACAAGCCAGTGCAGACGCATTCAGTCACTTTGACTGTTTTGTAATACTTTTTATTACAGTCAACAGCAGACCGTCTGCGTGTCTAGAAAAACTGCGCCGTGCATACTGTGCTGATGGCAAAATTTCATTTTACGTCTCCGTTACGTCTCACGCACTTGCTTGAGATGCACCGGCACATGGAAAGACTACCCTTGAGTATACCCTTGCTTTTAGAATGTAATGTGTACTTGTATGAAGGTAAAATAGTGCCTAAATGATTTTCATGTGCAGAGTAAGATTTGTAAAAGCATAAATTAAGTTACAAACGTGTTAGAAAAATTTGCATGCACAAAAAAAAGATTTGTGAAAGCGTAAATAAAATTGCAAGCGTAAAAATAAATTGCATGCGCAAAGAATGTTTGTAAAGGTGTAAATCAAGTTGCAAGTATAAGAAAAAAATATTAGCCATACTTTAATTCTTTGCATAAGTGTAATTTATGTGTTGTGAAAATGTAATTTTGTATTAACACAGTAAATTTGGTGTGTATTCTTCTGACTTCCTTTTTTTTTGCGCTTACACTTTTGGCACTGTTTTTGCACCTAAACATGGGCGAAAACATTGCAAACCTACAATCAGCGATATGCAAGCAAAGAAAGGGTTTAAAGGACAGCAAAACGGATTGACTGCGTAGAATCAGTCTGTATGTGTAAAATAAACTAACGTATGTGCAAACGTGTAAATGACTTGTGTTTATGGCATAAATATTTTACAGAAATAATCCAATATACACTGTTCCATCTTCCCTTTGTTGCACTCACACTTGTGACATGAATTTCTCACTGAAAAGAGTTTTGCAAGTGCGAGGGGAAGGCGGGTCTACCTGCTTCTAGTAACCAATCAAATGAGGTTTACTAGGCTGTACGGACAAATTCTACGAAAACGCATTATGACAACTCGTGTGTACTGTGCTGATGACGAATTTTGCAAAATTTGCATTTATGTACCAGTGTAAATTATCTTTCTTACCTAATCATGTATAATGGGGCAGCATCCTAAGCATTTGCATCTGAAGGCTTGTGTGAAATACTGTATGTTTCTAGCCTAATAATCTTTGCAATGGACATTGATATACTGTATGTCCTAAAAGTACCTAACATGAGACTTTTAACTTCACAAAACATCATTGTGTATTTGAAAGTGTAATAAAATATCTTAAATTAGCAAGCATGTAACAAATACAAGCACAACATTGTAGAATGAATTTGAACTGATAAATGATGTCCCACAGTCACAGCGGTGCTACCACAAATTACATGAGTAACACATGCACATTCACACACCCAGCGCTTAACCAGTGAATGATAATTCTCAAGACTGCAGGCTGACAAGGCATGTAATACAATACATCTGGACAAACTGTATGTTATTCATTATGAAAAAGGAGAAATATCATACTTCACCAGATAATTATGCAAATTCTATTCAAAGATCAAATATTTTCTGATTTTAAGCGATCATTTGTTTTCAGTTGGTTGGGAATTAGAGAAATGTGTGGAGAAATGTATGCGCAAAGGAGGACTATGAATTGAGAAATTGGAAAAAAAGAATCAGTCCTTCAGTTTCTCCTTGAATTCTTAATAAGACACATGGATGAGGCATATGGGCTATTAAAAAATGCATGTTTAGATCTTAAATCTTTAGTAATCCAAACCAGATTGTGAAACAAGAAAAAAGATTGAATCAAATATTAAATTTACAGTATGACCTAATACATTTCCAACAACTGTCTGCATAGCAGAAAAGTTACAAAAGAGAGATAGAGAGCATTAACAAATGCCTTCCAGTCCTTGTTTCATGCAAATGATGACTGTAAATTCCTGCATATCGGGATAACTGCATGGTTTTAAGGAGTAGTTTCACCCAAAAATAAACAATTACTTGTTTACTGTTTTCCCACCCTCATGTCATTCCAAACCCTTGTGACTTCCGTTCTTCTGTGGAACACAAAAACAGTTTGTAAAGAATTTCCTGGTCGCTCGTTTTTATATAATGAAACTGAATGGTGACTGAGGCTGCCAAGGTCCAAAAATGACAAAAACACACCATAAAAGTAGTTCATCCAACCCGTTTGCTTTCTTCCAGATCTTCTTGAGTCATACGATAGCACTGTGTGAACAAAATTTTAAGTAATTAATTATTGAAAATCTTACCCTCTGAAATACCTTTCAAATTAAATATGGCACCTTTAGACGTTTCACGTCAAGTTTGGTCACAAGACACATGAGAAACCATGGCATTTGATATCACTTTGTCAGTTTGTATGGACCACTTTTATCACACTTTCTCTGGTGCTTTTGTCATTTTGGAGCTTGACAGTCCCAGTCCCTATTCACTTTCATTATCTGGAAAAGAGCAGCCAGGACATTCTTTAAAGTTTCTCCTTTTGTGTTCCATGTATGAAAAAAAGTAATACAGATTAGAAACAAGTAATTCCTTTAAATGCTAAAAACAATAATCATTTAACATTTTATTTACTTAAACTTGTACAATCCTTCTGCAGAGTTTTAAGAGTGATTAAAGTGGATAGTTCCTGCCTGTGCCTGTACATCTTAACAATGCAGTGCGGAAACTACAGTACATCTGGACAACATTAATAACTTGCATTCAATCTAGAGGGAGAGAAAGAGAAAGACTCCCACAGAATGTGGGATATCTTTTAGTTTTAGTGAAGATTTTGTTTTGGTGAACACAAAGTACATGCTGTCAAACAAACCACCTAAAATTCAATTCTAATGAAGAAGCAAGAGCGGTGAAAGAAGCTTGAATCCAATCTACTTAAACAGAAACAGCAACCATAAATAGAAAAGAGAAGTGCTGTGAATTAGCTGGAAAGTCTTAAAAATGCTGAATCAATTTGGAGACAGCTTTGTTTATTTAAGTAGAATGCCTGAGGACCGGCTCCGATTGCAACAGGAACTGGGTAATAGGTAATTCAGCCTGCAGTTATTTCTTTCCTTTTTCTTCCAGATGAAATATACGGGGTGGGAAAAAAGTGAGTGCCTGTTGTTTCTCTATATTCGAAAAAGTCACTTATGTGCTCATATAATGATGAATCCATTCCCAGCATCCAATTATTAATCTTCCAAAAGCCACATGTAATAACCACACAACATCCTCCCACAGCTTTTCCCAGTGTTTGGGCTCTTATACAGTGTTTCTCAACTGGTTTTGAAGTGGTGACCCAACACAGTAAAAAGATTGTTTATCATACAGAAGTAAATAAATAAATGTATTATATAATGTGGCAGGGCGGAGGGTGGGGCCGGGTCGTGATTCTACACACCCGGCTCCTAATCAGGCTGATTAGCCTGAGAGGGATAAAGGGATAATGTTAACTTATATAAATAATATAAGTTAACTAATATTACCATGAGCTGCACAGATCCAAACAATATGCAAAATTATTAACATGACATTGACATAGGCCAAAAAGGCAAATTGTTAGTAATGGGGTCACACAACCTTTTAATGAATTATGAATTTCCTAATGAATTTCCTGGACTTTTCTAATTGTTTGTTTTAAATAATTCTGTACATTTGCACTCACAAAGAGTAATTTCTAACTGATAAAAATGTCTTAGAGCTGAAAATAACGAGACTATATTAATGTTCGCTATAGATTTTTCCACAACATTTTAAGATTTTATAAATGTCCACGACTTTTATTCAATTGCCAGGTCCGGCAATCGTAATTTTTTTATTATTTTATATTTTCAGGTTTTCCCTGTAGTTTCTACAGTCATCCTGTAGTTTCATGCACTCTGCAGCCAATAATTCACTGCACAAATCACATTGTGGTTGGCCAAAAAACAAGTATTCATGGTGGAATCCAAGAAGTAATCTAATTCAAATAAACAATGGTAAGTGCAGTTTGGAGATTACATTTTTGCTCTAAAATTACCTTTTACTCAGCTTAGGGTTGGGGTTTGAGTTAGGGAGTAAGGTTAATAAAATATGCATTCCTGGTAAATATATTACATACTTTACAACAAAAATTACAACTTGCTTTTGGCACCACCCTGTGGATATTTCACATACTAAACCTCAACAACACTTCCAGCTTTGGCCACTGGGGGCAGTGGTTTTAAATGTCGGTAAGTCCGAATTTAGCAACAGAACTTCCAACCTCTATCGCTAAACTCCCACGTCCATGTCTTTAATTAATTTGCCAGGTCTGGCAATTGTAATTTAAAAAATCGCTGATATTTCCAGGCTTTTTCCTGTACTTTCCAGGTTTACCCAGTAGTTTCATGCTCTCGGCAGCCAATAATTCATTGCCAAAATCACTTTGTGGTAAAAAAAAAAAAAAAAAAAAAAAAAAGTTTATTTTCATTATAAGTAAACTTGCATTTGATGTCAGACAGGAATGACATGCTGCTTCCAAATGTTCATGCAGCCTGAAATCGACCCCATTCTGCTGAATTACTGACAAGCAGCATCATTAATCAGAAATGTTTGCATAACTTCAAATGTGTTTACTTTTCCATGTGGCACTACTGATAGCACGTTGTGAGCAATCTCTGTGACATAGGTTCTGGTCCCATGGAAACCAAAAAGTAACTTCGTTCACATAAACAATGGTGAGCTTGATTCAGAGACTGCATTTTTGTTCCAAAATTACCTTTTTACTCCACTGATGGTTAGGTTTAGGGTTGGGGCTTTGGATTAGGGAGTAAGGTTAAAAAAATATGCATTCCTGTTGACTGCATTTTGTAATTTACAACAAAAAATACAACTTGCTTTTGGTGGCACCCTGTGGACATTTCAAACATTTCACCTCAACGACACTTCCAGCTTCGGCCAATGAGGGCAGTGGTTTTAAATTTCGATAAGCCAATTTTTGACCTCCTATCGCCAAATTCACAGTGTAATCAGTCTGTTTTGGCCAATGTTTTTGAGGATGAGGTCATGTCATTCAACCTGTCCATATTGGCATCTGCTAGTTTCTACCAATTGACAAACTGCGTAAAAAATAATCAAGTGTTTGAATGATTTCTCCTACCCCTTAAAAGCGTATGAGCCTATTTATTTTGCTATCCTAACCATGCATGATGTTTATCTCCATTGTCCAGGACTCTAGCAGGACAGACTTGTGACCGCTTTTTGGGTCGTGACCCACCACTTGAGAACCACAGATCTAGAACCACGTGCTTGGGAAAATATTCCTGTCACTGTCCGCAACATGCTAATATCATCCAATACAAACCTGCCAATGAATCCCCCAATGCTACTTTACAATCCTCTTAAAAGAATTGTGTGTCTTGTGTGAATGTTTTATTAAGAGCACTTGTTTCTGTCGGCCTGTTTAAGATTTCTCCCAGTGCTGCAATAGCGCTGCTGAGATCTGCAGGGAAAGAAAATAAATGACCCATTTTTAATGCAGTGTATGTGGTAAACACGGTGTCTAAATGAAGGAGCAGACGAATCCAGTGCGCTCTGTCCGAATTCAAAACTGCTATAATGGGGGAAAACACACCATCACATGTAATGCGCTTTATTAAAGAGCAAATTATTAACACTCAACAGCTTAAACTGAGCAGCATCTTGATGAGAAATATAAATGGGGCCTATCTTCTCACTTAACAACATGCTATCATTAATAATCCCTGCAGCCACTGTGTTACAGTCATACTGTAATCACACACACACAGCATTCCTGTCACATAGCTCAGCCACTGATGGATTAACCAGCATCCACTCTGTCTGCCTATCAAACCCATTCGGAATAATACAGAAGCAGGCCGTACAGAAACATACTGATAGAGCATTGCCCTTGTTATCCAAAGGAGTCCTGAAGAGCACGCGAGTCAACACATGAGCCAAAATTGTCATAGAAGCAGCACAAATTGACGGGATTGCGTTTTCTTTCTTTTTTTCATCTCACATTTTCTTATGATATAACGGTTAAGTTTAGGTTTAACATTGAAGGTAGGGATGTCAGTTTTGTTTATTTAAACTCGATAGAGCATTAACTTTAAAAACCTCATCTGTAGGGGACCTGGGTAGCTCAGCGAGAAAAGACGCTGACTACCACCCCTGGAGTAGTGAGTTCGAATCCAGGGCGTGCTGAGTGACTCCAGCTAGGTCTCCTAAGCAACCAAATTGGCCCGGTTGCTAGGGTGGGTAGAGTCACGTGGGGTAACCTCCTCGCGATTGCTATAATGTGGTTTTTGCTCTCGGTGGGGCGCATGGTGTGTTGTGCATGGATGCCGCGGAGAATAGCGTGAAGCCTCCACACGCGCTATGTCTCCGTGGTAATGCGCTCAACAAGCCACGTGATAAGATGCGCAGATTGACGGTCTCTGACATGAAGGCGACTGAGATTCGTCCTCCGCCACCCGGATTGAGGCGAGTCACTACGCCACCATGAGGACTTAGAGCACATTGGGAATTGGGCATTCCAAATTGGGGAGAAAAGGAGAGAAAAAACCCCCATCTTTTTCAGAGAATATATAACTCACTTTTAGCAGCACTCAATGGACATTTCACCTCGGAACAGCCACGATATGTGTAATGAAACATGTAATATCATTTTGCACAAAAAAAATAAATAAAACACCACAATTAATAAACCACAAGACTGCGCAAAGGAGTGATTTATACCCCTGCGAGGAACAAAGAGTGAACATGCCACACAGCACGTAATGATGACGAGAACAACTTAAGAACATTAGTTCCTATCTTCAGAAGCGCCACAGACAATGTGTGTAGCACACTTTTGTCTCTCACTACTTCCATAATGCTGCTATTGTGCAGTACCGTCTTAAGTACATCCTCATGTAATAATACTAACCTCCTAATAATGACCTCCTCAGAGAGAGGATATGAATCAAGAGAGGGAAATAATATTGTGGCCATAACATGACATCAACCTACAAACTCTCTTCAATAATTCACCCTTATGTCAACCCTATTAACTACGTCCATCTAAACACTCCTCCTCTCTCTGGCCCTCTACAAACTCCGGTTGCATCCTTAAGATAAAAGTATTTCTTTCTTTCTGGCTTTTCTGTACTTGTTTTCTCTCATATTTAGAGGAGAGTTTGGCTGAATCTTTCTAATAAAGGAGTCATATCATAAGGAATCAAATATTCCTTGATCTTTTGAGATAAAAGAGTTTATTGTACTATAAAAAAAAAAAAAAAAACAGTAACTTTAAGAACTCAAAATGTCCTCTCCAGTGACAAAAGAGAATTTATTGAAACTATACTACAAATACTTCCCCAGCTCTCTGATCTCAGGTCATTTAAAACATATGCACCCACATTTAAACATCATCGGCGCCTATTCAATTTTCAGAAACTTGGCTAATGGTGAGGTAATAAAAGAAAGTAGGAACGATACTATTTCTAAACACCAGAAAAACTTACAATAAGAGTAAAATGTGGGAAAAATGTATCAAACCTTGTGCTGTTCCTGGCTGTGTAGCACCTGCCACTCTGCAGATCCTTCTGAAGAATTCCAATGTTAGAGACGAACGGCTTAAGTTTATTTTTAACAAGATCCCTGATCATTTCAGCCTGATCTTAACAGTTTAAGTGGCACATTTCAGCACAGAATGTTTTGTGAACATTTTACAATGAAGTCACAAAGCTGGCATTGGACAGAAGTTGTAATTGATGGATGAAGCAGTATTAATACCTATTTTGAGTACAATACCGATCACAGATTTTTTAACACTGAGATCGGCTGATACCGATCCAATTAAAAAAAAAAATCTTTATAAAGTGCTCTTTGCTACACTTTTATAAGTTGCATGCTGCAGAAATATGTTTATGCCCCACACTGTAAAATTTGCATTAATTGTGAAATGCATTTATTAGAATTAATAACAGTTATGAATAGTTCTGTTGTCACTATCAAAGATCATTGTGACACACTGGCAACCAGTAAATTTGAGAGCATCATACACAACAGAGATACATTCAAAAATAAGAGTATAAGTAATCTATTTCAAGCTCCAAAACCGCTTTAGTGAGAAATCATGAGTATCTATGATTTCTTTACAGTCTCTAGCATTTTGTTGTATCACAAATCACTAATTATTGAACAACTGCAAGAAAACGCGATGCCATTATTGAAAGTTAAACTGTCAGTGGTGCTGCGACAAATATATATATATATTTTCAATCAGAGCTCTCACAGAATAGTGCTTGGATTAGTGACTGATGAGAGATTGAGAGCGCCTGGAGTGGAGAGTGCGCATTTTGGAAAGTGAAACTAAAAAGAGTACATGATCACTCATTCTCTCTCTATCGCTCTACACACCAACTGACTGACTGACTGACGTGACATCATGATTGCAGATTATGATGTTGTGATCTGCAATTCTCGTTGTGGAATAAGTGGAGCTGGAGCTGCAGCTCTGCTGAAGCAAAACTTGTGTGTCGAGCGTCTTTAAAGGAAACATCCCCACATTATATCTTAAATGCAGTTATATTTAATGCGTTATATCTTTATTAAAGTTCAAATAGTATGGAAGCAGATCATACTCCGAAACTGGCATTTCTCTGTGTGGCCATCGCCTCTTCTATGAGTTGCGTGAATGTCCCGATCTAAGGGGGGGGGGATTGAAACTGCACACGGCTGATGCACACTCTGTCGCAGGGACGCTCGTCCCTTGAGCTTACTGCAGCTAGATTATAACATGATGGCTCACGACTTATTGAATCATAATATATGTCACTGTGCATTTCTTATCTTGAAGAAAATTGGCAATACGCAGCTTTATTAATGCGAGAGAGTTTTTTTTTTTTGTGAGTTAAAGATGGATTGAAGTGAACAGAAAGGTGAGAGAGGGTTGTCTTCGCCCCATTATACACTGCAACAAAATATATTTTTGATTTGTTTTTGTTCTGGCTTGTTTTCCAATATAAATATCTAAAACTCATTTAAGAAAATTTACATTTTCTTTAGCAGCTATACTGAAGAAGAAAAAAATTGTTATCTGAGAATGTTGAGTATAATATTAAAAATACAAATACTTTAAAATATCTAAAAATCCTTTAAAAAGATGCATTCAGCATATAAGATATTTAGACTTGCTTTTAGAGAATAGATCTTGAATATAAGTGTATTTTGTCTTTACTGCACTCACAGAAGTATAACCAAGTGAAAAAATACACTTATACACAAAATACACTTATATTTAAGATACATTCTCTTAAAGCAAGTCTAAATATCTTATATGTTGCTTCTCAAGTACATGTATCTTGTTAATTTTTGTCTTTATTGTTAGTAAGCACGTTTAATACAACCTTTTAAGTCGGGGCACAAGCTGAATAATCGGTTAAGAGCTAATGATTAATCGTTGCAATAATTGCCGAATAGTTGAATAATTGCTCAAATAATCAATAGATTAATCGATTATCAAAATAATCGTTTGTTGCAGCCCTATTGTCTAGTAAATTTTTGTTTTTACTCACTAGAATTTTGACAGCATGTAAGCGGTACGCAACTGAAAACTAAAGATATTAAGAAAACCGAGATGGGGCATTATATATTCGTTTTTATATATATGATTTCACGCAACATAGTATGCAAGATTGTACATTTTATTTTCATATTTCGCTTTTGATCGTTTTAATCACATTTTAGCTTGTGTACAAATTTCACATTCTATCAATTTATATGATGTCATGAATTTGCATTTTTAGTAATGAAACAAGCTGTTGTCACTGTTTGAAATTTCATACAAATTAAAAGGTTGGAAAAAAGGTTGGAACCTAATGAAAATAGAATTAATAATTATATTATAAAAATAATAATTTAAGTGTTACTCTATCAAAACTACTATGCAAAAACAACAACGTATTTTTACCAAACCCTTGCATAGATTTTTTAAAGATTTGTATTTGTTTGTTTTTTCATATTTATTATTATTCTGAAGTTGTATGATTGTGCCTTTTGAATATTTATGTATTTACACATTTATTACATTACTACATTTTGTAATATGTTTGTTTATATGCACTTGTGCGATTTTCATTGAGTTTACATTGATATGAATAACAAGCGCTAAATTAGTACTGTCTCTTTAAGAGAATGGCAGCTCATCGAGCTAGTGTTTATGGTTGAGTGAGTGCAGCGCATATTAACGAGAGAGAAGTTGAACAGTTGTGTTTCCCTCATCCGTGCAATGCATGATTAGATTCTTTTTATCTTTTTGATCACCAGCTGACTGTAAATAACAGAAAGGATTTTAAAAGAGACATGAAATGAAAATCGGTTGCCTGGGTCTCGTCTTTGGATACGAAATACACGGAAAGATGCAAAAGGAAACTTTTACTTGTATAATAGACCCGGGTTCGGGACCCACATTGAAACAACAAAGAAATCGCTAATTAGTGACAAGCGTGATTCGGAGGTTGCATTTTTCTCACTAACGCTACATTTTAACTCCACTGATAGTTAGGTTTAGGTTTGGATTGGGGGGTTCAGTTTATAAAATATGCAGGAGCTCTCACGTGCCCATACGCCCAAGAACAGTTACAGCTTTGTCCACTGGGGGCAGTGTTTCAAATTTCGGTAAGCACAGACTTTAGCTAAGGAAAAATAAACTACTGTTTCCAATTCACTGTGAGATCAGTCTCGGTCAAAAAGTTTGGGAACCCTGTTCACCGAATTGCCAGGTAACCAAAAAAAGTGTCTGATGTTGTATCATCTAAAATAACTGGTTTTATTGAAGTAAAAAAAAAAAAAAAATATGACTGAATCAACTTGATTACTTGGGATTACACCAACACAAATATTTTAAATGGTTAGATCAGGTAGAAATAGCACCTTAAGATAACAACTTTAAAAACTAACAACTTTTAAAAAAAAAAAATTTTTTTATTTTTTATTTTTTTTTTACATTTTATGTGGGACAAAATAAATATATAATATATAATTATATTTGTATATTTATATTATATTTACTCATATACAGTCTATTATTAATCATTTTAATATTTAATATTTTAATTATTAATCAATTATTTTATAAACTATAATAATAATAATAATAATAATAATAATAATAATAATATTTTAATAAACCAAAATCTGTTGAAATGTTATGGTTACTGAATGTTATTAGGAACCATGTGATAAGCAGGGCTCAAAATCAGCTGATGCCTGAGTAAAATTCCCCAACATCACATTAAATTCCATATACTCAATCCTCACCCACTCCCCTAAAGCCCACTCAAGTGAGGATAAGACTTTAGTCAATTTAACATCCTGATGTCTCCAAACATGTGACCAAAGAGGCATGCGAGCGAGGCTAACCCTGCGGTTATTTCCATTAGCAGAGGAACCAATAACTAAAAATATTCAATATAACATCTGCACAAATTCCAGCTGTATTTTCCTTAAATATCCCTCTTTTCCATTCTGATCCTTTTTCTATAACGCACTGGACCCTTTTAAATTCTGTAGAACTCCCCTATTCATTGCCAAGAACTGTTATTCGCTTCAAACACTTAAAGTCAAGGCTAAATACAGAAGATTTTCCGCCAAGTAACCATCAATCTGAGCATAAAAAGTATTTTTTTCTCTCTCTCTCTCTTTCTCAAATTTTTTGATCTGCCCTGACTTCAGAAATAGCCAACATCAGAACTATCGCGCTGTAACAAATCCAGCGTATGTCAGCCTTTACATGAACAATGACTTCATATGTTGAGCTAAAGCCTTAATAAATAACACACCCTACTAAGTTAAACAAAATGACTTTTTGGGGTTTTAATACAGCATGCCGTGATTCTGTTAAAAACTCTAGCAAGAACAAAGACATATTAACAAGGGTATGCAAATCCCTGCAGGCTGTCCGATTCAAATAGAATCACTTATGTTACACTTTCTCAGAAAAGAACATGGTTTTAAAGCAGAGTACAGTGTTTAAGTTATGCTTTTGAGCAATCACAGAGACCTAAGAGCATTTATTGAAGTCTTTGGCACCCATTTACGCCAATTTCTCGAATGCATTGCTTGCTGTAAATTCGTTTTTCCTTCTCGTCAAATGTAATTATGTAAACTGCTCTATCGTCTTTTGCAAAACAGCATTCAATAACCCAGCGTTTTTCCAACAGGAATCCCAGCACGTAAACTGGAGCCTGGCAGGACCTATGGAAAAGCGAACCGAACACAAACAGCTGTGTTGTTTGAATATGACCTCCAAACCAATGAGAGTCACAAACATTAAAGTACAGAGCATTTATATTTTGTGTGTAAGCACTGCTTCCAGCATTAACAGATGATTAACATCACTTGTCTTGTCACATTCAATAAAAAAATCGGATGTCAGTAAATTATTTTTGCAAAGAATTTGCCTTGATGTGTCAGTGATCACAATAACACAAAGCTATTTACTTTCATTTGACATGCTGGAATCTTTATACAAGCAACTGCAGGGCATTGGAGTACGAGAACTTGCTCTATCGATTCACTTTTTTTGCATTGTGATTCTTACTCAAATGATTCTGGATCGATCCACAAAATGTAATAGTCTCATTGTTAATAATTCTGTTTATTAACAAAAAACATATGCAAGATCAAATATTAGATATACATATAAGTTTAATGTGCTGTGCAGCACTTAAAAAACATCACGGAGGCAGCATCTGTAGCAGCAAATACACCATAAAACGGTACTCTTACACTGTGCAAACATTCACGGGACAATATAGGCTCCATTACACTTAAGCCTAATTTATACTATTTATAGAAACGGAATACTGTTTGCGAACATTTGGACACCAACCACGCCACTGGCAGAGGCATTTATTGAAGCATTTTAAATATGAGATAACATTAAAATGTGCTACCCATTTACATGCCTCATTCTATGGGTAGAATCCATATGAGATCAGTAAAAGAAGCTGTTTTTTTACCACTGGGTGATGATTTAAAGTAATATATATGTAGTAGATAATGTATAATTTGTCATGTTTACATTCTGCATTTGTGGTGCTAATGCTAACGCTAACACTAAACATGGTCATAATATGCACTGGTTTCCATCTATTGTATTTTATAGGCTTAATCTAAAAAATAAAATACAAAATTCAACAACATGTTCTTGGAAAATGGCCCCTGAAAATGTTCCTGAAAGCCAGCCCAGACAAGCTGTTTCGAACCACCACAATGCATTCAAAAACACTTTTTGGCTGCATTTTGATCGAAATGACGTCAGACCCATTCTTTTTTAAAGAGAACAACCAACCATATTTTAATATTGTTAATTATAATTATGTCAGCACAAATTATTTTCTAAAACAACATAGTCTCATGACATCTCGTAATAATTCGCACAAAGACGGTGAAGATTTTATACAACCTGGCTCGCACTAAGAGGTATGACTTTTACTCCCATAGAGGCCAACCAATCAACAGAATTAAAAATCGATACAATTCAGGCATAAAAGTTTTGCTATCCAACACTTTATTTTAAAATGAAAACAAATGTGGTTACTCATTCCATATTTATTTATGCAATACAAATGATTAATGCATTTTACTAACCTGTAATACGCTTCCCTCTTCTTGTTCCAAACCCTGATTTTTCTTTCTTCCGTGCTACACAAAAGTTATTCTCCTATTAAAATCATGTTAGGGTTTGGGTAAGACTTTATGTTCAGGTTTGGGTTTGGTGTTAAACTTAGGAACAGTTGTAACAATATTGTCTGATGGTTAGTTTATTTTTCACTATGATAGCTCAGTATTGCTTTTATACAACAGTTCTTTACAAGAAGTTAATATTAAGTAGCATGCAGTTTAGACACACTACGGCCACTTATTTTCTCTATTTTTTTTCTCTGCTAATTAAAATAGTAAAGCAGGATCAACCGTTGCGTGTCGCCAAACAATGAAGCACCCCAGTGCTGTTATACTAAATATCAGGAATGCCACTTGTGCAATCAGATAAGAGAACCAGAACTGTTATAATATAACATCAAACAATGTTTGTTACATAGAGATACCATCAGTGTACACAATACACCTAACAATTACTAAGCATGATCATGCACAGCTATTGAATGTACTTCAAAGTCAACATCCGAGAGCGAGACTGCCACTTACAGCCGATAATCACATCCAAAGTGGAAGTTTTCAGATTTTTGGGGGTTTTTTTTTGTTTCTGAAATCAAAGTAGCACTTTTGAAGAAATATGTTCCTGACACAAGCAGACAGACTGTGACGGACTCAGACCTCAGTGTAAAAACAGACTTTCAGTTCAGCTGAGAATTATACTCTATCACAGAACAAGCTCTTTACTCTCAACTCGACAGGCTTGCTGCACTAAAAGACACGAGTGTCTGTTTCAATCACCAGCTCGAAGTCTTGATTCCTGTTTGTACAGCAACACAACAGCGATAACCCTGCCTGCCCTCATATGGCAACCCAGTGTCAGTCAAATAATGAAGATAAAGGCCTTATTTTGGTGATATGGAAACAGCTAGGCAGAGTGTGGACTAAATTTTAGAAGATTTGACATTAATCATTTATTCATGTGTATGTTCATTCATTCATTAATCTTTAAACAAACTAATATGCAGTAAAAAATAGATTTTTAAATTTTCTGAAAAATGTGAGTGGTGCTTGACTGTGCATAACTCGCCTTCACAATTGCAAGTGCATTATTGTCCAGTGTTTGGGGCAAATGTGACAAAAATAACAAAAATGTAACAGATATTTAAAATGTGTGGGGGGGGGGGATTCCTTAGTTGGTTTTAATCTCTAATATAATATAATATAAAATAATATATATATTTTATGTTTTTCATTGAAATATTTCATTTTAGCATATGCATATTATATCTAATTAGTATCATATGGGTTAGATGCATTTGACATACTGTAAATGGATGGTATGCAGTATGTTTTTATATAGTTAGAAAAAAATGTAATCATAAATGTTAAAAATTACCTATAAAATCAATTAGCCCTTAAAGGGATAGTTCACCCAAAAATCTACTCTCCCTCATGCCATCCCAGATGTGAATCACTTTCTTTCTTCTGAAAAACACATTTTTAGATTTTTAGAACAATATTTCAGCTATGTAGGTCCATACAATGCAAGTGAATGGTTGTCAGAAATTTGAAGCTCCACAAAGCACATAAAAGCAGCATAAAAGTATTTAATATGACTTCAGTGGTTAAATTCATGTCTTCTGAAGTGATATGATAGGTGTGGGTGAGAAACAGATCAATATTTAAATCTTTTTTTTTTTTACTATAAATCTCCACATTCACCTTCATGTTCTTGTTCTTTTGTTTTTGGTCATTTGCATTCTTGGTGCATATCGCCACCTACTGGGCATGGATGAGAATTTATAGTAAAAAAAAAAGGACTTAAATACTGACCTGTTTCTCACCCACATTTTATGCATTGTATGGACCTACAAACCTGATATATTCTTCAAAAATCTTTGTTTGTGTTCTGCAGAAGAAAGAAAGTCATACACATCTGGGGTGGCATGAGGGTGAGTAAATGATGAGAAATTTTCATTTTTGGGTGAACTATCCCTTTAATACAAAATTAATTTCTTACACTCTTTTCTAGGTTGTTCTGGATGGTTACTAGTTGGTTACTAACAGGCACACCCTCTCTATGATATTCTGGACTCTAGGTAGGACTCATGTCACTCATTTTTTTGTTTGCCTATTTTATTGTATGCAAGGTGAAAATCAGAAGTCTGATCATAGTATAAGCAATAGTAATAATGATGCTGGCCTTAGCAATCACCACTAGTTATTAAATAATTTGACAACAGTAATCCATTCATACTGTACATTTATTCCTTCTTCAACAAACTAATAAGCCACAATCAGACTTCAAAGAGTAAGTCGCACATTTACTGTAAAATCCTCAGAATGAGGACTTACCAGAATTGTCGCACACACTCTCGTTGTCCACCAGTGTGGGGTGCTCGAACGTGTCCCTGCAGTACAGGATCTGGGTGTTGCTGGTGAGAGAGGCGATGCCCCCCAGGGCCAGCACCACATGGTCCGTCAGAAGGAAGGCGGGCCGCTCCCGTAGTCTTGCGATCATGGAACGGTACCGACAATATTGAGGATAGCTTAGTACCAGAACCCTTCTATCTTCGCCACCATCACCTAAAGAGACAAAAAGAGTATTGATATTTATTTCATTTACTTTACAAAGTTAACACAATCAAACTTGTATAGGTCATTTTAAAGACAATGTTTACCATCATGGATTTATTGATTTGCAGTGTTGGGGAAGCTTCTTTGAAACTGTAGCTTGTCAAACTACAAGCTACACATAATTAAAGGTAATTCGACTACATTCAAACTGGATGTAATTAGCTACACTACAAAGTTTTAATAAAAAGTAGCTAGAGCTAAGATTCTACATAGAATATGTTTTTTGTTCAGGGTCCTCAATAAAATTTAGTTCAGTTAGTAGCGTTAGTAGCATAGTTACTCACCAACTGAAAAGTCTGGCTTAGAGCTTTTATTCTGGTTTGGTGCTGGTCTAGCTTGTGGATCAGCAAACTTGCTTTTCGACCAACATGGTCTTTTTAGTTATGCTGGTTGGCCAAGAAAGCCTTTTTGGGACACCAACACTCCAGCACGCAAAACATAACGTTCTCTGTTCAGTCACCAGCTCTGTTTCTTAGTCAGGATGCAGCAAAATGTTACGTACAGCACAAAGACCATTGATAAATCTTGCTGTCTCCAAAATCAGCTTTGCAGTAATGATAATTCAATCCAAATGGAAGTGCTGTGAGTCCATATAGCTAATCTCACAGTATAATGGAGGACGTTGAAGAGAGTGGCTCCCAGGGGTTCTGATATAGATTTGTGGGCTATTATGTTTTACTACAGCCTGAGCTACTGGTTTAACATGACAACTCTCTGTTAGGATTGGCAATATAAAAGATTCCAGGCAGGAAGCCATGTCATTCAGTTCTTGGAGACCAGAGCTTCGAGCAATAGTGTGCGCCTGTTAGTCTTCCAATCAGAACCTGAAAAATCCGTCAAAGTCTCATCGCATCTTTCCACCTCAAATACCTGCCATCTCGGAATACGAGCTCTTGTAAGATTATACGCGAGTCGCAAAGTCCAAACATGTCATCCCTGGAGAGAACAAGCTATTCTAGTTTATTCAGACACAATGTTCGCCAACATTCGGCTGGCGGGAATCATAAAACACGATCCACTGACAGCCTTACAGTGGGTTTACATCTGTTGGCCTGGTCAGAATTCATCTTGGACGGTAAGACATTAGAGCTCTGCTGCAAAACCCAGTGAACTGCCATGCTGCCTTTCAGGGTCAGAAATGAATGGGGGCTCAGGGCAACAACAAAATAAATCACTCGAAAGAAGAAAAAATGCCCCCAAAATTCCCCCCAAAATGTGTGTGGGGGGGGGGGGGGGGATTAAATGCCCCTGTAATGAATTCCACTGTGTTTTATTTGTAACATCTGATATACTTCTGAATCTTACTCCTATCCTATTCTAGGCCTTGTTATTTATATTATTCTATTAAGAATTAGATCCAACTATCAAGAATAAGAATTTATGTTAAAAATTGATTCAATTGAAGTATTTAAAAAAGCATTAGAAAACATATGACCTCATAAAGCTAAAAGAAAATGTGTGAAAATCAAATCCAGGGGGCAAATATTGAAGCTTAATGAAAAACGTAATTTCTGACAGCTGCCTTTTAAGGCCACATACACAAAAATAAGTTTTTGGTTGAAAATATATCGATTTTGTTTACACTCTCAACTGCATTTTCTCTCTAGTACAGCATACTTTGGTAAACGATGATGCTAGAAAATATTAAAAAGAAGTTTTCAACTTAAAACGTATTAGTGAGGACATGGCCTAAAGGGCTGTTCATTCCTAACACTTATTTATGCTATAAAAGGTAGATGAATTGCCTGAATAGAGTGTCTAAAAAATGCTAAAAAAACTGCGCAATGCAGCACAACAGTAAAAAATGTCAGTTTAACACTAGGTTAACATTAGAAACAGCTGAAAAACAGCGCAAAAGGACACAAAAACGTTTTCGGTGTGAATGGCCCACTAAGCAGCATCCAAAGGTCATGGAACCTTTTAATTGAGCCTGTTTACATGCACACCAATACGCTGATTACTCCCAAAAATCAGTTTATTTAAAAAAATCAGACAAAGCAAGAAATCCACATTTACATGATAATAATCACGTTATTCTCTGCTTTTAAAGTCAAATCGTGAAGAGGCATGTGCTCAACACATGTGCACATTGGATAAGCCGGTAAGAACGCCGGTAATGGGCAAAAATCTGCCCGTGTCGATCAGTTTATGACCTTGCGATAAAGGAACACCGTTTATTGTGTTTGCATGACCACACGCATTGTCGGCTTATTAAGCATAATCGGTGTAAAAACGTGCATGTAAATGCTCTCATTGACTGATTTGGATCGCTCTACATTGGCAGCAATTCCATGTGCCACAACAATACCGCTCAGCACAGGACACAACTCACAATTGCTTTCAACAGAGTCTCACATTAGCAACTGGCTACGCTAACAACCTGATACTATAATAAGCATAAGCAATAAAAAGAAAACGTAGTCATCTGCTCAACAAAAGGCTGAATAACTATGCAAACTATCTACACTAGGCACTTCAGCGGACAGCTGTTTCATCACTTGACTGAAAATAGTTTTATAGCCCATCAAATTATTCTGATTATTTTTCCAATAGCATTAACAACATGATGTGGCCTATTGCTATAACATATTTTGGTCTATGACTACAACACTTGTTTCAAATAAATTGGAGATACTTTTGATTTATACAGCTGATCCTTTTATTGGATTTTAACTGCATATATTATGTCTCCCTCAATGGGAAGCACATATTGTCTCATTCTCTCTCACTTTCTCTTCCATTTTAACCAGCTTGGACTTTCTGGACTGTATCCAACAATTAAAATCTACAGTGTCATAATTTTGACATTATCTGCTGAATTGATATTCAGTTCATTATAGACAACAGATTTGTTTTTATTTTGTGCAACCACGCAAAAAAAGTATAAAAAAAGTATTAATAAATCAAACAAACATTCAAAGGAACAAGACTGTGTTCTTAATGTCTTTGGGAAATTAATTATAATCTCATGAAGCATAGCAAATTTTGTAATGGAATTAAAAACAAGAAAAACAGTGGGGCCTGGGTAGCTCAGCGAGTATTGACGCTGACTACCACCCCTGGAGTCGCAAGTTCGAATCCAGGGCGTGCTGAGTGACTCCAGCCAGGTCTCCTAAGCAACAAAATTGGCCTGGTTGCTAGGGAGGGTAGAGTCACATGGGGTAACCTCCTCATGGTCGCGATTAAGTGGTTCTCGCTCTCAATGGGGCACATGGTAAGTTGTGCGTGGATCGTGGAGAGTAGCATGAGCCTCCACATGCTGTGAGTCTCCGCGGTGTCATGCACAGCGAGCCACATGATAAGATGCGTGGATTGGCAGCGGAAGCAACCGAGACTTGATTGAGGATTGAGGTGAGTAACCAAGCCACCACGAGGACCTACTAAGTAGTGGGAATTTGGCATTCCAAAATTGGGGAGAAAAAGGGATAAAAAAAACAAAACAAGGGAAACACATAAAACTATTAATTTAAAGTCATTGAATATAAGTTTAAAATCAATATATTTGAATTATATGGCAAATTATTCAGAAATCTGCAAATATATTTGCAGTTTGAGAGTGTAGGGAGACCGACTAGATTGTGTTATTCACAGTGTCATTCACAACTCTCTGATTGCTGGATTTTTCCTCTCAGGTCATGGGTAGTGTAGTTCTTAATCAGGAATTCCGCTATTAAACATATATATATATGTATATATATATATATATATATATATATATATATATATATATACGTGGACTGATTTCTTCAACAGAAGAACAGACGATCCATTAACAACCTCGGAGCTCAGTAGGTCTGCGTTTAAAGTATATTATGCCATCTTTACACTGCAAAGGTGGCACAGAAGCTGCATCTAAAGTGGCATTTAGGTGCATTTACACAGACTGTTTAATGCTGCTCAGAGCAGGCATAAATGCATTTACACAGTAATAACATCTGCATAAATGTTATGAGATTAATGTTTTAAATATAAAATTATAAAAACAGAAACATAAAATGAATGAAAATACGAAGTTACACTTTTAAATATGAAATTAAATTATGAAATATATGCTCTATCATAACAACAAAGTTTAAGGCTGCTCTGATGCTGCATTTCATTTACACAGAATTTAATCAGCATCAGAACTGCCTTTGATATTCGGGGCTGAGGCAGGTCAGAGCAGGCTTAATTTAGTCTGGCTTTTGCATCTTTACACAGAATTTTGAGCAGGGGTGTCGGTTTTGGGAGGGGGGTCGTAATGTTTCATTACAACACATTACACAATGCATAATAACAGTTCAAATTAATGCACAGATAAATAAAAAAAAAGTATATTCAATGTAGGGATGCTGCGGTGAGAGTTTTTGAAGGTTAGAAATCGCGGTTAACCGGTTTTACATTTATATGCATATTTTCTTATTATGCAACAGCAATGATGCAAAAAATGCATATCATATAACAATTGTCTAAACGTCTAAGTTGACGTATTTCTGGGGGATATGTGAATGCTAAGGGAAGCCCTATAATAAGAAAACTGGTAAACACACACACACACAAAATAAGAGGTAATAAGAGACGCTCCAATCTAGGACACAACACTGCTTATGTGCATCCTGAGCTCAGTGATGTGCTAATGTAACCAGAGTGCTTCAAAAGTGTAAATGTAAGATTATTGTGAGTGCACAACATGTAGTTATTAAATAGTTTTTTCTTCTCCATCAGTTTTTTAAAGCAATCCGTTGTCTGTCAGACACCCCAACATAAAGAATAAGCAACAGATTCTAAATACTGTCCACAACACCATACAAATAAACCTGTGGACTGCATAATAATGGGAACATTGCTTACAGCAGGCAATTTAAAGTCCGATCATGACTAAAATTGACATTTATTGTTGAATTCGGTGAATTTGTACAGAAGCAATGCAATTTAAGACATAACTTTTCAAAGTGTACTTGCTGATAGTAATTACATACAAATGCACCGCACGCGATCAGCATGCTTAATCATTACAAAAAGTGCCATCTTTAATTCATCACTTTAAAATCAACACAGTTAAAAATATTAAACTTACTAGTTTGTTGTTGGACGACTAGTGGAGCATCCTGTCCCATTTGTAGAATGTGTATCTTTCTAGGACTTTCTGTCTGCATAATTTACATCCTTTGTCTTCAGTCAGTCATTTAAATGCTGCCAAACAGCCGATTTAAGTTGCTTTTTTGATGGTTATGAGTCTGATAGATCAAATTTCTCTGTTATATTTTGGAATTTGTGAGTTTAAGCTTCAGTTTCATATGAATGAATTCACGTTCAGTTCGTGACACCTGGCCATTAAAGCACGACCACCATCCGTAACCATAGCAACAGCTCCAGTACCCACACAGGCACAAGAGTTTTCCCATTTAGGCTTACAAAATCTTACGAAAAACGTATATATTATATATTTATACATTATATATAATATTTTTGCCACATGTAAATGAAGCATTTCACAGTTTTTAACAATGGATTCTAAATTCTTACAGTTAAATTAACCGTATAATCGCGTCATCCATAATTCAATGCATACTCTTAAATATTTATACACTGTACTATATCAAACATTAGAGTTAATGTTTCAGAAAAGAAATTACCCTTTCAGAAAATTACAATTCTTACCTGCTCATCTGAAATGCCTGTCTGCTTTCCTCACCATGAAAAACAACATTTCTATGGACACCTTTAACATCTTCACTGACTCCACATATGACTCATGTGATATATTTCATGTTTTCTAAATTCATATGAATGTTTTGTGTGGGTTACAGACCTACAGACCGAAATTGCATGTTGTCAGCCACTGACTGTCTTGTGAGTTTTATTCCTGCAGGGGGCGCTTGACGCTTGAAAACCGATTCCTCCATTCATCCGCATTTAAATCTAAGAACACTTTATATCCATTTGGAGACATTTTACACTGGATAGTTATTTTTTAATAAAAACTAATAATTGCAAGGATTCATGCCTGTGAATGAAAATCTGCCTCAGCATTATCTATAAAAACATTTTTTTTAAATCCTCATCCAGTAATAATAAACAACTGTGAGTCCATGCATCCTGGCCAGTGCTGAGAAAATTAACAGGTACCACGTGACACTGCCGTCTAGCTGGGAGATACCAACTCGGAAGGGGGACTTCAGTTTTCAGACTCACAGCCACGCAAATGCAAGGTTTCTCATACGAAATTATTTTCAGTGTTGATTAAAAAAAAAAAAATAAATAAATATATATATATATATATATATATATATATATATATATATATACACACACACACACACACACACAACCACACACACACACACCCCCGCAATCATTACATACTTCCTTGTTCTCTACTTGCAATTAGCACAGCTGAGGCCGGTCTCAAAATGTCCATCTTTTAAGGGAAGTGCTAATCATGCATGGACCCTACGTACAGATTTCTTGATTAAATTTAGCTTTGAGCTACAGAGGAGGTCACAAAAGAGCTCTACAGCCACACTGTTAATAAAATCTAACCTTTACTAAAGAAAAGATTTCTTATCATTAGCAATTTAATTGGCTAGGACGACAGTATGATTTGAGAGCAGTGAAAATCCCATTATGCAATTTTCTTTAATGCACTTGAAGAGAAGCCTTTATGAAGAGGATGGAGGAAAACCCACAGGTAGGTACTGATTGGTTGCAAAATCAATAGGCTAAAATCTGCATTAGTAATCCTAACAGGTCTTATCAGATCAGAACGGATGGACTCTTTCTTTTCCTATGTCAGTTTGCTCCCTATTTACAGCTCAAGTGCCCCACAAAATGTCAAATGTGCCTCTATGGGAATATATTTACATACCACCTCTCCACTGCTCGCCGCTGCCAAAGAGGACCAATTAAACATAAAACACAGATGTATGTGGTGAAAAACATTTCATGTTATTTTTGTTCTATAAACCTTTGAGTGCTGGTTTGAGGATCTGTGACATCAATCAAAAAGAATGAAGCCATTTTTTATTTATTTTCAAAACCTTTGTTTGTTTTGATGAGATGGAAAATTAAGTCTCTTGACTTCATTATTTCACAATAGGACAGAATGTCACATTACAGGACAAAAAGCCGAAGGAGACAGATACATTCAAGGAAAAAAAATAAATAAAAAAAACTAATTCGAAACATACTGTTTCGAAGGCAAAACCCAGTAGAATACTTTACATTGCAATTATGACATGTAACATGAAAAAAAAAAAAAGGTAATTCAATAAACATCTCAAAACGTTTGTTTAAATTTCACTCCCAAACATGCCTGAGCTTGTGATGGGAGTCTACAAAACTGTTTATCCTAATAACTTGTCAGCACGACTTCCTTGAGCTTGTCTTTGCAAATCAAAATTAAATACATTTGCTTCTAAACTAGCTAGCCCTTACTAAGTAATATTGTAGCTGTCAACCCTGTTACTTTCAACTCTGTTACCCATTTTGGCTTTTTTTCCCCCACTATTATTTTATTTATTTTTATAAAAAGGTTTATTTAATGTTTATTGCTAGCAAGATAACAAAATCTCAAATAGCTAGCCCCTACTAATTAATAGCTTATTCAACCCTGTTACTTGCAAACCTACTACCCATTCTGACATTTTTTATTCATTTAATTTTATGAAATGTATTTAATTTTGTATGTTTATTCAATGTTTTTTGCTAGAAAAATAGCAAAATCCAAAGTAGCTAACCCTTACTAAGTAAAACCTTGTTCATCCGTGTTACTTGTAACCCTGTTATCCATCTGACATGTTTTTACATTTTATTTTTAAATGTATGAATTGTATTACATTTTTATTTAATGTTTATTGCTAGAAAAATAACATCATCCCAAGAAGCAAGCCCCTAATAAGTAATAGCTTTTTCATCCGTTACTTTCAACCCTGTTACCCATTCTTTGACATATGTTTTTATTATCATTTCATTTATTTATTTATTTTACATTTTAATATTTATATTTAGTATATTTAATTATAGGTTTATTTTATTATTTATTTCTAGAAAAATAACAACAAGCTAGCCCCTATTATCAGCTTATTCAACCCTATTACTTGCAACACTGTTACCCATTCTGGCAAATGATACCCTTTTTTGTGTGTGGTTATTTTGACATTTTTGGTTGTTATTCATTTTATTTTTGTATCTATATTCTAGAATCTAGAAAATAACAATCAAACAAATTGGAGCTTTAAACTCTATTTGGACCTGTCCCAAATTTTGTTAACAAGGCTGAAATAACTCCAGACCTCATATAAAATACATTTAAAATAAAAGCTCATATTTTATGTAGTTTTACCTACTGTCCTTAGGTGGACAAAGAGCTTTTTTTTTTTTTTACTTAAAAAAAACTATCTAAAATATCTTGTTGTCTTTGTTTAAAGTTAACTCTGAAACGTGTCTGAGCTTGTAATGGGAGTTTACAGGGCTATTTATTCAAATCACATGTCAGCAGGTCTTCTTTTAGCTTCTTTTTCTTTTTTTCATTTTTTTTTTTTTTTTTTTCAGATTATGACATCAAAAAGCCCCTATGATTATAACACAATGAAACTCGAGCCCTCACTACGGCATTGGCTGTTATCAGCCAAATATCTTCCGTAGACACCAGGGTCCGCTGACTAAACTTCAATAAAAACAACCACTGCTAATGTACATGCTTAACCTTCAAAAGTTTTGCCAAAAGGGCCAGTGAATTCCCAGAAAGTCAAACACAGGCCTTGAGATACATTCCTGTACAGCTCCACCCTCTGTAACAACCCTCACCCAATATATTCTCCCTGTCAATGAGTCAGCCTGGACAAACACGATTTAATATCTACCTGTCTCTTTAAAATATGCAGGTCAAAATATCATTTCAAGCGTGAGGACGGAGATAGAGGTAAAAAATAAAAAAAAGACCTCTGGAATCGTGACAGCAGCTGCATAAATTGTCCTGGTTACTGTATTAAAATAAGCATGCGTTGAGGCTAAAGTTATTGGCATGTCTTATTATTAGCTCTGCACCACAGACCACAATAATGAAAGGAAAATGTGTGTCATTGCCACGGCAACTGTTTTAATGGAAGACTCCCCGTCAATAATAGTTAACAAAATTGCACTTCAGTCATAAACCCACAAATCAATTTCCCGTGTGTGTACTTCATGTTAGAAGTTAATATGTGTGTGCACTGAGTGGTAGAGAAAATCTAGATTGAAGAAAAATTTTAAATGCATGTCTTATTACAGTTGGGTTCTGAATAATCAGTCTTTACCTAATTATTATTCACAGGCGTGACTTCTAATGAGTCAAATAACATTCATCTATTAATATTGCGAGCTGTTGAGATTCTGTACCCTGTTGGGTCATTAAATTTGTTCTGATACTTCAATATGCCTGATGCGAGTGCCAGGAAAATTAAAACATACACTTCCCAGAGCAATATCGATCGAAATGTTAAGTGTAGAATATCAATGCACTGAAAAATCTGAAGAAGTAAAAGAAGGGCTGTACATTTTGGTCAACAAAATTATATTGTTATTATTTTGATCAATCTAAAAAAATTGGATTCACACCTCTTTCCATTTACTCAAAAGTGCAATTGAGTGGAAATAGAAACCAGTTCTCATTGGACTCACATTGTACCTGAACTGGAAAGTGGATTCAGATCTCATTCTGGTGGACTTGATGGGGTTTCAATGCCCTTTTCATTCACAGTTATTTTTCAACCCCTTTTGTAAACCTACAGTTGAAGTCAGAAGTTTACATACACTTAGGTTGAAGTCCTTAAAACTCATTTTTTTTAACCACTCCACAGATTTAATATTAGCAAACTATAGTTTTGGCAAGTCGTATAGGACATCTACTTTGTGCATGACAGGAGTAATTTTTCCAACAATTGTTTACAGACAGATTGTTTCACTTTTAATTGACTATATCACAATTTCAGTGGGTCAGAAGTTTACATACACTAAGTTAACTGTGCCTTTAAGCAGCTTCGAAAATTCCAGAAAATGATGTCAAGCCTTTAGATAATTAGCCAATTAGCTTCTGATAGGAGGTGTACTAAATTGGAGGTGTACTTGTGGATGTATTTTAAGGTCTACCTTCAAACTCAGTGCCATTTTGCTTGACAACATGGGAAAATAAAATAAAATCAGCCAAGACCTCAGAAAAAAAATTGTGGACCTCCACAAGTCTGGTTCCAAACACCTAAAAGTACCACGTTCATCTGTACAAACAATAGTACGCAAGTACAAACACCATGGGATCACGCAGCCATCATACCGCTCAGAAAGGAGATGCATTCTATCTCCTAGAGATTAACGTAGTTTGGTGTGAAAAGTGCAAATCAATCCCAGAACAACAGCAAAGGTCCTTGTGAAGATGCTGGAGGAAACAGGTAGACAAGTATCTATATCCACAGTAAAACGAGTCCCATATCGACATAACCTGACAGGCTGCTCAGCAAGGAAGAAGCCACTGCTCCAAAACCACCATAAAAAAGCCAGACTACAGTTTGCAAGTGCACATGGATCTTACTTTTTGGAGAAATTTACTCTGGTCTGATGAAACAAAAATGGAACTTTTTGGCCATAATGACCATCATGTTTGGAGGTAAAAGGGTGAGGCTTGCAAGCCGAAGAACACCGTGAAGCATGGGGGTGGCAGCATCATGTTGTGGGGGTGCTTTGCTGCAGGAGGGGCTGGTGCACTTCACAAAATAGATGGCATCATGAGGAAGAAAATTTATGTGGATATATTGAAGCAACATCTCAAGACATCAGCCAAGAAGTTAAAGCTCGGTCGCAAATGGGTCTTCCAAATGGACAATGACCCCAAGCATACCTCAAAAGTTGTGGCAAAATGGCTTAAGGACAACAAAGTCAAGGTACTGGAGTGGCCATCACAAGCCTTGACCTCAATCTGATCTGAAAATTTGTGGGCAGAACTGAAAAAGTGTGTGCGAGCAAGGAGGCCAACAAACCTGACTCAGTTACACCAGTTCTGTCTGGAGGAATGGGCCAAAATTCCAGCAAATTATTGTGAGAAGCTTGTGGAAGGCTATTCAAAATGTTTGACCCAAGTTAAACAATTTAAAGGCAATGCTACCAAATACTAACAAAATGTATGTAAACTCCTGACCCACTGGGAATGTGATGAAAGAAATAAAAGCTGAAATAAATCATTCTCTCTACTATTATTCTGACATTTCACATTCTTAAAATAAAGTAGTGATCCTAACTGACCTAAGACAGGGAATATTTTCTACAATTAAATGTCAGGAGTTTAAATGTATTTGGCTAAGGTGTATGTAAACTTCTGACTTCAACTGTAAATATTATATTATTGCCAGGGTTGGGTAGATTACTTATACAATGTTATCCGGTACTGATAACAAATTATACGACAAACAATGTAAACAGTATTGTAATCTTTTAGATTACTTTAGACAGTGTTTTAAATGTTTTCGCAGTCTTTTCTTTAAACATTTTTTTTAAACAAAATCAAAAACCAACTTGCTATTTGTCAATTGCTGAGTCAAACAAAAGGTACTAAAAGGGTCATGAAAAACTAACACTATGACTTTAAAAAGATGGAAGACAATGATAGCATGCGTGTATTTAATTGTTGTTATTTAGGAAATTAGGAATAGGGTTTGAACTGATTTTGCAATCCATTACTACCTAACCGTGATTATTACAATAATAAATGACATAGTTCAGGCATAAAATGGTGCATCTGAATGGCGCAAGCTGATAGGTTCTTTGAACTTGTTATCTGTTAGCTAGTCAGCTTGCTCACATGTGATATGTCAAGCCAATCGGCTCACATGGTGTAAGCTGATACATCCTTTAACATGTAATCTGGTAGCCAATCAACTTGCATACCCTCTCTTTGCCTAACATTTAAATTTGCTCAGTTTGCAAGTAAACCGATTTAAATGCACTGCTAGAGTTTTCTCTGAAACCCTCCTCCACTCCAGCTCTACATCTAGATCTGCTACATGGGGATTGTAATTATGTCTAATTGTGCAGCAGCATGTCATACATGCTTGATGAAGCATGTCTTGTGTTTTTCTAACTGTACAGTAGCTGCACCATATCCACATGCCAAACTCAGTATGTCTGTCTGTGTATGTTCTAGCATAAATATGCTTATAGATTGGCCTATTTTTTTAAAACCGACATTGATTCACTGTGTGCATGTCAGAAATGTAACTACTTTAACTTGATAGCATCTATAAAGAAAACACAGCATAATGACTAATGATACCAAACGACGGCCAAAGAATAAATAATTGGAACACAAGAACCCAACCTACAGTTTGCAAACAGGCTCTTAGTCACCTTTTGTGGTTTAAAAACTAAAGCAGGCCATATTGTGTTTTCCATTTTATTTCAATTAATTTTGCAGCCCTACCCAAAAGTAACGTCCCTATATATGTTTCTTTTAAGTCTAAAGTGTTGTGATGGTAACACAGTTTGAACCTTTGAAGACAATTTCAGGCCCCTGCTTGGCTGCAATCGGTAATGATTTTGTCCTCTAAGACACTAGGACACAGAAAGCAGTTACGTATACTGCAGCCTTTCAAGCTGTTTGTCTTTCCCTTTAAGGTATGAGGTCGTAAGAGAGATAATGTGCATGGATTCCCTAGATAACCAATCAATTACATGCCACCATTTTATATTACTTATATATAATGTAAAGCTTTTCATATTCAAAAGCATTTAATACACTCTCCACCAGTCTTTGTTCTTCTCCAAGGACTTTGGCTGTCTTAAAAGCCGTAGATTAAAGATTCCACCATTACCCCTAAAACAAGCCTTTCTTTCACTCAATGACAGAAACAGTATCAAATCTCACCAAACCGTAAGGAAACTTTCAATTGACAGTGGGTAACTGGAACAATACAGTGTCCCTGTGGTCAATTACTGAAACTGTTTCTTTGTCACTTCATATGATTGCTGTTTGTGAACCAAAAGAAACACTTGATGATTAAACTCAATATGTTGCGATTCACTTGATACAGATGTGGGCGGCAGGACGTGGCACAATTCTACTCATAATTCTAAGATATTACTCTATATTTGATTCCAGATTGTCCCAGCTTAGATTACCCTGAGCTCATTTTCCCAGGATATCCCCTGATGTCAACATGAAACCCTTTTGTTGATGATTTATGGCACCTGTCGATATTTTACTGCAGTGGGCATCCGTTCGCTACAGTTTCAGCACATTTCATGTTGCTCCCTAGCAACAAGCCAAAGCTCTAATATTCCTAACGGGGGACCAGCCCCAAATATAACTGTCTGTTTTATTGATTACCAGGCTGCAAACTCTGCATTTAATGGCTCCTGTAGAACATGACAGGATGGAACAAATTTGGTTATGACAAAATATTCTACTTTCTGAAAAGACAAGAAGAGCGACATGCCTAGCCTATTATTCTAATGATGCTGCTATATGGAGAACTGAATAAAAAGATGCAGCCACATACAAAAGACAGATAGAATTTCAAGGAAAGCAAGATGACTGTTATTAAAAGTAGGGAAACATGAAATGGTTAGAAAACATTTTATATGTACTCACTAGGGCTGGGCGATTTTGCTGGCGATATAAAAACCAAGCAACATTGTGAATATCGAAATGGTTTACTGCACTTTTTATTTGGTCATTAAGTTTTCTAAAAGCACTTTCATTAAACTAGTTTCACAAACTTTCCTTGTCTTGCAATATACAAGAATTGTTTAAAGTGTTAGTGTTTCTAAGCGGTCTACGGTACTACATTAAGTTTCCAGTCTCTTCAGGGGTGTGGTTTTAAATCCTATTGCTGCCAGGAGAGGCTTTCTGCAATTTCCCCCATAGAATAAGTATCGTTTACTCCACTTTGTATGTGCATGTTGTAACAAGCAGGTGTTATTTGCACTGTATATGTATTGCAGAAATAACTGTGTTTACTTGATTGCAGTGACTTAGAGTCAATGATATTTGGGACATCTGTCAAATGATGAGTTATTAAGAGATACATTTTAGGAATGATCCATCATTGTGTGTATATAGTGAACTATGTGTGTTTACAACCTTCTAAATGTGTCTTTTCAACTGTGTTCCTGTTTTGCCTGTACCTGCTGGCTAGGACTGGGTAATACATTGAATATTCACACTTTGATTTTAATGCACTTTTTATAATTAAATTTGGTTCACTATTTTAAATGTTAAAATACTTTCTCCTATGCTAGCATAACATGCTCTGTTGTACTACCAAAACTTTGCTCTGCTTGAGCAGACCAATATTGCAAAACTAGCTATTTTTATGCTAATTTTGTCATGTAGCATAGAGATTGCTGGATGGAAACACCAAGACACCAATGATATCTCCAAAATGTGCATAAAAAAACATACAGTATATTCTTTCTTGAAGTTGATACATTTTTTATTCGATAAAAAGAGATGCGCATAAACTACAATGGAAACTCATTTAATCGAATATACTGTATTCCTATGGAGTAAATACAGGAATATACATTAGTTGCAACAAAAAAGTCATGTGACTTTGCCTCAACAAGCCATTGGAATAAATAATTCGATCAGAGAATATCATCAATATCATCGCATAGCATCGGAAATGTTTCTCTGGTAATTCTGAAATGCCAGACACAAAGCCTTGCATCAAAATTACTGGCTACCATTACCTTCTAGAACTGTCTGAAATGCTTTCGCTAGCACACATAAGGCATCTACCACTGAACGCTAGCAAACATCAATTTTGTCTTTTGTCTGCATGTTCTATACCAAATAATTCTTTGCATTTACTTAAAGAGCCACAGTGGCTTAAACTTCCATTTCATTTCTATTTTGCGCAAATTCCCCCATGAAGCGACAATTTTGTTCTCATGGAGTAGAAATGCTGCTTTGTTCGCAAATTGTTTTTGCGATATTCCGATGTTGTGCATAAATTAAATGTGTAACCTGCCCTGTATCCGAAATTGCGTACTGTCAGAGTATGCATTGATTTTGATGAAGGACAACCTTTCTGGCCGGTAAAACAGAACATTCTTAAGGTATGCATGCAAGTAGAATAGCTTCCGGACATACTTCAGTCAGGGACATGGGTACTGACCCGTGACCTGAATATATGACTTAATAGCAATAACCGTGAAAATAATTTACTCTGGTTTTGATAAACAAGCACCATTTAAGCACAAGGAACTTTGTTGGTATATACACTGGCGGCCAAAAGTTTGGAATAATGTACAGATTTTGCTCTTATGGAAGGAATTGGTACTTTTATTCACCAAAGTGGCATTCAACTGATAACAATGTATAGTCAGGACATTAATAACGTGAAAAATTACTATTACAATTTGAAAAAAATGTTCAGAACTTCTTAAACTACTTCAAAGAGTTCTCATCAAAAAATCCTCTACATGCAGCTCAATGGGGTTAAGATCCATAACACTCTTTTACAATTATCTGTTGTCCAATGTCTGTGTTTCTTTGCCCACTCTAATCTTTTCTTTTTGATTTTCTGTTTCAAAAGTGTCTTTTTCTTTGCAATTCTTCCCATAAGGCCTGCACCCCTGAGTCTTCTCTTTACTGTTGTACATGAAACTGGTGTTGAGCGGGTAGAATTCAATGAAGCTGTCAGCTGGGGACATGTGAGGTGTCTATTTCTCAAACTAGAGACTCTGATGTACTTATCCTCTTGTTTACTTGTACATCTGGTCTTCCACATCTCTTTCTGTCCTTGTTAGAGCCAGTTGTCCTTTGTCTTTGAAGACTGTAGTGTATATCTTTGTATGAAATCTTCAGTTTTTTGGCAGTTTCAAGCATTGTATAGCCTTCATTCCTCAAAACAATGATTGACTGACGAGTTTCTAGAGAAAGCTGTTTCTTTTTTGCCATTTTTGACCTAATATTGACCTTAAGACATGCCAGTCTATTGCATACTGTGGCAACTCAAAAACAAACACAAAGACAATGTTAAGCTTCATTTAATGAACCAAATAGCTTTAAACTGTGTTTGATTATAATGGCAAGTGATTTCAAGTGCCAAATTATCAATTTATCATGATTACTCAAGGATAAGATGTTGGAGTGATGACTGCTGGAAATGGGGCCTGTCTAGATTTGATCAAAAATGACTTTTTTCAAATAGTGATGGTGCTGTTTTTTACATCAGTAATGTTCTGTCTATAATTCGTGATCGGCTGAATGCCACTTTGGTGAATTAAAGTACCAATTTCCTTCCGAAACAGCTAAATCTGTACATTATTCCAAACTTTTGGCCGCCAGTGTATACAGTAGCACTCACAGTTAAGAGGAGCCCTCGGACTCACGGTTCACCGCCATTCTTTTGAATTCAGCATTTTCAATGTGACATTTCCTCAGCTCATAATGGATTATGGGAGAGTAAAGTGTCTAGTCGATCCGCACTTTAGAATCTCGCCAGAAATGGCAGGTAATTTGGGTATTTCTATCTTACTCTTTTATGAATACTGAGGATTTGGTCATACTACTCCATTGGCATGCTGTTTTTGGCATACTAAAGAGTAGGACAGTTTGGATATCAGGACTCTGCGTTGGATGGAAACATGACTACTAGCTCAACCAACGGCCTGAGTTTGGAGCAGGCTCTGACCAATGGCAGAATGGTGAGATGTTAGGGAAACCTGTCTGAAAGCATAATTATTATTAAAACTTAAAGCAATATTCCGGGTTCAATCCAAGTTAAACTCAATCGACAGCTTGTGTGGTATACAGCTTTAAACCCTCCAAAAATTGGACACATTCACTTTCATTGTAAGTGCCTCACTGTAACCTCGATTTTTGTCTTTTTTTTTTTTAAGAAAAGGAGAGACAAGTCGAATTGAATTTTTGTGGTAATCAACATTGTGAAGCAAATGCTGTTGACTGAGTTTAACTTGTATTGAACTCAGAATATTCATTTGATTGTATTTGTAATACCGTTAACACAAGTTCTGTGATCTCTCGTTGTTTTGTGACTTTTACGGGTGAAAGCATTGAATGAAAGATGTAAGAAATTTTGTGCAGAAAGATTCATAGCATCTCTCGTTTAAACTCAATAAGCGCAAAAATAGAGAAATAGCGTTAGAGTTGGTAAGTTAATTAATTTTCGTAAATTCAAACTGTTGGTTCAAATCTCTGATTCATTGATTTGTCACATGGCATTTGTATATTCAAATGTTTTAGTACAAATACAAGTATATGTAAACATAGCTGGTTATTATTAGGTATAGTTATAATGGTGCATATACATATTTAAATACCATTCGTTCATTTAGAGAAAAACTGTATGAAAAACTGTAAAAAGATTTTTACTGTATTTTACTTCTTGCATTAAACATTGTGACTCTACTTGGCAGCAACTGCTGTTGCATCAAAGTGATGGTTCCTCTGATTGAAAAATTAAGTCTTGAGCAAATGCATACATTTTGAAATATCTACTGAATATCGTCAAAAGACATGATGTATATGTATACATTCTAAAACAGTCAAGCTGCCACTTAAAATGTGATTATAATTATTCATGGCAAGAAAAGAGTTTTAAGTGCAAGATCAAAACAAATTAAGAAACAGCTTTAAATATAGCACCATAACCATATTATTGCTTAAAATAAATGGCTTCCTTCGTAAGTGCTAATACACAGGATGATTCACAGTGCAGAAATCTGTGTAGTTACACTGATCAAACTGTTTTGATATTACTTAATAAACCACAATTTAAAGCTAAACCTTATTCATGTGCATAGAAGGTCTTCAGTGTTCACTGGCTCCCTATATAGTGGATGAAACAGATTAGTTGTTTTCTAGAGATATATCTTTCATGTAACAGAACGAGAATATTTAAGTGCAACACAGCAGAATGACAGAGCAAGTCATGGGAATTGTATTTATTTTTCATTATGACTGAGACAGAAGTCTGCTGCAAAATTCTCATGAATTGTTCAAGACAGAGCTCATGGAACATCACTCGAACATACAACAAAGGATCCCAGCCGGCCCTCTGAGCAGCACCCTGGAATTTATCCCCAGTTGAGTCCAACTCAAAGCATTAATACAATGGAAATAAAGGAGCTTTCATCTCTGAAATTCATAGCCATGACAGCGACGGATTAACTTATTTCCGTAAAACAGTAAAAACAGCCAAGCATAGCTAATTTTTATGAGATCTTAATTGCAAAGACAGTACTTCTGTTTAAGGCTGAGCAATATAGAGAAATAATTTTCAACATTGTTCAGCCTTTTGAGGACTTCCAATATCATTTTCATTTATATGCACCGATACAACAATACATTGTTAAGAAAACAGCAATATTTTCCAACATATATTTTTGCACATGAAAAATGCCACACGGGCTCTTCCACTGACATTTTCAAGTGATGACGCAAAGCAATCATTGAATCAGTGTTTTGAATCAATTCACTGAAATGGACAGTGTGAACTGATTCACATTAAATGAATCAAACCCACCCCCCAAAACAATTTTTTGCTACTGGAGTTTAACCCTCAGGGGTCGACGGATGCGCTGGCACGTCCTGCTGGATTTTTTCCTCATAACCGCGGAAAGAACTTAAAATACTCCATCATTTTTGGGCATACAGAAAAGTGTAAGACATAATTAGAAACTATAAAGGGTATACTTTTATTTGTGTACACTCACAATAACAACAAAACCTTGTGCTTTTGTAAAATAAAGAAAATAAACAGGGTGCGCTTTCAGCCGTCTCTGTCTCCGCGAGCATCTTTCTGAAACACGTCACAAAAATGAACTGAAACTCAGCGAATACTTATCACACAAACATGAAACATATGTCTAAAGAAAGCTTAAAATGTCTACTTTTAAATAAAATAATTAAAATTTCAAACAAATATTCTCCTGCAATGTAATCTGTATGAAACAAAGCGACGTACAGTTTCTCCTGGCTCAGCTAATTATTCCTAATGTGATCACACCCACCAGCAGCACTATTCATACGGTAATGTGCTGAGGTAAACGCCCCCGAGGCAAGTTTATATATATATATATATATATATATATATATATATATATATATATATATATATATATATATATAAATAGTTTTAAAATGCAATTTATTCCTGTGATGTAAAGCTGAATTTTCAGCATCATTACTGCTGTCTTCAGTGTCACAAGATCCTTCAGAAATCATTCTAATATGCTGATTTGCTCAAGAAACATTTATTATTATTATAAATGTTGAAAACAGTTGTGTACAATTTTTTCAGGATTCTTTTATGAATAGAAAGTTCAAAATAACAGCATTTATTTACTTTTGTAACATTATACACTACCGTTCAAAAGTTTGGGGTCAGTAAGAATTTTTTTTTTTTTTGGAAAGAAATTAATACTTTTATTCAGCAAGAATGCATTATATTGATCAAAAGTGACAGTAAAGACATTTATAATGTTACAAAAGCTTTCTATTTCAGATAAATGCTGTTATTTTGAACTTTCTATTCATTAAATTATCTTGAAAAAAATTGTGTATATTGTGCATATGACCTATGTCAGATATTACATTTTATTCTGTTCCCAGGGGAGGGTTCTTTGTCTCTTCAGGTGTGAATCACATCAATATTCATGATCATCCACGCCTCCTTGCATATGGCCTTTCTAACACTAAAAGTGTCTTACAAAACTTAAATGACTATATTGTTTTGTATGAATGAGTGATCAGGATGGTTTTCACATCATTTTGTAGCAAAAACTCTAGGCTACAAGATCCAGTTCTCAAACGTCTTGTGAACAAATGTTTAGTATGTGTTATATGCCCTTAATTCAAAAACCATGCATAAACATTATTTTCTCAAAAATACAAACATGTACATACATGTTGCTCACATATTATTGTAGCCCAGTTTGTGCTGAATACAGTGTTATCAGACTTTAGCCATTAATATGTTTTTAAGAAACTGAAAAAAGCACAAATGTCAAGGCCTGTCAAAACTTCTCCAGGACCCAAAACACCCTCAGACCCCAGAGGGTTAAATCAGAGACCCTAAAAAACATCTTTTTTGTACTTACAAGTCGCAAGACATGGATGGATTGCAAAATTAACACAGTAATAACCAAACAAAAAGCACATTCAAATCATCACAAGTTTCACAATGTTGCTTAATTTTATAATCACCATATTTAACATATCACTCAGCCCTGCTCAAGTCTATGCTTTATGTTCTTACATAAAGCTCAAATGATTGAACAATTCATTTAATTCACAGTGCAGTTTTATCAAATTTTTTACGCTACATCCCAGTGGCAGCTTAACACAACATCTAGCCTGTAACACAAGCCAAATGTATTTATTTTAATAATAAATTTCACTATGCATTCATTCACCACGTAGCAGTCGAACTCTGGAGAAGAGTGACACGTATGTCAAAGCGATTAACTAGCGCTTGTTCACGGAAAATGGCAAGTGTATTCTGGGGAGCCCCGCTGGAAACAATGGCACCGCTCATGTGACTCAACATGATGACAATAGCCACAGACAAGAAAAGAAGAGCATTACCCAATGAAACTAATTAAAAAGCATTTTGAGTTTGACACAAAGGAGGGATTAGATGACGGATGGGATAAGAAGATAGTATGCTATCAATGCACTATTGTGCTGATTTCTGCAGTCAGTGGTAGACAAGGCCTGTGCAATTACTGTCTAAAAAATAATTGTTCATAATTCTAGGAGCTGTCACAAAGAATGCGCATGTTAAGGAATTTTCATCCATCTGGAATTGTGGGTTATTCCATGCTGTAGATTCCAATGAAGAGGACACAAAAGGACACTCTCATTTAACACTACTTTTCAAAGTCAGATCGATCTCAAAGTCAAGACGATCAAGTAATGATATATTTTCAGAGAAGGGGTGGGCAGTATAACCAAAATCTACAGTAGTCATTTTATATCACGTTAACAGTATATATCAAAATTAGGGCTGTTGATTAAAAAAAATAACACAATTAATTATGTCCCTGGACCGTAATATGGAATATTCCTACCATCAGAGCAATTCAAGCTTGAAGTACTACCTGTTTTCAGTAGGGGGCAGTAAGTGAAACTCCAGCTGTATAGGCAACACGCAGCTGTACAGACAAACCACACTCAGGTTTGCTTGAAAAAAGTGACAGCACAAGATAAGAATGTGTTGTTGCGTTCAAACACAGCTGGATGGAGAGTAATTCCGAATGCAGGGATCTCGAGACATATTTTTTCAAAGTTTTAAATTAGGTTTAATTTGACACAGCGACATGTGTTTATGACGTGATGCGACCAAAGTAACACTCCAAAAGCAATGCATCTGCACATGGACGCATCCTTGGAAAAGCCCTTATAATAAATCTATCTCAGACAGTTTGAAAAATTCAATTACAAAATGGATTGCTGTGGACAGTAGGCCAATGATAGGTTTATGTTTAATAGTATGGAAATAATCAATATACTGCCATCTACAGCCACATTTGGTATTGTCTCATCAAGGCTTTACTCATCTACCACAATAATGTAATGCATTTTAATTATTTGTATTTCATTTTATTGTATATATTTGTTTATAATTATAATTATTTAATTATTATATACTGAATTACTGTTATTTGTGGGGCTTTCTCTAAAAATATTTGCATATGCGATTAATTGTGATTAATTAATCAGAACGTCATGTAATTAACGTGATTCAAATTTTTTATTGACTGAAGCCTGGAAATTCAACACAAAAATAGTTTATTTATTAAAGGTGAAGTATGTTATTTTTGCACTGCTAGTGTCACCAAACAGAATTGCTAAAATAATTATTGTTTTCAAACACTCCTGAACACATTCCTGAACACTCCACCGGTCTTCCAAACAGAAACAGCTGCAACCCAATAAGTATCACTTAGTAAAACAAAAGACCCAACACAGTTACAATAAGTAGGCTGGCTGGATATTGATACAGATTTCCTGAGTCGATTCCGATCCACAAGCTCTTGATTTGTTTCAATTCTAATTCATTTGGGCATATTTCAATTATAATGTCAATTTTGCCTACATATGAATAGGCCTGTCATGATTATTAAATAATCGTCTGATCGATTATTGTGAACTTATTGTGAATGTCCAAATAAAGGAACTTTAAGCAAATGTATAAATGCCATGAATGGCACGTTTGTGTGTTATTCAGTTGAACTTCAGACGTCACTGTGCCGCTCAACCAGAGCAGCTCATGTCCGGAAGAGCGCGCAAAGACCTTCTCAAGTGCTCCAGTGCACGAACCTTCAGCAGATGCTCGCAACAAACTCCCACGAAAATATAAATGAACAAATATAAACTTTGATAGGGAACACGAAGTGCTACGGTTTCACTTTAATTTAACGATCGTGTAATGCCAAATGATAATGACGCAGTGTTAATGGTACGCAGTGGCACAGAAGAGATGCACACTTTATCTATTTCTGTGGAGTGATAAAATGATGAACCTCAAAGATTTTGCTTCATGAGAAATAAGGTCTTGTGTGTTTAATCAAAGAGCATTAAAATAACGTGAAAGTGAAGAAATTAGGAAAGAAATATTTTACTATTGCATAATATATATAATATTACATACCATAAATATAATAAAAATATATATTTAAATGATTATATATATATATATATATATATATATATATATATATATATATATATATATATATATATATATATAAATGTTTTAATGAGTTGCAAAAACAAGTGTAAATGTAAAATTGACCAAAACTAAAGCTGACCCAAAAGAGAGACATATTTTAAGTATTTAGAATTATCTTGATATTTAAAACATTATTTTTCATGTCATTCATATAGTTTTATTGCCTTAAAAGAAAATCATTTAGCCTTTTTTTTATTATTTGATTGATATATTTGAAGCTAAATACGTATGTTAAAATGACTTTTTAAGGTGTATGAAGCACACCTTAATAAATAAGACAATTTATATGACAATTAATCGTGAAAGCCCTAAAAGAGACAATTAATTGTCATAATCACAATTATTTGTTTGATAATTAATCATCATAATCGCAATTCTTTTTTTGACAATTAATCATCATAATCGCAGTTTTTTGTTGACAATTAATCGTCAGCCATATTTCATAATTGTGATGGCCCTACATATGAAAGAAATCTCTCCCATCTGTTAATTACACAGAGGACGTTCTAACATTATGAAGATATTTATTTTGCAAATTTCATGTTATCATTCTTTTTTTATTATCATTTTGGTCAAAATGTACAAATTTCAAAATATATTCATATGTCTTGAAATTGCATATATTATACTGTATGTGTGTGTGTGTGTGTGTGTGTGTGTGTGTGTATGTGTGTGCAATATAAATATAGATTAATTATGGAACAACATAGCCGTCTACTGTTATAAATGAAGAAAAAAGCAGGTGAAAAAAAGGTATTTGTGCTATGTGTGATTACAATTAAATGTTTCTTTTTTCTTTTCTGTAAAGAAAATAAAGGGTATTCAACTGTTTTTTTGTTTTGTTTTTTTAATGTGCAAAATCTCTTCTGGTTGGCACATTTCTAGCGTTGCACAGTATATACCATCATACTGCCCAGCACTAGTTCAGAGGAAGCAGGAGCTTGACTCTGGACGACTCAGAAGGGTTTATCTTGCTGGATAATAGCCGCCACATGTCTGAGAGGTGCCATGTTGATATGTGTTCAAACTTCAAGAACCACAGTATGTGCGATGAGAAGAAAGGAAACACTAGTGTTCAATAATGGCTGTTATTAAGCAGCACCAACACTCACTAGGGGTTAAAGGTCAAACTGACAACTGCGCTGGGGCAGTGGGGGTGAAATGTGGCTGCTGATTGGCTACAGAGCACAAGACTATCACTCCACTATATTGTTAGGGTGAAAAAAGGCAGTGTAAATTACAAACAACTGTGACAGAATTATTTTCCAAGACCTTTTTAACAAGCAGCCTGGACAACTTTGCTCTACACAGCGCAACAGTAGGGCTCCGGAAGTACAAATACCTTACATTTTCTCCATAGAGAAATAGATTTTTAATTATAATATATAAACCTTTCAAGGTATGTATGCTTCTGTAGAAACCACAAGTAGTAGTGTCATGTTAGCTTCTTATTTAACTGCCAAATTCTTGTTGAAGAGGTACACTACCCATAATCCTAAAGAGAGATCCACCAATCAGAGAAGTTGTTGATACAATGGAAGTAAAAAGTGCAGCAAAAGAGCTCAGCAGTGACCACCCATTCCCATGAAGCACAGCAAACACATAATCTACAGTAGTCTACTCCTGTATACTCTGAAGCTTATTATACATTAGTATGTCTAAATACTTTGCAATTTACTTAAAATATATTGCTTTTACTTTTATAAAAAGTGACTATAAGTCAATATATTTAAAAAAATATATATTATTATTTCTATCATTTTGGATTTGATTATGTGATTAACCATGCGTAATGGGAGTAGTTTATTCCATCATAAAATAATTTAAATACCTACTATTTAATATTATTTTTATTTATTTTTCAGGTTTTCATATACTTCATCATACATCATATACAGTACTATACTATATTTTTTCTTCAAATCACAAATCAAATTTGTAATGTTTTGAATAATTACAGATCTTTTAGTAAAATAAGTTTTAGCAAACTCTATGGAGAAAATTAATGGGAAAAAAAAATCAGGAAAAGGACCACTGATAAAGTGGGCGTTCACTGTTGCTCTCAATTGTCTCTAAGGGCTAACACGATAAAATCAGACCAAGGGAGTTTTGCCAATGTGATATCAGTTTACAAGAACATGCTTTTCTCTATTTGAACACATGCTCTTCTTTTCTAGTGCAAGCTCATGCAAATCATTGGGGGTTTGACAGCAGTCCCTCGAGAGCAATACCACATCCTCTACAAAACCAAAACATCATTGAGGTCAAAATTTAACAATGCAAAGGGAAAAAAAGCACTTAAAGAGAAAAAATAACAGCATACGGGTTTGGAACCAGTGGTAATTTCTCAGGGCCAGCAAAGCTTTCTCTGCTGGCCTAACATGCCAGATAAATAAATATTTTTCATCCTTTCATTCTCAATCACCTTTTTGCCTATATATTTTTAATCGCTTTCCACTCTTAATTAATCTACAAACAAATAGAGAAAAACTATAAGTTTATCCAGTCAGAATTTATTCCTTGATGCTTACAAGCAAAATGTGACAACTGTTTCACAAAGCAGTGAGCTCCACCCCATCAGGCCTTCAAAATTTCCTCAGAATTCCTCAACAGTGCAAACGAATGAACGTCTAATGTCAGACTGTCAGATTCATCAGCCAATCAGATTGATTTAATTGTTCTTGGTGGGTGTGATCTTTAGGATATGTCCCAGTCCAGGCCTTCTAGCTGGCCTTGAGTGAAGCAATCACGCTTTAAGTGATGTACGTAATTCAAGAGCGAAAAGCGTAAGATCAAGCTGCCTGTCGAGTCGGCTGTCATCACTGCTGGTATTGCTGTTGAGAAAGAGATCCTTATGGATTTAAAAACACGAGATGTTCTGCATGACCGTGTGATTGTTTAATTTATTAAACAGGAAAGGAGGACTGATTTTCACTTCAAGTAAATTGGTATGTGCTTTTTGCATTGTTATAGCAACATCAGGAGTTTTCTAAGTGTAAATTAGGCTGCGTGAGCATTCACTGTTGGATCAAGTTTTGAAAAGTAGTGCTGCGTTCCATTCAACTCGGAAAGTCCGATTTTACAAATTCCTACTAGGAAAAGTGCAATGGAATGCATCTAGAAGTCAGAATTATAACGTGTAGGTTCGTGCAGAAATTCTCAACGCGTGATGTCACACAAACATGTCGACACTCAGGGAGATATACAAAGTAAGTGATAAACATTCACTTTATTAAGTAATATTGATAAATGAGTTTGTTTCCACATTACATGATATTAAAGCTTGTTTAACAAACACCTGCAGAAACAAGTGTATAAAACATTATAATCTCTTTTGATAATCATACACCTGAAGCACAAATGCTAGCGCTGCAGCATTGTTTATCAGTTGGGTTGCTAGGAGACATCTCTAATGAGAGTCAAACCCCTGCTAAGCTAAAGGGAGCGTTGCAGTTCTGAATATCGGGGAATGGAATGCATTTATGGTCGGAGATATCAAGTAGGAATATCCCACATTCAACTTGAATGGAACGCAGCATAACCGTGTACCCTGATGAAACAAAATGTATTGCAAGCAACATTTAAATCGCAAATATTATTAGATAGATTTTTCCAGGTATTATAGATCTCCTTGGTAGATTCACATGAAAAATGTATATTTTTGAATGTCTGTTCAGGATGGCATGAATCACACTGAAGGCCTAGACTTTAAATGCACGGTCCGCCACTGTTTGGAACAACATAGAGTGTGTAAATAATGACAGAATTGTCATTTTTGGGTAAACTATCTTTTAAATGCAGTCATCTAAATAACACAGCCCATCTCATTTTCTTGATATTAAGATAAAACTGTGTCCGAAATGAATTTGATTAACAACTAATCAAATCCCTCATGCACACAATATTCAGAGCCATATGACTAAGCAAAATGAATTACCGCTCTTAAAGGCATTAGGACACTGCAGCCAAATAGGGAATTAATTAGCCTGAGAGATGTAAAGCGCACAAAGTCCGAGACGTTTAATATTTAAGGAAGTCCTTCTCGAATTTCGCAACTCCCCCCCAGCTTACTCAACATGAAATGATTGGCTGATGGTAATAACAGATTAGTCATCGTGAGTTACTGGGGCATGGCACCAGACACCACAATAAGCCAAATTGTGTTTCCTGACAAACACAGCCAGCCCCTTCACTTTAAAATATAAAATTCCACAATAGCTGCCCAGAGGGGTGACAAACTTCATAAAAGATCACCACACTGCATTAACATTTATTTGAATTTCCTTCTTCTGAAATAAATGCAGCTGTTTTAGGACATTTACACACAAGAAAGGGCAGTTTGAGCTAAAACAATTATATCTCGATATGTTCCATCTTTTTGATGATATTCAATATATACAGTGCCTCAATAATTATGGATTTGCTCTGAAATTGCTTAAAAGGGCAATTTTTTATTTCAAAGTTATCATCATTTCAACCAAACAACTATCGTTGCCAAGTCAATTCAAAATGTTTAATGCAATAAGTAAAAAATGTACAATAAAAACTCTAATTAGTTGACTTTACTCAATTAAATGAGTTAACTTGTTTCCTCAATTGATTGAGTTATGGTGTCTCCAAAACTTGTGTAATTAAGTTAACTTATCTTGTTGTTGATTTGGAATTAACTTAATTATTTAAGTTAACTAGATGCAAGTAGACATAACTCAGATTTGCTATTTAAATATTGTTGCTTCTACTTAATAATTTTTGTTGGATTGACTCAAATTTAAATCACACAAAAATACAGCTCAAATAAAGAATATTATAACCAATTCTAGGTCAATCGTTAAATAAACTTAATTCTTCACTGAAATGCATATAAACCTGTACTTCAGTTGCACATGCACAATGAGAATACGGATAGTGTGAACAGGGTCCAACTTGACCAAAGGGGACACAGATCACCCTAATGGTGTCATCACACGAAACAACCATTTGCATCAAAACAACATAAATAATCCTACAAAATAGCTTAAACCTCCATGACATCTTAATAACAAATCTAAATGCCCCCACAAGTGCCCTTTAACCAAGAAAACATTATGAAATAATTCAAGTGCAAGCGATTGTGGGTATTCCCCATAGCTCCAATTTTGTACTTGATCGGTGGTGATATTAACACTTAAAATCTTAAGTCTATAGATTTTTAAGATAAATAAGTTCAAGGAACATAGATATTTGAGTTAAAAGCCCACAACTTGACATTTCTAGTCATGTTTAATAAAGACAACTTGATTTTTTCCAATAATGACAATCAGTGTTGGGTGTAACACCTGAGACTTTTGCCCTAGCGGCCACCAGAGGTCACTAGGAGTTTAGAGACTTTTAGTTTGTAGTTCTGTGTTTTCCTCATCTAGTCTTGTGATATCCTGTTTCCCTCATGTTCATGTGTCTTGTTCTCATTGGTTTATTTTCTTGTTAACTTGTTATCAGTTCTGTTCTGTAACTGGTTCCTGTTTAGTAGTCTTGTTATTTTGTTATTAGTTTAGTCTTGTCATTAGTTGTCTTTGTCATGTGTTTCCCTTGTCAGTGTAACTGTTTCCTTGTCTAGTCTATCTGGTTCTTAGTCAAGTCTTGTCATTTATATTTGTTTTGTTCCATTACCAGCACTGTAAATAAACTGCACTTGGGTTCACACTTCAGCTACTTCATCTCCATCTGTTCCTGTCTTCAGCCTGCCAGAATGTTACATTGGGTAACATTACTTTTAAAAGTAAATACTTAGAATATTGCGTTACTCCTTAAAGTAACTTAATTAATGGGGGCCTGGGTAGCTCAGCGAGTAAAGACGCTGACTGGAGTCACGAGTTCAAATCCAGGGCGTGCTGAGTGACTCCAGCCAGGTCTCCTAAGCAACCATATTGGCCCGGTTGCTAGGGAGGGTAGAGTCACATGGGGTAACCTCCTCGTGGTTACTATAATGTGGTTCTCGCTCTTGGTGGGGCACGTGGTGAGTTGTGCGTGGATGCCGCGGAGAATAGCATGAAGCCTCCACAACGCTATGTCTCCGTGGTAATGCACTCAATAAACCACGTTATAAGATGTGTGGATTGACGGTCTCAGACGTGGAGGCAACTGAGATTCATCCTCCCCCACCCAGATTGAGGCGAGTCACTATGCCACCATGAGGACTTAGGTATATTTAGCGAGGATATAGTGAGTACTTCACCCTGTGTATTATGTCGTGTCCAGTGGAAGAATAGTCTTATAATCCCTCTGCCTAAACGCGTTTACTGATTTTTTTGAATGCAGTGTGTACTAACACATGTATCAACTGTGTTTGACCTGTTGACCTCATGTTGACCTCATATTACTCTAAAACACGAAATGTGCAGGCGGGACTTCCTTTTTACATCCATTGCCTGTTGGGTGCTAGAGCTTCTTGGTTGGACATTCCAATTTCTCCCATTCATTTAAATAGAAGTGACTCGTCTCTGTCTGCTAAATAGTCTCTGGCCTCACACTCTGTAGAACAACAATGCCAATCATGCATTACGTCACTTCCCCGAAGTTTGCACACTTTTACTCCTGATTTCTCGCAATACAGGGACAGTAGAGGTGTATAAAAGCAACATGTTACTTTATTGAAAAATTAACTAAAAATATATTATGGTCTAAAATAAGAAATATTGTGTTATTTTACTCGTTATTCAAAAAAGTAATCTGATTACGTTACACGCATTACTTTTATCGCGTTACCCCCAACACAGATGACAATATTAGGGTTGCAGAAGAATTCTTCAAGAAAATTAATGGCCAAATAAAAAGATTCCATTTAAAATCACTGCTATGATCATGCTTATTTTAGCAAAATATTGCAAAAATGTTGTGAATATTTTTTCAATATATTGTTCAGCCTTACACAAGAACAATGCAATACTTCAAGCAAGATACAGTAAATGAGCACTTAAGTGAATAATACATCTGTTGTTTCAGATATATACTGTATATATGCCACTGGAGCTGCTGACTCAGTTCTACTCAGCCATCATTGAGTCTGTCCTGTGTACATCTCTAACTGTCTGGTTTGGTTCAGCCATCAAATCAGACAGAATGAAACTACAGTGGAAAGTCAGGAATGCTGAGAGAATTACTGGTTCCCCCTGCCCACCCTCCAAGACCTGTACGTCTCCAGAGTGAGGAAATGTGCAGGTAGAATCACTCTGGACCCCGCACACCCTGCCCACTCCCTCTGGCCTGTGCTATAGAGCACTGAGCACCAGGATATCCAAGCACAAGAACAGTTTTTACCCTCAGGCCATTTTCCACATGAACAATTAAACTGCCTCAGGACTCCCCCATAGTGCAATAATGTATAAATATGTCATGTACATATGTAAATTCACTCATATTTAATTCAATTCCACGTTATAGGAGGTCACATTAATAACATGGTGACTTGCATTGTATGGACCTACAGAGGCGAAATATTCTTCTAAAAATCTTTGTTTGTGTTCAGCAGAAGAAAGAAAGTCATATACATCTGGAACGGCATGAGAGTGAATAAATGACAAGAGACTTTTCATTTTTGGGTCAACTATACCTTTATCTTTTTGAGGTTTTAAATTGATGGTTTTACTTTGGATTGTGTGGTAGAGCTCATTTTGTGACCACTGGTGGGAAAAGCAATGGTAAAGAAAATGACAGAAATTTGAGGTAAATCTTGTTAAGGTTATTAAAAAGTAAAAGTTAACTTAAAGTTATGATGTGAAAGTGTATTAGAAAATATAAAAATGAATTCCAAATACTTTGTAGATGTTTCCTAGAGATAATTTTTCCTCTGTCCCACTTTACCAGTACTGCTTTTAAAAATCTGGGATTTGTTTAAAAGAGGGTATTCAAAGGTTCTACTTCCCAATATAGAAAATGTCTTCATTTTTGCTTTTGACTAAGGTAGAAGACATCCTAAGCTTTCTTCAAAGGTATAATGTTAGGTTATGTCAATAAAAGTAACATTTCCAGTAGTGTCCCACTTTGCCCATATTCACCCTAGCATATCAAAAACTAAAACTAAAATCAATTCAAGATCATTTTTATTTTATTTGAGTTCCTTTTCATTTTCATTAACTATAATAACACTACTGTAATGGACAGACAATACAAATTTTCATTTCCTCAAAGGTCAGTCCTGGGAGACGTGCGCACTGTTGGAGCATCTGCTGGCAGGGACGCTATCTCACCTTGCATACTTCAGCTCAGGGAGTCTTGCTTTCTGGAAATGGAACGGAAATGGGGCAAAGGAACAAAAAAATGAATAGGTTTGAACTTGAAACCGAGTGATGATTACAGCCCAAGCGATCGGTCCCAACCAGACCCTTTCCCTGTTTTGTGTTTTTTTAAAATGACTCCATTATTAGAGAACCAACAGACTTTTTCCATTTCAATTCCTACTTAACAGATTTGGAAACACTGGCTGCGGTGCATGGCTTCAGTCAATGAATAACTTTATAAGAAGATCAGAGAGTTCTAATGGACAATAAGCCCTGTACACTTCCAGCAGGCCTCTCAACACGAAGAACAAGATGGTTGGAAAAACAACAATGACTGAAATATTGGCTTTGATTGAGCACAGAGCAAACAGACTAATCTAAATCAGTTTAAAGACCCCAGGAAATAAAAATGCGAGTTTTGTGGCTTTAAGTAAATATTAGTTAACTTTGAAGCCATCTATACAGAGTTCAATTTTACAGTCGTTCTCCTTCAGGAAAACAGACCAAAAATATTAATGACTCAAAATTGACCGATTTCAACATGTTTGCCCAATGAAATGCTCTCTAGAATGAGAATGTCCTTCCCCTTAAACCACCTGCCAATGATGAACAAAAGCAAGTAGTCAGTCATGGTTAACAGCTGTGATGAAAAAGAAAAACATGTCGAGCCCTTCCATTTGCCAGGCTCAAACTTCATGTTTCAATAGGGAATACATCAACCATCAAGCCATTTCATTTTAAAAGAAAGCTGAGCAAAGACATTAGCTTCTTTAATAAGGACTATTCAAATCTCAAAAGCCTTTTTCATTTAGTTTGGCTGGATTATGTTTTGTTTTTTAAATAATGTTCAGCCAAATTTTATAACAAATGCTGAAGCACGCTTCACTGCTGCTAAAATATTTGAATAATGTGCAAAAAAGTAGGGTCTATCTGCATAATAATGCGTTTTGTTATGTGCGCTTCAAATATAGGACACAATTTCCTGCCCACAATCCCCATGTAGCAACATCATTTGTATTTAGTCTGGTATGCAGTATATCACCCTGGCTGCGAAAGCTAACATGTCATCTGTTTTTCTGTGTTTCACTCTCTTTTGCATTAGCTGTGCTCTCTCTGCCTGTGTCAGCACAAACGACTGTATGCATTGCCATTTTCAGGACATGAAAATGAAAATCATATTCATTCCTGTCACAAATCAACTGTAGCATTAATGTTTTTGACATGGATGTCATTCAGCAGACAGGGTCTGCCAATATCCAAGAGTCTTTCGCAGAGACTCTTTCAGGAGTTACAAGAGTAGTTACAATCATGGGTGTAGATTCCAGGGGGCATGGGGGGGAGGTAACCCCCGCGCCCCCCCCCCCCCATAATCCAAACAAGCAAGTACACCCCCTCCCCCCCAATATTTATACCATGATCAATGGAAACATGTAAATGCTTCATGCTGCATCTACGCCCTTGGTTACAATAGATGAATAAAAGCTTTTCTTTTTTTTTTTTTTTTTTATGTTTAACCTGTTCCTATTATAGAGTCTTTCAATATATATACGTTCTGTAGCTAGCTAGCTATATATATATAGACGGACGGACATACAGCAGACAGACAGACAATTAGGCTCTATTGTTCACTTGCAGGCGCAGTAATTGTATGGATACATCACATCCGCTGTGAAAGAGAAGCCATTTGTGATTATATCATCACCCTCCAGGTGCTGCTCAAACGAGCTCTCAGACACTACTGAAAATACAAGACATTTTCCCTTCTCACGCTCTGTGTAAATCAACACCTGGTCTCCTTAAAGATTCCCTATCTGGCATTTAGTTACCGTTTACACATTATGTTACATATCATACACAGGTAGCATAGCAGGATGGAGTCTAACACACGGTGCATCTGATAATAACCAACCATTGTTCAAACACAACAACTCACTCTTCTGCAGTCTTATATATCATGATCATATTTAGATCATGTTAGTGTAAGCTAGAGAGAACTTCCACTGAACCCAATGACACAGGATTATATTATGATGGCAGACATGTAAACAAACAGACAGACTGACAACACCATCCTTCCTGTGACCTGAATGGCTTTGTTGTAGGTAGTCAAAGCAGAAAAAATAAATCCATGATATGCGGAACCAATAATTACTGTTTTAACCGAATAATAAAAATATACAATCATTACATAATCATTTAGAAAATAATACGGAAATAATATGTGTAATATTTTAATAAGAACAACAATAAAATATATCATTATTGTTTCTGTTTTTAGTAATTAAAAATGATTAATGCCATTATGTATATGCAAAGTATAAGTAATATTATCTATAAGTAAATATTACGTAAATATGCAAGATATCATGTAAATTAACCCGCTTATTACATGGCTACTCACCTAATAAATGAATTCTTAAATGCACATGTACAATTGTATATTTAAGTGCAATCTAACCTCCGGTTTGCGTCTGAGTTCTGTTAGTGTTTATAAAAAAAATGTAAAAAAATGACTGTGTGACTGCTCATTATCCAGCTTAAGGCTACTTGCCAAATAAATAAATAAATGGACATGAAACACTGATCTGAGTTGAAATTATTTCATTACCTTACTTGTAGAGATCGCATACTGATCCGAGAAGCAGGAAAGATGACTCGCAAAATCCAGATGACATGACTTAATATAGTCTGATATGACTTATTCAGTGTGTGGATGTGTGGATGTTATTGAGAAATATCAGACCACTAAATGGCAACATTGACCGTTCAGAATTAAGTATTCCAGATACCCGTGTAATTAATGTGTGTGTAAATATATACAGTGTGTGTGTATATATATATATATATATATATATATATATATATATATATATATATATACTGTATACATATACTGTACTGTATATATACTGTATACAGTATGAACGATACCAATTATTTTTATGTTTACCGATAACTGATTTGCGGAACCAAATTAATTTATATTTATGTTACATTTTAATAGGGATGACCACAATAATAATACAAAATTTTCTTTCTTTTTTTGATGTTTGTAGTAAGTAATTATTTATGCCATTATATGTGTGTAAAGTTGCAATCTAAATCATTTTGGGCTTAAAATACCTTATATTGCTTAAACTGCAACCCCGCTTCTTACTGAGAAAAAAGGCATGAATTATCGAAAGAGTAGACTGTTATTGAAAAACTGACCGATACCACTTATTTTTGTTTAAGTGTCCAATTACTGATATGCTGATACTGATATGATATTTCAGTTTTTTACGCAACAAAAAATATTTATTGTTAATAGTTATTTTTTACATTTATGTTTTTTTATTAAGTAATAATTATTTATGCCACTTTTTTTATACAAAGTTGAAATCGAAATGGTCGCAAACTAATTTTCTTCTTTATTTTGGCCTTCAAATGACTTAAAATGCTTCAATTGCTATCCACTTCTCAACTGAGAGAAAATGGCAGTATGTATCGGTAATCTAAGCCGTTATTGAAGAACTGATAAGTGTTTAAGAACAAAAGTGTAAATAACCGAATATTGCTTATTATAAAAATGAATGTTTCATAGAAAATCCTCAGAAACACAGCTTCATCACACTATAAGAAGGATTACAAGATCAGAAATATATTAAGTCAATTACATGTTGTTTTTCTTGTTGTTTTCTTATTTTGTTTTGTTTTTCACCGTTCAGCTTTAGCGATCTGAAATCTTTTTTTCCTTCATCTAAGACAGTAACTTGGCAGCTGAAACAGAATATAAGCATGTATGACAAAACTGGTTGAGTGTGTTACTGCTGAAGTGACTAATACTAATTGCCGCCATTTGACTTTTTTTTTTTTTTTTTTTTTTTTGCAACCTAAATATGCACTTGCTACAATATGTTACAAGAGGTTTCTGGAAAAGACAGTTTCTAGAAAATTATTTATAAATGTCTCAGTTATTTGCCCATTACTGGAAAAATTGTTGTTTTGATGCAGAGATAATCTATCAGTACACGTCAATGATGTCTAGCCGCAGTGAAAACAATATTTCTGAGAGCCATGAAAAATCATTTTGTTGGAGAGGGCAGAACCAAACCGGAACATCATTAAATCTACAGCACTTTCAAGGGCAGTCCAAAGATCTGCATCATTATTATGCAGTATCCCAGAGCGCTCTGACACGAGCCTAATATGAATCTTTATAGCTATCCTCTCCTTTCCCTCGAGATGGGGCTAAAATTATTGCAGTCCCTCTGTCAAAAGCACACAGCAAAGCAAGACCTTTAAAAATCTAATTATTGCAGAATTTGTGAATCAGAAAGCAAGGTTCTCAACAGACAGACAGACAGACAGACAGACAGATAGATAGTTAGATAGATAGATAGATTATAAAAGCTATTTCTTTATGGCTCCCTCACAATTGCCTTGGCAGTCTATTGCTGGCTGCCGTCCACATACCAGACTGTAAAAAAAACCCTGCTTTAATTATTAAAACACCCCCTCTTTGTGCAGGTGAACAATTGCCTTTTTATTCAGCATCAATTATCCAAATGCCTTATTTTTACACCAACATGAGTGGAGTGTTGTTTTATAAGTGACTGCTCAATTGTCATACCACCTGCAGACAGCTTTCCTTCTTGTCCTGAGAAAAGGTGCGTCAAAACGCCCCGGGTGAAGAAATAGAAGCACAACATGTCTGGAAACCATTCTATTCAGTCCAAATCCATTTGATAACCACCTCTGATTTCATATTCAAGACAAATGAGTGTGGCCCTGTAATTTATGATAATTTATTACCTTTCAATGACAAAAAAAAACGGTCTGAGAAGACACACAAAGGTCAACTGTGGACGCTAAGTTGATGTGGTTGATTCAAATGAGTGTTTAATTTATGGCTTATTTCTATCAGCAAAGTTTTGTACTGAAAGAGATGCCTTGCTGAATAATCCCAACAAAGATAGAGAGAGAGAGAGAGAGAGAGAGAGAGAGAGAGAGAGAGAGAGATGGTCCCTGGGACTGTGCCAGCATATTTCGCTTACCAAGTGGATCTCGAGGCACTCTGAGTAAATTCATTCAGCATCCTGACAACGCAAACACTCTCATATTATCATTAAAAAACGACTTATTAACATTACAAAAATGTACACAATATGCACACAATTAATAAGGTTACACGACTGACAGCAAATAAATCACAGATCTTTTTTTTTTGGCCGGCTATTGATTGTCATTCGCAACTGTAGCCTGCACATCAGCTACAGTGCATCAAAGCTACAAAGCATCCCTTATTGATTCTTCTATCTCATAGTAAGCTCAAACATCAGCCCATTATTCTGCCTGAAATTTTAATCTTTGAGACAGCTTGTGAATCGGAATCGAATGAGAAATCTCTGCCAACACCCAGCCCTTGTATAAATCTTGTTAAAAATAATCAAGGCATGTTTATTAATAAATGAACACAAGGAAAAATATACCAATATGCACATAGTATTATAGTAATTAATCAGCCACAGTACCGTACCTACTACAGATATAGTATAGTAATAAAGCCAGCTGGCATCTGCAATACTGACCTCCCATACATATATTTTTACTAGACCATTTGAAGCAAATAAATTCTGTGAATGTTTCAGAGTGATGCCACAAACTAATAATTAAATCAGTTTTAAATTGATTAATTGAAACCACTTTTAATACATAGTCATTGCAATATCCATGAAGTTGAAATCATCACAAATATGTAGAGAAGGTTCAATATATTTCCCAACCTTAGCAGGTATCTGCAAAAACAGGAACGCAGCCAAAATGACACATTTATAAGGTTGTAAACGCACACAGTGCACTATATACGCACACATTATGTGATTACAAAGGTTGCAAACATAACAATTCATCTTGTGATGTCATTCTGAAATCGCTAAATAAAATACATATGGCCTATTTAAAGGAATAGTTCCCCCAAAACTGAAAATTCTCTCATCTTTATCATTTACCATACTCTGACTTTCTTTCTTCTGCTGAACACAAACAAATATGTTTTAAAGAATATCTCTACTCTGTAGGAATGCAAGTTTATGGTGGCCAAAAAAGCACATAAAGGCAGCATAAAAGTAATCCATACGACTCCAGTGTTTTAATCCACATCTTCATAAGTGATATAATAGGTGTGGGTGAGAAAGAGATCACTATTTAAGTCTTTTTTTTACTATAAATTATCCTCCCTGCCCAGTAAGTTTTGATATGGAGGAAGAAGGCGAATCGCCAAAAACTAAAGAAGAAGAATGTGAAAGTGAAAGTAAAAGTGGAGATTTATAGTAAAAAAACATAAAGGACTTAAATACTGATCTGTTTCTTACCCACTCCTATTATACGCTTCTGAAGATATGGATTTAAACACTGGAGTCGTATGAATTACTTTTATGCTCAATTTATGTGCTTTTTTGGCCACCATTCACCTGCACTGTATGGACCTACAGAGCAGAGATATTCTTCAAAAAATCTTTGTTAGTGTTCAGCAGAAGAAAGAAAGTCATACACATCTAGGATGGCATGAGGGTGAGTACGGTAAATGATAATGATGAGAGAATGGATTACTTTTATGCTGCTTTTATATGCTTTTTGGACCTTCAAATTTCTGGCCACCATTCACTTGCATTGTATGGACCTACAGAGATGACATTTTCTTCTAAAAATCTTTGTTTACGTTCTGCAGATGAAAGAAAGTCATACACATCTGGGATGTCATGAGGGTGAGTAAATGATGAGAGAATTTTCATTTTTGGGTGAGCTATCCCTTTAATGTATTTCTTTAAAATCCATAATGGACTTTGAAATATATCCCCATTAGCAGAGATTCCAAATTTCAGAAATAAACATAATAAAGCACCTACAAGAATCGTGGACTGGAACCTGAAGTTAAAACATTCAGAACTTTTGAGATTTGGAAAGGTTCTGTCAGAGACAATTATGCTTAAATTGAGCATAACCTAAAAACTGAACATGTAACGTTTTGCTAAATCAGATTCTTACTGAGCAATCAGAGCTAGTGTAATCACAATGGGTGTGATCCTTCTCCAAATTAATGAGTATTTGCACACCATCTTGTTCTCAGTTAATGAGTTGCGCAAACAGCCAAAGAAGGAAACAGCGCAGAGGGAGATGAATACAAGAGTGACACCCTGCCTGTTTAAACAAGCGTCATACTTAAACACTTTCTTGTTGTATCTTGCACAAGCACTTAGTTTCTACTTAACTTAAAAAGTAGATTTGATGATCACAGGAAGAAACAGGCATTCTGTGTAAATATCAAAGACATGACAAACAACACATTTTTGTCTTGAATATTAGTTAATTACATAATGTCTTCATAATATCTTATCGAACTGCAATCACATACTCTGCCTATGAAATATTTTTTATTTTTGGTCGACAATTACTAATCCAGTTAAGTTTATAATGCTTGGAGAGAGCTATCTGTTAGCATTGCTATTCGTCGTAATGACTAGTAAATGCAATGAAAGTTGGCACATCCACGTTTGTCAATCAGCCAATCACCTGAGCCATAAATGCCATGTCACTAATCATCCTGTTATCAACAATCAGTCTAATCAATTCCTGATTGATAAAGGTCCTGTCTTCCTTTTCTTATTGAAATTTTCTATTTCACTCGGAACTTGGATCGGATTTCGGATTTGTCAATATACAGAAGTAAAATGGGTTGCGAAAGCCTTATCATGTTGACTTTAAGACGTATGTATTTAATAACATACATCAAAGGTCTCTGTACTTTGTCTGCAGTGTGTCTTTTCAAAGGAAATTACTATAATAAAGATATAGCAGTACACTCAAATACTGCCATAATCAAGTCATCATGCTCTTGGAATGAGGGTTTTCTACAACACTGCTGTGATGGGAAAACTACTTAGTTAACCTACAGTCAAGTTACTCTATTGAAAAAGTGGTTAGCTACACAACAAGCTACTTGCATAAAGCAGCTAACTACACTGAAGCTATTTAAGGGGGCATTATCTTTTAAAATATATAAATATATAATGAAACACACACACACATATATATACTGTAAATATATATATACATATACACACATACACACATCACACACACACACACACACACACATATATATATACTGTATATATAAAATTATAATTAAAAATATATCATTGTAAAACATAAAGTCAACAGCAGCATTTACCTAAATACAGTATTTAGTTGCAACAAAAAATACATAAAATACTGACTTCCAAATGCTTCATATGAGAGGATGAGAAGATGTTCAACATGATCACACAGAAGTCGGCGTGATGTTTCCAAGAGTTCTGGTACCCTAGAACTGGCCCCATTATGCCGACTCACTAACAAGCACCATCCCTTATAAGACATTTTTGCACCAACTCCAGTGTTTATCTTCCCCTCTGGCGCTACTGGAAGCGCATTGCATGAGTAGCATGGGAGACCCAGGTTCTGATCCCACATTGAAACCAGGAATCAATCGTGTTCGCATAATGCGTGATGAACATGATTCGGCAGTTGTGTTTCATTCGTTGCATTACATTTTTACTCCAGTGATGGTTAGGTTTGAGGTTTAGGTTGGTGCTTTTGCCACCCCTCTGTGGACATTTTCCCCAGAAAATGGAACTCATACGTGCCTATACGCCCAACAACACTAACCGCTTTGTTTCGTGTTTCAGTAAGCACAGACTGTTTTTAGCTAAAGAAAAGTCAACATAAAATTCTCAGTTTCATTATGAGATGAGTCTGTACTGTTTTTGGAGAGCGTGCTTGATTATTTCCTCAGTTCACTCAACAGTAAAGCTATGTGCACAATAAATGTGACAAAAAAAACAGCGAAGTAGTGTTGGGTCAAACTATTCAGCTACTTGCTGAAAAAAAACAAAAAAACTTGATACTGGAAAAGCTACACTATTATGAAAAGATGCTGTCATGCTCCTGAAAAATGTAGTTAAATTTAGTTTAAGTTAGTTAGTTACTCCCCAATACTGCAACATGTGCACCAAAATACAAGACTGCCACCTTCTCTCAGTTAAACCACTCATGTAAATAGTGTCATTTGACAAACAGAAAGTGTGAGAAATGAGAAACCATGCTGTTTACCGAGTTCAGCCTTCTCTTTGAGGATGTCCTTGAAGTTGAGGCCGCTGTTGAGTGTGGACTCTCTATATTTGTGGAGCGCTTCTCTCTGGCCGTTCTTGCCAAGCTCCTTGAGAACGGTGGGTTTCAGGGGCATGGCCCGAAGACCCTTCTTCCAGCATGACCAATCCGGTACCGTCCATTTCACTAGATCCTCCAACTTCACGATGACCTTTTCTGAGACGGCGATAACTTCGTCCTGTCGAATGACATATATGATATGAGGCAGGACATACTGTATGGTGCAAGTCAGTTTGAGAGAAAGCAAGCTATACACTCATGAATTTCACATGAAAACATCTCTAAATAAAAACAAGGCACTGATCTCTCAGCCTTGCCCCACTCTGTACACAGTGTACACCAAGCTATGTAATTACACCAGCGGAACATAATGTTACTCTTTAATCGAAAGAAAACAGAAGAACAAATGCATAGAACAAAACACAGCCCTGAATAATTTATTTTACTATTATTTATCTCAATGTAAAAGTTCAAAAAGTTGTACGTTTGAGAGCAATTCCATATTAAAGGGATAGTTCACCAAAAAATTATATTCTGGTATCATTTACTCAATCTCATTTTGTCCCAAAACCATATCATTTTCTTCCTTACGTGGAACAAAAGAGGTACAATTTTTTACAGATGCATTCATAAATTTTTTCCTCATTGAAAACATTTTACCCCTAAAGAAATTAATAGTAATTTTGAAACATATGTTTAAAATCATGAGCACTCACATGCGATAAAGACTACTGTCATATCAGTAACCTTTTAAAAGCTGATTTATTCTACATGGAGAGTGTCTCCTCATGGGGCTGCCATGTTGGGATCACATGACCAGCTGAGTATAACTCGCCTCAAACTCAGTAACCGCCCTGTTATTAGACAGTTTCACTCATGGATTAATCATGGGTGCACCTTTTAAAGGTTAGCCTGGTCACTCTTTTCCATACAAAAAAAGTATAAAGAAACTGTCAAGCTTCAAAATGACAAAAATACAACATAAAAAATATCATAAAAGTAGTCCATACAACTAGTGTGCTACATTCAAAGTCTTCTAAAACTTCTAAAACTACAAAAGTCATTGGCCTCAATGCTGTCATATTAGATTTTTATAGCAGATGGGAAGATTTTCAATGAAGAATGACTTAAATTTTAATCTGTTACTTACACAAAGCTATCGAATGGCTTAAAAAGATTTAGGAAAATGTGCACGAGTCATTTGGACTACTTCATGGTGCTTGTTTTGTAAGTTTGAAGCTTGACAGTACCAGTTCTGGTTCATTAAATGTAAAAGAGTGGGTAAAATATTCTTCAGTGAGTGCATTTGCATGCACACCAATATGCCGATAACTACAAAAATCGGCTTATTAAAAAAATCAGATAATGCAAGAAAAACTTTTTTACATCAGATTTGAAATCGCTGGATTATTCCTAAATATGCATGCACACAACACTTTGGATATTTCCAGTAAGAATGACGTTAAAGGTGTTTGCAAGCAAAGCGAAATTGGGGTAATGGGCAAAAATCTACATGTCAATCGGCCTTTGCTTAAACCTTTTATGACTTTGAGCCGTTTACATGACCTTACACATTGTTGGCTTATGCATACTAGGTGTCAAATCGTGCATGTAAACCTGCTCATTAATTCATCTTTTTGTACCACAGAAGAAAAAAGTCAGGCAAGTTTAGAACGACATAAGTGTGAATAAATTAGATTTTCCTATTTTGGTGAGCGATTCTTTTAACCCTCCTTTTGTCTTAAGAAACTGCACCCTCCTTTTGTCCTTCAGGTCATTTTTGACCCATACTGAAAACCATTCAAAATGCATAAATTCTTGATTATTGTAAAATGACACTAACCCTCTTAATAAAAATGTGCTTTATTATGGTCCCAGAGTGTTTAATGTTATTGGGGGGGGCAGGTGAAGGGGCTAGAGAACAGTATGGGGCTATGACTAAATTTGAGGATATTTGAAATATTTTTGGTCAAATTTGCATCATAGGTGTACAAAAAAAACTATTTAAAGCTGTATAACATCCAGAAAGTCCAAAGGTCACAACTGGTTCTTTCCATACGGGTCAAAATTGACCGTTAAGACAATGGATAGAACAGTTTGTTGTAAATTGTTATTTCTCTTAAACAATTACAGACAAAAAGAAAAAAAAATCCTTTTTTATTTTATTCATTTTGATGGTCTTGAAAAGTATTCTTTACCTGTCCAGGGTCAAAAATGACCTTAAGACAATAGGGGGGTTAACACATCACAATACTAAATCATTAAACGACTACAGCAAGTGACTCTTGGCGACCTGGCTGCGTTATTATTCATGCATCAAAGTGAAGAAATGCTTTGCTTGTGACCTGGCATAGGATAACAGAATGCTCTTATTTCTACTGTGAATCTGGGCAACAGATGCGTTAATAAATCACAGTGCTATTTAATGTGCTTTTTGCAGCCTGATCTCATGAAATTTACACTAACATGACAACATTTTTGCAATTCAAAATGTACGTGCTGTATAACACATCTGCTTCACTGACTCTGTAATGTCACGTGCCAGCTTGAGTTCATGTTTGGACTAAGTCCAACGCCCTATCAGGTGAGCTTACGCACAAGCTAATCATGTTGGAATAAGTGTATATTTGTAGGTGGGTCTGTAATACAAGTATTAAAATGTATAGTTTTTCAAAAGATGTGTTAAGAGTAAAAGTGTGTCGATATCATAAAATAGCAGGTTCTGAGTAATAGAGAGAAAAATAAGTATTTATAAAGTCATAATCACCCATTAAAGTCATGATCTGAGTGAAAGTGAATATAACACTGTTGTTGTAGCACCTCTAGTGTTCATTTCACCTGGAAACTGCAGGGAATTGTACCTGGAGACACGTATAACAAGTTTTACAAAAATGTATATAGAGTCACATTTCCACTATGAGACAAGGTTGGCTTTTTCACTGACCACAAAGCACTGAGAAAAATCATCAAATGCTTCCATTGAATTGTTTGGCTGTGTTTCCCAAGCTTGACCAAATAAAATTAAGCATAGATCACAAGGAATACCTGCTCTGTGACACAGGAATCTAGTTTTTATTTTCAGCTTGCAGCTTTCAGTTTTTTTTTTTTTTTTTTTTTTTCTCTCTCTTTCTGTTGGAAACAGATTGTTGGATCTGTAGGCAGTACAACTTTCTGCTGAACAGACCATGTCTAATTACGTCTTCTTTAAGTAGGGCTGTTTCTTTTTAGGTTTCATGCTGTCAAGCAAACAATTTATCTTTCGCACAGACAGCATAATGGGATGAAAATGGAACTTACTTCAGCGTACATAACTGCACCATATGAGAGATACAAAGTGAAGGCGGTTCAATCTTAATAAAAGCAGCTAATGGAAGGATATGAATGCACAATCTATGATTTCCTTCTCATTTCCACAGGCATGTATGCATTCCTCTAGGTTTACATAGCATTCCCATGTGACGTCAGAATAGTATTGCAGTCTAAACCATGTGTTCTGAAAGTTTCGTGGACATCAAAGACAAAAAATGCATTGCAAATAATTAAATGCAACAAACCATATAATCATGCATAGTTAAGGTAGCAGAATGGCCGACCATATGTACTTTGTGTGGTGAATTATTGGCAGAAGAGAGCATAAACATTCGAAATTCAAAACACATTTAAAAATCAATAATGTTAATCTGTCTACTCAGTCTATGTCATGTTAATAATTTTGCCATTTTTTGGGCCTATGCAGTTTATTGTAATATTAAAACATGTTAATGTTGGAGGGGCCTGGGTAGCTCAGCAAGCACTGACACTGACAACCACCCCTGGAGTCACGAATTTGAATCCAGGGCTTGCTGAGTGACTCCAGCCAGGTCTCCTAAGCAACCAAATTGGCCCGGTTGCTAGGGAGGGTAGAGTCACATGGGATAACCTCCTCATGGTCGCTATATTGTGGTATCAACAAGCTACATGATAAGATGCGCGTATTGACAGTCTCAGATGCGGAGGCAACTGAGATTCATCCTCCACCACCCAGACTGGGGCGAGTCACTACGCCACCACGAGGACTTAGAGCGCATTGGGAATTGGGCATTCCAAATTGGGCAGAAAAGGGGAGAAAAAAAAACAAAAAACAAAAAACATATTAATGTTTAATTTTAACAAGCACACCTTGAAATAATTGCTGCAGAAAAATTAATGAAAATGAAAACCTTTCCATAATGAGCAGAGAGGCATCTGTGGGTCAAACACTGTTGAGCCAGATAGCGAAACAGCAAACTTTACTACGAGATCTGCTCCCTCGTATTGAAGCTCTGACTATGCCCCACTGCTTTCATCAAATCCTGTGTCAATATTGCATTGTATAAATTCATTTAGGAGGAAACCAATAAAAAATACCTGCTTGTTTATTTACATTTTTATGCATTATACACTTTAAAAAAAATAGTTGCTTTAACTTCATTCAATTGTGGACATTGGTTCCACACGATGAAAATGAGTTTCCTCAATATAAAATTACATTGTAGGCTCTACTCAAATACTTTGTGTAGTATAAAAAAACACAAATGAATTGCGTTAACCTAACTTAAATTTGATCTGTTGATCAAATAACTCCTGTTATTGTAACAACCTTGTAGCTTGATGCTAGCTAGCATATTATATATTTTTGTACTGTGTGACAAGTTTGGTGCTGCTAAGAGTTTAGTTTACCGATCCCATGTCAGTCAGTATAATGACAGTATATTGATCCCTCAGTATTTGCTTTATGAGAAAAGCAATACACACTTCAGTAGTAGTTTAGCCATCCTCGACCTAACTATCTGATCCACTCTTTTCCACAATTGTAACCTCTAAAATATCCAACATGATAGAAACTCCTAACATAACGGAATATTTCATATCAAGTATTCTACTTGTCTCACTTTGGGTAAAAATACATTAAAATGACACTTCATTTTAAAATGTACTCTCCCAATTTAGTCCCATGCAAAGCATGCTGGGATATGTAAATCCCCTGCTTAGTTTCTGAAATACATTGATGCAACAAAGTTTATTCAAATAGTCCCAACACAATTGCATTAATTCAAATGTAGATGGATTGTACACAAAGAAATTAAGTTGAGACAAATGCTAAAGAATTATGTAGCATTAACCTATTTTAATTAAGTTAATTGAGCAAACAGTAAAAATCACATTGAGTGAACACTATCCGTTAGAAGTCTGAATCCAGTTGAACATTTCATAGCAAGGTAATCATATCACTTTTTGTTGACTGTGTTGAATTTCTCTTGGACTTTATGCAATATAATCATGTTCTCATCTCAACCATATATGTATTAAGTTCGTTTTAAGTGTACTTGTTTAGTATTTTCAACAGAGCTGCTTTCCCTTTTTTTTTTTCAGTGTATATGTTTTATGTTTATATAATTTACATTTTTTATGAGCAAGATCAATAATATGCTTTAAAACGTTTCCAGGTGTTTATTTATCTTTGGACACTTTTGGCCCTGTGGATACTAAATTGAGTTTAATTTGTCTGTTAACAATGCCCAACAGTGTATGTAGATACATCACAGGAGATTTGTCAATTTATTTCAGAAAAGTCATTCATATTTCCATCACAGTGTGTCATTTTTTCCAATCTCAAATTCTGTATTGAGCATTGTGTTTAAATTATAAGGCAGACTCCTTTGTCTTGCTAAGGCTAATTTCATAGCTAGCATTTTATGTATCCTAAATATACACAAGAAAATATTATCACACTTCTTTCATAATTCAACAAAATTACACTGGTGGCCAAAAGTTTGGAATAATGTACAGATTTTGCTCTTATGGAAAGAAATTGGTACTTTTATTCACCAAAGTGGCATTCAACTGATCACAATATATAGACAGGACATTAATAATGTCAACAATGACTATTACAATTTGAAAAAAATGTTCAGAACTTCTTAAACTACTTCAAAGAGTTCTCATCAAAAAATCCTCCACGTGCAGCAATGACAGCTTTGCAGATCCTTGGCATTCTAGCTGTCAGTTTGTCCAGATACTCAAGTGACATTTCACCCCACACTTCCTGTAGCACTTGCTATAGATGTGGCTGTCTTGTCGGGCACTTCTTACACAACTTACAGTCTAGCTAATCCCACAAAAGCTCAATGGGGTTAAGATCCATAACACTCTTTTCCAATTATCTGTTGTCCAATGTCTGTGTTTCTTTGCCCACTCTAACCTTTTCTTTTTGTTTTTCTGTTTCAAAAGTGTCTTTTTCTTTGCAATACTTCCCATAAGGCCTGCACCCCTGAGTCTTCTCTTTACTGTTGTACATGAAACTGGTGTTGAGCGTGTAGAATTCAATGAAGCTGTCAGCTGAGGACATGTGAAGCGTCTATTTCTCAAACTAGAGACTCTGATGTACTTATCCTCTTGTTTAGTTGTACATCTGACCTTCCACATCTCTTTCTGTCCTTGTTAGAGCCAGTTGTCCTTTGTCTTTGAAGACTGTAGTGTACACCTTTGTATGAAATCTCCAGTTTTTTTGGCTATTTCAAGCATTGTATAGCCTTCATTCCTCAAAACAATGATTGACTGATGAGTTTCTAGAGAAAGCTGTTTCTTTTTTGTCATTTTTGACCTAATATTGACCTTAAGACATGCCAGTCTATTGCATACTGTGGCAACTCAAAAACAAACATAAAGACAATGTTAAGCTTCATTTAACGGACCAAACAGTGTTTGATATAATGGCAAGTGGTTTTCTAGAACCAAATGATCAATTTAGCATGATTACTCAAGGATAAGGTGTTGGAGTGATGGCTGCTGGAAATGGGGCCTGTCTAGATTTGATCAAAAATGGCTTTTTTCAAATAGTGATGGTGTTGTTTGTTTTTTTACATCAGTAATGACCTGACTATAATTTGTAATCAGTTGAATGCCACTTTGGTGAATTAAAGTAGCAATTTCCTTCCGAAATAGCAAAATCTGCACATTATTCCAAACTTTTGGCTGCCAGTATAGATCTTCATTGGAATGAACCAGTGACACACAATACAAATATTTTTCACAAGTGATATTTACCTTCATATGTTTATATTTCAAGACTCATGACTAATGCTCTTCACTGACACTGTTGTCTCCATGCTAAACAAGTACACTAACTTTCGTAAAAAAGTTTGTGAGGGACAAAATTTTTTGTTGTGGTGGAAATTATATTATATATTAACTAAAAATGAATGATGCAGGCTTGGTACATTTTTTTAGAGTTTTAATGTGACCTTCATATAGCAAAAATGTTTTCAGATTTCAAAAAGTTGAAATCTGTTTTAATAAAATTAACCCCTGGTGCATAAAATTGCCTAAAGTTTAAGAAACACCCTTCCATGTTTTAGCTTTAGAGTTTTTCCCAACAACTGTTTCCTTGTTATTAGACTTTAAGGGTCTTTAAAGAGCAGCATAAGATGAGCAGAGCAGAGGGATGTAGATGGCAAAACCCCTCCACCAGAGTCATGCTGAGCCCGCCTCACTCCGCTGATTCAGGGGTCAGCTCAAGAATTCCCCAGGTCACCGCAGATTTGTACACCTGCTTGCCTGGTAACGTGAAAGAGTGCTTTCAACACTAGTTAAAAGTTAAATCAAGTATTCTACTTGAATAAATGATCTCACGCTGAGCTCAAATTTAGGGCTATATAGCTAAAAAAGATTATACCTCAATATTTTTTAGCTTCTTGATGATGGTTTATGTTTTTGTTCTGAAATGGATTAAAAGGGGATTTTCCAATGATCAATCATCATTTCAATCAAACAGTCATTACTGCCAAGGAGATTCAGAATATTCAACCTCCTGAGGCCCGAGCGTGACTGCTGTGTGAATTTCCATTTTTGATTGTAACTAGTAGCACCTAATAAACAAGCAAAAAACAAAAAAAGAAAAAAGAGAGTTTTCCTAAAACTGTATGTCCACATATGTGGACATTGGGACTAAGTTGTGACATTTTAAATAATACCAAACTATAGAAAGTCATATAGATTTTTTTTTTTCCATCAAATTGTTTATTATGCTTCCAGGAGTGTTGGTTATTCATGTTGGAGACAATACAGACAATATAGCTGATTTTCTATAAAGCTGAATAAATAATTCTGATTAAAAGTAATGGTCAGCATCATCAAATCACTGCCAACCATTTATAAAAAAAAACTTTTGCATTATAAAATTCTGAATCTATGTACTGATTATCATTGTCCCACATCTGCCAAACATGTTGAATGGTCCAAACATCATCTGCAGCCTGAAACTGAACTTTTAGTCAGATTTAAGAGTGAGTGCTCTTAGCTGCATAGAAAGCTGTAGGATGTCCTCTTACTCCCTTGCTCCCTATTTAGTAAATGACTCAACCTCCAGTGTGCTCTCTGTCTGCGCTGGTCTCAAAACAGTTTGAAATGCACATTATAACTCCATATAAAGCCTCTGAAAGCAACATTTTTCAGCTTTAGAATGAACACATTGATTATCATTGTGAAAATGCACAGTAAATATATAAGAATGTATTTACTAATGTTAATGAATAGAACCGTTTTGTACAGTGATAAAGTTAAAAAAAATAACACAATTTATATTAAAAAGAAGTGAAATGACCCACAGATGTGTTAATGTTGAAAGTTATTCAAAATATGTTTGTTTTTTTCAAACTTTGAGGAAATAATGTCCCAAAATCCACATATGTGGACATCATGTATATCAGCGCACTGACACTCGAAAAATTTATCAAATGAAATTAGAGACGCTAGTCTTTACACCAGAGATTTCTTACCAGAGGCACTTTTGTTGGCTCTGCGCCCGTAGAAGCAATTCACGGAAATCAAAGCCATGCTTTTGTGTCACATGACTCGGTGCACCAGAAGTTTACCCCTTAAATGACAGTCTAGAGTGCTGTGAACAGTATTCAGCCAGTTTAAATAAATTTAAATGATGTGTTGCGCATAGTGAAGCCATAATACAACGTCTACGCATGTGGACGCAGTGTCGCATGAGGTTAATGCAAGAAATAAAGAGTGAAAATCTAACTAAAAAAAATCAAGGCATGTAATAAATGACACACAGGAACTTTTGTGACAGTTTCACTGTGTTTTCAGTGACACTATTAAAACATCTCTGTCTTCACACTCTCATACTCGTAAATCACGTGACAGGGATTCTTCACAAATTTTGGGAAACTCAATGGCCCAAAAAAGTGCATTAAAATCATTATGATATTCACACTCTTGCTTAATTATATGTCGCCAGCAAAACCATCGCAAATGTATTGTAACTATCACTCAGCCCTAGCTCAAACTAATTATATTTTTATAGTTTAATAGACAAAAGAAAAATGACACTCACTAGTGGGTTAAAATTCATGTATCAAAATATGGAAGCAAACAAGGCACTCAAAGAACACAATCCAATCTTGCCTTAATCTTGCTTTCCATTTATGAAAACACCCAAAGGTTATCTTAATACCACTTATAATATTAGGTGTCCCTAATTACTTTGTTTGTAAACAACAGCTAAAAAGAGGACAACTAATCCTTAATTGCACATAGCTAACTCTGTTAACGTGCACAAGCCTGATTAAATTTACTAATATTGCAATTCTACTCCCATCCAGACCGACATAATAACATTGGTTCAACCAATGGCGTGAGTTTGGGGTGGGGATATTAGTGTGGTCGACCAATGGTAGGCTGGGGTAGTGTTCAGGATAGCTGTATAAAAACAGTGATTAAACTGTGTAACACATTTATTTATTTTTTTTTATTTTTTTCCTGGGTAGTAAGTGTTATTTTCTAATTGCTTATGCCTCAAAAGTATAGAAAATGGCTATTATTCCCCACAAACTTTGCTTTTGTGACCAGGACAGTGATATTTTGAAATTGACCTATTTCCAATGAGAAAACGGGCGAATTTGTGTCTTTTCGTTCACATAAAATCAACATATGAATCCAAATTAACATGTATTTATACTAAAGTAATATTCAAAGCTGTGCTGGTCCATAATGGTAACAAGTACCCGTCTCTTCCCCTGGCTCACTCGGTGCACCTCAAAGAGGATTACAACAGCATCAAGACCTTGCTGGATGCCTTGGAAGTATGATAAGTACAGCTGGGAGGTCATAGGAGACTTCAAAATGGTGGCAGTCCTGATGGGTCTCCAAGGCGGTTTTACCAAGTTTCCCTGCTATCTTTGCCTTTGGGACAGCAGGGACACCAAGGCGCACTACCACAGGCGGGACTGGCCACAGCGGACCGAGTTCTCTGTGGGGAGGAAGAACGTCAAGTGGGAGCCACTGATGGACTCCCGGAAGGTGCTGATGCCACCACTGCACATCAAATTGGGCCTTATGAAACAATTTGTCAGAGCTGTAGATAAGGAGTCGGCAGCCTTCAAGTACCTTCAAGACTTCTTCCCTAAGCTGTCTGAGGCAAAGTTCAAAGCCGGTGTCTTCATTGGACCACAGATAAAGAAAGATTTTGGATTCATATGTTGTTTTTTTCTGACTTTATGTGAACGAAAAGACACAAATTCGCCCGTTTTCTCATTGGAAATAGGTCAATTTCAAAATATCACTGTCCTGGTCACAAAAGCAAAGTTTGTGGGGAATAACAGCCATTTTCTATACTTTTGAGGCATAAGCAATTAGGAAATAACACTTACTACCCAGGAACAAAAATTGTGTTACATAGTGTTATTTTTGCATTTCTGGTGATTTTGAAACTTTCGACAAATCGTTATCCACAGAGACAGAAGTTCTTTCAGAACAACTTAACATTGAACTAGAAACATTGTTGAGCTATAGTTACAAAGTACTGACGTTTAGACACAAACTGTCACTGTTTATTTTCTTCTCTCAAAACTACAGTGTTGCATTAAACGTCTGTTTTGCACATTCACACTGTAGACGAGAGCCGCAGCTCCATCCTGTTGCAATTAGCACAGTCGCTGTCAAACAGGCATGAACTGATTCAGAAATAACTTACAGATGTGCAACTGAAATCTCTCCTGAATCTAATTCAGTTCCTTCGACAACACAAAGCCAACAATAGCCATTTGTGTGAATGTATCGAGCAGCGCACTGATTGGATGTGGAAGTGCAGCGGCGCTTCAGTATAAGCTGCTCTGAAATATGATGACACTGCATTACAAAATGAAACTCATTTGTCAAGAAACCCGAGAGCCTTGAGAGACAATGCAAATGTTTGTTCGTAACGCATGGATGAAGGTTAAAAGAAAACAAGAAATATTTCATGTCAACTGCACTTTGAAGGTTAAAAGGCTTTACATAATCATGTTTTAACAGTCGAGTCATTGTGTTGTGATTAATCAGACAAATGGAACATGTAAATGAGCTATGGAAGGTTCAGGATGGATGACTATTTTTCCATCAACTGACAGACTGATCACACTGTGAATTCGGTGACAGTAGGTCGAAAGTTCTGCTGCTGAAATCGGTCTGAGCTTACCGAAATTCAAAGCACTGCCCCCAGTGGCCAAAGTAGGAAGTTTTGTTGAATGTATGAGCATATGTGCACTCCAATTAGGTACAGCTGCAGCCTGGACATCTCCAAACGGTGGTGAAACTTTCACACATGGTTATGGGTTAGGGAAAGGGTTATGTTAAAGGGATAGTTCACCCAAAAATGAAAATTCTGTCATAATTTACTCACCCTCAAGTTGTTCCAAACCTGTACAAATTTCTTTGTACTATGGAAGTCAATGGTGCCCCACAACTGTTTGGTTACAAACATTCTTCAAAATATCTTCCTTTGTGTTCAGCAGAACAAATACATTTGTACAGGTTTGGAACAACTTGAGGGTGAGTAAATGATGACAGAATGTTCATTTTTGGGTGAACTATCATTTTAAGGGCTCTGTATATCTTTGCTGGCGGTTTAGAGCTCCCGCCCCATTTTGGAGCTCAGCCTGTAGCTATATCCTTCTCATGCGTTCCAGTTTCAGAGTGAAATGTCCACAGAGTGGCTTCAAAAGTTAGTTGTATTTTTAGTTGTAAATGATTTAATACAGCCAATAGGAAAGCATATTTTATTGACTATACATCCTTACCCAAACCCCAACCCTAAATTTTAGAGCGAAAATACAACCTTCACCATTGTTCACAAGAACGTAACCCGTGTCTAGGAGGTTGCTCATACAATGCTCTATCAGTAGTGCTAAAGGGAAAGGTGATCTCCTTTGGTTGATTTCAGGGTCCATGAACATTCGGAAGCAACATGTCGATGCCCCATGTGATCATGTTGCAACCGACTAGTCGATTAGTGATGTCGGCTTGTTTTATTGGATTGTTTCTACTTTTCGTTTTGGATTTGATATATTTAATAGGCCTATTTTTGTATTTTTTAAATGATGTGACACTGTGGCGCTATTAAATCATTCCTTTGTTTGGTTGAGCATCCTGTCAGCAACAATGGCTGAACCAATGGCACAAGTTTGGGGACTGTCTGTTTGTGCAACCAACAGGAGATGAGAAGAGTATTCAAGGAAACCTGTTTGTCATCATTTTTTTAAATTCAGAATGGTGATGATAGTGGCGAAGAAGTTACACACTTCAGCTTTAAAGGGGATGAATTTAGCGTGCTAACAGCGTGTTGTGCTTTAAGGTGCTGTTTTACTGTCAGCACAGTAAACTCTCTGAGAATTTGCATCTCTGCTTTCTCTCTTACAACGCCACTACAGTCAACACACTAAACTATGAGACAATGATGTGTTGGACTTCAGATCTACTTATGTAATTAATTTTGCCATTTTAGTTTTTTTGTAAATTATGTTTTTTGCAATAAGAGGTTATAGATATTTAGCCTATATACAGTATTTGGGTGTTTCTTCATCTTTGGACAATTTTGTGTCCCAGGGGTTGATTTTTATTAAAACTAACAGATATTTGTTTGTCTCATTAAAACTAAATTGGGAAATTTTACCAGGCTTTCATCATTTATTTTTGGTCCTTTTGAAATGCATTTGAGGTATACATTTTACTGTTTTACTTTTGTCCCAGACTTTCAATATGAAACTGTGAAAAATCCATTATTAAAAAAATAAATAAATAAATAAAAACTAGTATGTTTAAAACTATAATAATCTAAACAAAAAGTTAAATAAACATAACCAATTTTGATATTTATTGTGTGAAAATGACTTCAATTTTTCAAAAATTATGACTGTCCCACAACTTCAGTGTTATTTCTACCACACCAAACAATTGTGTCCCATTCAAATTTTTCAAATGTTTGTGTACTTTAACCAAGGTGACAAAGTGCCAGTGAAGAGCATGCATGAGATTAGTGATGTTTGAAGAAAACAAAGAAATATCAAGGTAAATATCACTTTATCACAGATATAATTTTGACAAATTATGTTACCAGTGTGACACACAGTTTAATTGTGTGTATTTTAGGACAAAAAAAAGGCCATTTTATAAAAAATAAAAAATAAAAAAAAATTTATAATAATAATTCCCATCATGCATCATTTCCACCACAGAATTCTATTAAACACAACAGAATTTGAGATGTGGAAGGAAATGACACTGTGGTGGGAATTCTCATGATAATAAATAAATAAATAAATAAATAATGTTTTTACTGTATGGTAAAAAGCAGCTTAAACATTCTGCTAAATATCTCGTGTTATGTTCCACCTAAGGGTTTGGAATGACATGAGAGTAGGCCTGTCGCGATTTTTAAATAATCGCCTGATCACGGTTATTTAATCTAACCTCTGTTATTTGAGATAATCGCGATTATTGTGCACTTCAAATTCCAATCACATTTTAACGCCAAAATAAGGGAATTCTAAGGGAATATATAAATGCCATAAACGTTTGTGTGTCATTCAGTTGAACTCCGAGCATCACTGAGGCAAATCGCAGACGTCAACCATAGCAGTTCTTGTCCGGAAGAGCGCATGACGAAAGTGAAGAAAATAGGACAGAAATATTTTACTATTACATAATATAATATCAAATTAAATAATATAAATATAATAAATATCAACTGTATTTTTTATAAAAAAGATAATATAAAATATGAGTTTCAAATAGAACAGTGTAAATGTAAAATTTACCAAAACTAAAGCTGACCAAAATGAGAGACATATTTTAACTATTTAGAAATATTTTGATAATTAAAATATTTTTTTTTCATGTTATTCACAAGTTTTTAAAGCCTTAAAAGGAAATCATATAACCCTATTTTATTATTTGATTCATATATTTGAAGTTAAATAGGTTAAAATAACTTCTTAAGGTGTATGAAGCGCACATGCACCTTAAGAAATATGACAATTTGTATGACAATTAACAGTGAAAACCCTAAAACAGACAATTAATCATCATAACCGCAATTATTTGTTTGTCATCGTCAATCGTCAGCCAAATTTCATAATCGTGACAGCCCTACAGAGTGAGTAAATGATGACAGAATGTTCATTTATAGGTGCACTGTCCCTTTAAGACCAACTAGTCAGTCATAAAAATATGTAGTTATGCACATCCCTGCCACAAAAAAAGTAAATAACATGTTACGGAATGTTACCTACAAGAGGAGTGCTGATTTCATTTGAACTATAAATATGTCTCAGGCATTCAAACACAAACATGGACTAATGCCAGGCAGCAGAGATGTGTCTGGAGCGCTGCCACACGCTTCCCGTGCAACAGTCCCACCTCTCAATCTTCAGGTTTGTAATTCAAATAAAAGCTGAAAGAAGCAACTAATAAGACATTAGCACATTTTTCTGGATCCTTTGAAATGACTGCAGCTTGAAAATGGTACATTTGCAAGCATATCTGCACAAATAGCCATTAACTTTCCATAGACAAGGGTTTGTAAATGCTCAGTGCTGGAGGTTACATATGGATATGCAAACTGTGCTGTTAAACAAAGTGCACAGTGCTTGTTGGAATCTGATATGGAATCTATTTATAAAGCACCAACCACATTTAGTTCAGCTCTTATGTCACATAAATGCTATTCAAGAGTAATACCAGTGTCGACACAGCTTAACAACCCCCCCCCCCCCCACACACACACACACACAACTAAAACAATGATATTGCGAGCAAAGGGACTCAAGAACAACTGGGTCCAATTAAAGAGAGCAGTCCTGAGTTCTTGCCAAAACAATTCCTCCATTTGAAATGACACATATTTTCTCTGAAATACAATCACAAATGAAGCGTTTGGCTCTGTCTTTCTGGAAAACAGTTTAAGGCTAATAGAAAGTTTATAATAATAAATAATAATAATAATTCTTAATCAGTAATTTTTGTCTGACCTGTAAATATGTAAACATCCTTAAAACAAAATACATTTACTTGAGATGCAAAATTAAGTAAGTTATGAACCCTCCCTGGGTTCAAGACACTCAATACAAGTTAAGCTCAAACGACAACATTTGTTGATTACCACAAAACATAATTTTGACTTGCCCCTCCTTTTCTTTAAATAAAAGCACAAATCTGGGTTACAGTGAGGCACTTACAATGGGAGTGAATGGGGACAATTTTTGGACGTTAAAATATTCACTTTTTCAAAAGTATAGCCACAAGACGTAAAGAATATGCATGTTATAACCGGTTATAACCGTTACCAGCATTTTAAAATAACGTTTTCATTCCGGAACAATAAAAAAATCACTTTGTTCCGGTTTTCGGTTACATTCTGCTAAACATTTGTTCATTTTCGATTTTTGTTCCTAGAACCATTTTTAGTCCCTGATTATTATATTATACTGTACATTTTGCAGTTTTTCTTTTACTGTGTAAAAAGTAATACAGTAAAAAAAAAGAAGCTGAGTTTTATATACTGTAATAAAGTACAACTGTACATCAAAGAATTTGCTGGCTGAAAAACGCAGAAGCAGTTGCTTCAAAAAGTCAAAACAGCACATCTTCACTGGAGTATTATGTTGCCCTCTCTAGGCACAAACTCTTAGTGTTAAATTGTTTCGGCCGGTTGCCAGAATGACATCATCGCAGGCCTAAGGCATGTCAGTGAGTCGGCATACTGTTGCCGATCCTAGGGTACCAAAACTTTCGGAAACAGCATGCCAACTTCCGGTGTGATTATGTTGGGTGCGCAGCGTGGGCTTATCTATCAGTGGGTAGGGCTTCACGTGAGACTAAGAGAATTGACGAAACATGGACAGGGTTTTTCCGGGATTGAACATTTTTCTGCGCCTGCCCAAGCAAATTTAATGACCTTCATCACGCGTTTGGTGCTTTAAAAGTGCTTAATATTCTTCTCATCTGACACGCAAATGTTTCACGTGACTGTGGTGCGTGCTATCTCTGGAGCGCCGAAGTGCGCATGTATCAAACTGGCTTTTTGATATTTGTGCTCCAGAGAGAGAAGAGCTCAGAGCGAGATCACTACTCAATCATTTTTGACCCAGGAAAACCCCAAATAGAGAACGAAATCTCCACAGAAAGGAACGACTCCCAAACAGGTCAAGAAAATGAAGAGGAGCTTGTTATGAAAACAGGTGCGACATCAGTTTCACCACCTCAAAATTATGCACGCAAAAGCATATTATGAAAGCCAAAAGATGAGCATTAATTTGTTCATTTGTTTATTTATTTATTTATTATGCAAGAAGTGATATTTATTTGATATTTATTTTCTCCAAAAGTGTTTATTTTCGTCATTTTTTTTTTATTTTTTTTTTACTTATGTTTTATTTTCTTTGTTGCATTGCTTTGAGAAGATCTTAAGTTTCTTGAGTAAAGTTTATAATAATAATAATAATAACAATATTGGTCAACAACATTTTAAACTGAAACATGGCATACTGTTATATTTAACATTTTGGTAAGGTTGATTTTCATTTATTTATTTATTTATTTACTTACTTTGACATTATTTGTCTTGTTCCAAATAAACAGGAAGTAGTTTTAAAGTATAAAGTATTTAATTCACTGACTGAAGTTCCAAAAATAGGCATTGCAATATGGTTATTTTATATATATATATATATATATATAAACCAAATTTTATTGATTTTCCAGAAAACTTTTACTATATTGTGATATAAATCGTTATCATGATATAAAATTACTCATATTTTGATATATGCTTTTGGTCATATCACTCACCCCTAGCAGGCCTTTTGCTTTTTTAGTCACCGTTATCCTTCTAATGAATGACTAACCCCACCCAGAAGGGAAATTACATCACCTGGGTGTAGAAACAAAAGGGCATTTGCAGAGTGGCCCTCTTTTATCACACAATCATACTCGCATACTTTCCTGCTTGCATACACAAACTCGCTAAACATTAGTACATTGCCTGTCATGTTATGTAAAAGTCTATTATCTTTGCTATTCTTACAAATAGCCTCAAACACAATGTTGATCAAGAAGGAACAGCACGGTTTCAGAAGGGAACATGTCACGTAGATTCTGTTCCTGCAAGAAGGAAATATGTCTTAAAGGAATAATTCACCCAAAAATAAATATTCTGTTATTATTTATTTACTCTCACACTGTTCCAAACCCATATGCTGTTTATTTTTCTATGGAACACAAAAGGAGAATATTCACGCAACTCTTTTCCATACAACAACAGTTCATAGTGATACTGTGAAACTGTAAGTATGGCTGTTGATTTAAAGTGTTTATTAATAAATAACGTGGTAAACATGCCACATGACCTGTACGCAAATTCCGTAATAAAAGTACATATTTTCCTTCCATCAGAGCAATAAAATCTTGAAGTATATGTATATTTGTGTTTTTACGTGCTGCTTCAGCAGAGGTCAGCCAGCGTGCCTCAACAAACCTCACATGCAGCACAGCCAAATTTCAACTAGTCACTGGGTTTCCATCCAACTATTTTTATGCTAATTTTGAAATTGCGCATAAGAAATCCTCAATGGAAACGCTTGATATGCAAATAAACTTTCCAAATTTGCTCAAAATTTAATGCGCTAGGAGGAGGTGGATTTTCTAGAGTTTTGCATTAGTTAAAATATGCATTAAGGTGATGGAAATGGTTTATTCGCAAAACGATGACGTGTTCTGACCATTTGTGCATGTGTTATGAGTGTGCGATAGCTTCATGTGACTAGCCCACCGAAAGGTCCGACCTTGGCACACAATTCTTTGAACATAGCGCTTGACATTCAGAAGTGTTTAACCCACAGCTGGTCGATAAAGTGGGTCCTCACAATCTGCCAGAACGGTTTTGAGAGCGGGCGCTCCCAGGTATGCGGAGACTGGTGGTGTGTGGGCATCGCAACTATTTCAGCCCACATTATATCAGATATTACACTTATTCTGCGATGCTTCATGGATGCATTTAATAAAATGAAATACTTGCTCCAAACTTGCAAATAAAACTGTCCCCAAAGCAGGGAAAGGTCATTCAGCTGCTCCATCATGACGAGGCAGCTCCCTCATGATAATGCACATTACGTAGTGGATGGAAGCGTGTAACAATTCGTATTTTCTTAAGTCAAAATGCTAAACATTTTGGATGGAAATCCAGCAAATGAGATGCTTCAAAAGTGTTTATATTGTTATAAAAGCAAATATATTTCAATCTGAATATCTGAATGATTATATTTATATTTTATATTTCTAAGTATTGAAATTATTATGTATTATTTATATTGAACTATCTTTATTTGGGGACCTTTCTCAGATAATATTGATATACAGTATGTAATTAATAGCACTTAATTCGATTAATTAATCGGCACGTCATATAGAACTGTTAACCGATTGACAGCCTTAGTAAAATAACAATAAAAGTGTTCCATACAACATACAGTATGTGTGACTGTATATTCCAAGTCTTCTGAAGCAATATGATAGCTTTGTGTGCAGAACAGATCGAAAAACTTCATTCAGTAATAATCTCTCCCTCTGCTGTAGCTCTCAACTCTCATTTGTGGTCACGTTTTAATTGCTTTGCATTGTGATCGGACTCATTAGTCCCAAGAACCAATGTCGCCTGCCGTCAATGATGTCAAACCTGGTGCATTTACATAATTACATTAAATACAAGTGCAAAATTTATTTGTAATCTCAGACGGAGAGGAAGATTACATTTTTGTCTGTTCCTCAGGCAAAACGATTGCTTGATTTCACAGGACTCACAGGAAGCAAGTCGTATGGATTCCTTTTATGGTGCTTACTTGCCTTACTTGCCAGACATGGTTGCTATGAATTAAAAGAGCTATGAGACGATTCTTCACACATTCTCCTTTGTGTTCTGTGGACAATATAACAGTGTAAGGCTTTATAACAACATGAATGTGAGTAAATAATGACAGCCTTTCCTTTACCACAACATAAGCGCAGCCTCTGCAAATGCATGCCGGCTTCTTTGATCGTCGATTAACTTTTTCAGTGGTCGCTCAGGTTATTCCCTGCAAATGCAAATGTAATTTAATTGGACAATCTACTGAGTGCATCTGAGGCTGTGGTGTTGTGCAGCTCACATTACTGCAGGTGTTTGGGCCAACACTTAATCACATTGTTCTTTAAATTCTGCATGTCTCATTTAGCAACTACTCAGCAAACATGCAAAAGTGTGCCATACATTCTTCACATGTGTAAAATGAGTACACTCTATACTCAATATAGCTATTATGTTAGTAGGTGTATGCTATTACCCCTAAAAATACTTTGTGGTCCTAAAAATTACAGTACACTGACAGAATCTACAGTACTGCAGTGGTTCTCAACTAGTTTTGCTTCAGGACCCAGATTTGACATTGGACATCAAGTGGTGTCCAAACACAGTAGCGAAATTGTTTATTATACAGAAGTAACCAAAAACGTCCTCACAATCAAACATTGTAATGTATTACCGTGAACTGCAAAGGCCCAAAAATATGCTAAATTATTAACACTAAATGTGTAAATCGAACATTTTGGTTTTGTAAATGTCCCTTGATTTTTGGATGTCTTCATGTTCTTAGCAGCCAAAAATCAGCAAAATATAACAAATGGTAATCAACACAAAGCACATTTATCCTTGCTGCAAGTGAAATCGTAGTTTATTCACTGTTTTTAAAGATGAGGACATGTCATGCAACCGGCCCATGCTGGCATCTGTCTAATTTGGCTGGCTTCTGTCAAATGACAGATTAATTTCTCTCAAAATACTGTATAGAGTTTTGACGTTAACAGCAAAAGATATGGGAAATGTTTTCTCCCTTTTAATAGTTAATAAGTCTATATCAATTTCTGTGTCCTAACTACGCACCATCAATAAGGTTAGTTGCATTTTTTAATTCACATGCAGCATTGCTTTTCCCTCCTTTTAGGATGACCCACCAGTTAAAAGCCTTATATTGCACCATATTCTCAAAACTGTAGTCTACCTAAGAATCAAGCACTGTCTTTGGCTAGTAATTCTATTTCCCAAGCCGTTTTAAGATCAGCAGTCATGAATGCTTAATAAATTTGAAAAGCAAATAATTGGCAATGCAGCCAAGTGGGGGAAGGGAGGGAGCCTGCTGACAAGTTGGAGAGACTACAGAGTGCTGCTCAACTGAACAAACAGGGCATTAAGACTAATGTTTTTCCTCAATAACACTTTGTTACAATGTGTAAACACTATGTTTTCAAGGTTGATGTAGACAACAGTTTGTGTTTCCCCTAATACTGATAATAATTTAGCAAAGTAACCTTGACATTTGGACAGGGCTTCACACAGAACCTGTTGATTATTTTGAAAAGGCTATTTGATCCTCCACTCCATGGGGGGAGGACAGGACAGTAGAGCTTCAACACACAGCAGACTGTCTTTTTTTTGCATTCAGGATCGGTGATTACATGAGAAGTGCAAGATAAAACAGGTACAGACCTTGTTACATTAATAATGTAAGAGCGCAGCTGCAATGCTTTGTTAAAATAGCAATTGCAACACAGTTATGGTGCAAGGACTAGAACATTATATTACAAAATCTACACTATATTACATGTTATTATTAGAGATGACTATTATTGTTGTTCATAATAATAATAATAATAATAATAATAATAATAATAATAATAATGGGAGTGGTGATGATTGTTACGTTAAAAATTAAGTCATTTATACAAACAATACATCAAATTATAAGTTATTTTACCTGTGAAAACCATGTTTCCATTGGCAATATATATTATCTACTATCAGTCAAATAAATTATCTGTTTATCTCAAGTTATTACAATTGATTACTATAGTAATAACAATATGTAATTACAATCAGTTTCACATAAAACCCTGCTTTGTTAAAATAGCAATTGCAAAGAGCACAATGGAAGGAAACCCTTTACATTACATTTTTAAAGCTACAGATAAGGTTTTATTAGAGAATGTTATTGTTATTATCATCATCAACAACAACAACAACAACAACAACAACAACAACAACAACAACAACAACAACAACAACAACAACAACAATATTATTATTATTATTATTATTATTATTATTATTATTAGCATCATCAGCAACAACAATATTATTATTATTATTAGCATTATCAACAACAACAATATTATTATTACTATTATTATCATTAATAATAATAATAATGGGGGGGGGCTGTAAGTCAGAAAAGTTCATTTTGCCTAAATTAATTACAAAAGTATGAATATCTGTAAATATTATCATTCAAATAAATCATCTGCCTATCTCCAGATATCTAAAATAATAACCATATGTTATTACAATCAGCTCTATGTAAAATAATTATTTGTTAAAAAACCTTTGCTATTATTAGAGATTTGTATTATTATATAATAACAACACTAATATTATTATTAATAATAATAATAATAATAGTTGTTGTTGCTATTTATGCCATTTATATTATGGTTGCCTATTTATTTGTTATAAATGTAATTATTTTTTTCATATATATATATATATATATATATATATATATGGGGGGGAGGGGGTGTTAGGTACAAAAAAAATCCTTAAACCATTAATGTTATTTTACCTGTATAAACCATGTTTACATTACCTATATTTATCGGTATACCAGGTATTAATTACAAAAGTGTGAATATCAGAAAATACTATCTGTGAAATAAATTATCAGTCAAGTTATTATAATTAATTACTATAGCATTAACAATATAATTAAAAGCAGCTCCACATAATAATTAAACATTTTGTGCCTCTAGAACTTTAGCAGCCTACAGTACAGTACACAAACAGAGATGTAAAGGAACAAGTACACCAGGGGTTAAATCCCCAGAAAGAACACATTTTTCTTTCAGGGAAACAGATCTCAGCTTATATGTAATGTGGAATGGGACTGCAGCACTTTGACATAATAACCTTCATAAATGTCACTCGTTCCCTTTAAGGCATCCCAGCTGCTCGCTTGATCAGCGTGCCATTATTAATCACTTCCTATTGATTCCCCGCGCGCACGGGGGAAACGTCTGCGTATAATATTAGTTCACACATCGCACATTAAAAATGTCCACCTAAAATATCCCAAAGCATGAGCCATTCACGTTGATCGACATCACGTTTTACATGGCAAATTCATCCGTGCACGTTTCGATTATTTACTTGATCTATGTATCAGTGTTTCAACAATCAGCAGAATGCACCGCCACAATGAGGCGCTTAAATCGCATTTGCCGTTCTCAGTTTCCGCACAACTGTATATCAGATGAAACAAGCAAACACTGATGTGACAACTTCACACAATGGCATCATTCTACCATCAGACGCTGTTTTGAATGCATGCGCTAAACGCTGATATACAAATGAGCCCATGCGAAATTAAGAAGACTGCGTGTCTATTATTAATCGCAATGCAATCTTGTCTGCATGCATTAGCTCTTTAAAAAAACAAAAAAAAACATTAAAAAAAAATGATCAGATGTCTTATGAACAGAAAGCGGAATGGGAGGCAATGCAAAGCCACATACAGTACAGCTCATATTTCATCCATACTTTCCTTAACACATCGCGAAGGGACGGAGCCCTTCATAAAAAGCAGCAAAACGCAAATAAATGTCCAATTACCTCTCCGTGCGTGACATTTCTGCCCTGGGGAGTGTGTTCTGGGAGAAAATAAAGTTTGGAGCTGGATAAAAGTTGCTTGGTTGTCCTTTCCTCCCACAAGAGCTGCACTTCTGCTATGCAGATCGGATCCTCTGGTTTACATCTGACCAAGAAAAAATCACCCAGGGACAAAATTCTCGTTTTGCCTTCGCGGTTAAATCTAAACGCTTTGTAGAAAACGTAAGGTCCGTGTAAACCACAAGGTGAGCCTACCCACTGCGGAAACACAAATATAGTGCATTAATGTCATATTCAAATGCAGCACACTGTACTCTTACAAAATGCACAAACACATGCATACATGCATATAACAGCAATGCATTACAGCTGATCGCATAATCCATCATATTATTTATGAATATGAATAATAAAATGTGAACTTTTGTTGTCAAGTTTTCTCCAGTGATTCTACACGTTTGCGCATAATAAACGAATTTGAGGCTGAAAAGAAAGCGAAATGAGATATAAGAGTAGATGATGTTACCAGGAGTGAGTTGGGCTCCATCTCGTCGCTCTGAATTGATTAAACTCAAACATTCTCTCCAAACTTGTTGGCTTGAATGGATCACCGAAGGTCCTGGAAGGGACAAATATCAGCGCGCGTCCCAACGCGACGAGCTTCAATATGAAATCGACACGCTGCGAAATTACCTCACCTAAAATGTCGGTAATTGATGTCTAATATTTTTACAACGTATATTATTTCAATTACGATCATTTCGGTACATTTTTAGCGCAGCCTGTTCGTTTTAAATTCGTAAATCGGAATTGAGGTTCGCGTTTTACTGATCTGTAAGCCCTTCGAATGCTTTTTAAAAACTCGCAGTGTATATTTCAACTAAAATTGATATTCAGAGAAAATACTCGTAATGCATGCAGTAAATATGGATTACGTTATTTTATTTATATAAAACGTGCGGCTATTTTATGATAATATGTGACCAGATGAATGTATGTGTCGATCAGGACCTGTGGAGAGGAGGTTTTGTGTGTAAAAAAAGAAACATTTCCTGCAGAGATTCTTCCTCTTATTTCAAGAACGCATTTACTGTAAAATAATCATTTAATATCACCGTCATACCAATTCTGCAACATATTAACATGTGGGTAGGTTGTGCGAACGAGTCCGGATATGGCGAAACATTATAAGGAAATGTAACAATATATCCCGAAGCGCATTTTATGATCGCAAACGCTGCTGAAAAAAATGCATCACGCGCGTCAAATGGAAACATTGTAACATCGTCTATTGAATCGTTGCCATTATGGCCATTGTGGTGTAAATACAGTCCTTTAGTGTGACTTTTAGTATTTAATAACACTGTATACATGCAATTACAAGCTCTTCATGTGCTACAGGCGAATAAATGTCTGTGTAAGAGGTGCGTTTTGAATGAGTTATTATTATGAGAAATTAAACGTCTTACAAAGCGATCGGACTCTTGATGGAGCTCATATTTGTGCTAATGTGAATGTGCAGATACAGATTTAATAAATACAGCGGTATTTCTGGTTTTTAAGCGAGAACTGAAATCGCGATGTTGGTTTTAAGAATGAATACAGCACATTTCAGTCGAATAACCTACGTAACATATCTGAGATCAGTCAGATCAATCTTTATGGATCCCGCATATTTAAACCGCATATATCGATGCGAATGAGGTTTTGTTCATGTACTTATTTGCTGTAGTTGGAAATGTATAGCGGCGCCTTTAAAAGTTATAGCATATGGCCTAAATTACAGGATGTAATATTTACGTCAGCTATATTTTTATGTCTTATGCAATGTTTTATCTCCAGTCACGAGGGGTAGCTGGTGATTATAGATATGATCACATTCATTCTTCATAAAACCGCTGAACCAAAATGAACTGACCAGACTTAATTGTGATTAAGTAAATGTGAATCATAAGACAATATTTAGCTTTGGGGGGCGGAGCTATTCTTCCAATGAAATTGAAGGAACCGAATGAAACGGAAAGCTTCATTTTGGTGCCATGAATTTATTAATCAATTTACGATCAAACAAAATAACAGATTTCATTCTTCTTTTTGAGAGAGGACACAAATTCTTTCTGAATAAATTAATAATTAGCCATTAACTGTAATAAAATGGAATATACTGAATCAACGTTTCAAGCATATGTTAAGTATTATGTTATGTAATAATATTTGCTCATTCATTGGGTTATTAATTCAAGTCAAGTAACTGTTTTATTGTATAGTACTTTTTTACAATACACATCGTTTTAAAGCAGCTTCATTGAAAATTATGCCTTAAAATGATTTGTCTTTAAGCATTTTTTTATTTTTACTTTCTCCCCTTTCTGCACAATTTTCCCCTTTCTGAGACTGTCAATCCGCACATTTTATCACATGGCTTGTTGAACGCGTTACCGCGGAGACCTAGCGCGTGTGGAGGCTTCACGCTATTCTCCGCGGTATCCACGCACAACTCACCACTCGCCCCACCGAGAGCGAGAACCACATTATAGCGACCACATTATAGCGACCACGAGGAGGTAACCCCATGTGACTCTACCCTCCCTAGCAACCGGGCCAATTTGGTTGCTTAGGAGATCTGGCTGGAGTCACTCAGCACGCCCTGGATTCGAACACGTGACTCCAGGGATGTAGTCAGCGTCTTTACTCGCTGAGCTACCCAGGCCCCCAGTCTTTAAGCATTTATTAATAATATGTTTTAAAATTAATTAATACAATTAATTAATTATTATAATAAAGTGTTAGCAGTAACCTAAATCTTGGGATAAGAAGTAAATAAATTAGTAACCTGTTTATATTACCTTCATAAGCCATTAATAGCACTAATATAATTCTTAACATCATCAGTAGTTCATTGACATTGAGATGTGAAAGTATGTCAGTCAAAATCTACTTTTTACCCAATAATCTGTAGATAGTTATTATTAAATAGTTATATGTTAATATGACCTGAAATATTTTATTAAGTGATAACATTTGCTCATTTTGTTAATGAAAGTTATTACAAAGTATTAGCAGTGGTCAACATCTTGTGAATTAGATTGAACAAAATATTGGTCCACAGCCAATCTAAGTCATTCTACTCTTATTTCTGAGAGAGGATATTAAATAACTAAATTTGTGACCTTTAACACTTTATAATAACTTAATAAGCAATTAATAGCAATGAAAGGATGCTAAAGGTATCAGTAGTACAATAAAATGTGAATATATGTTAATTAAAATGTACAAAATGTATATAGAAAATGTTTTAATAATGTGTTTATCCTTAAAATAATAGTCATATAGATTTAATGACATTTGCTAATGTTTCATTTATATTATTATATACGTTTTACCAATATGCTAAATTTTACAGATTAGAATGAACAAGAAATTGGTCATCAGCCAATATACTGGAAGTCATTATACTCTGCAGGTTTTATTACAGTGCATTGTGATAGTATGTGACCGTCCTTGTGATTGGAGGGGGGTGCTGTAGACGTCATGTCAGCCTATGATTAAACTCCTTTATTTGAGACAGTGAGTGGTAATAGCAAGTGCATTCAAGCGCACTATCAATCATCCTACTGCACTGTGACACACTTTGAAGAGGTGAAGACTGCCTCTGTACAAACACAGATTCCAATCAGATAAAATGAACATGGATAAGGGTTAAGTACGGCATTATATCTGACAATAACATGCCTAATACCGAGTTCAAGATTCAGTTTCAGTTTTTTTTTTTTAATCACGACTGATTAAATATTAAAGGTATTGTTTGCCCAAAATTGAAAATGTTGTTGTTATTTACTCTGAATGGTAGTCTCAGTCACCATTCACTTCCATTGTACAGTTTTCCTATACAATGAAAGTAAAGAAGAATTAAAGTCATGAGGGTTAGAATGACAACAGAATTTTCATTTTTGGGTGAAATATTCCTTTAAGTATTTTACCAAATTCCTTTTAAGCTCAAACCTACAGTATTTTCTTATGCTGTCGGTTATGTGCCCTGTTTGTTATTTTGGTCCAGGCTCTGCTTTTCTTGGCTGTTAACCATCCTGGATAGTGATTTCACCATCTTTATAAGTAGCTCTAAAATATTGTTCGCCTTCCTGATTGCTCTGCCAGTCAGTCCAGTAATAAATGATGATGATGAATATGTTAAGAATAATTTGCCTCACAGATTGTGTGTTTCAGTATCTGCTTTGTGGCACAGATTTCTCATGCTTGCTGACAGTATGAGTATAGCAGATTGATAGCCTAATCTTTCTCTTAGAGCTGCAAGGAACATTTGCAGTTTGAAAGCTTGTGGAAAAATTGAATTCTCTCTCTCTCTCTCTCTCTCTCTCTCTCTCTCTCACTTGCACCATGAGATTCAATGTACTGCTTTGCCTGTCAATGGATTTTTGCATGACTATGCGCTCTTCACCACTCCATTAATCCCCATATTTGTTTTTAGAACAATGCAACAAAATGTACTTCATTTTTAGTCCAAATTAGACCCCTTGCCATTCATTCCCTCCAAATGCACTAGTGTTCATCTTACTAAATTGCATGTAATTATATATTATCCTTTTTGGTTTCAGAACCTGTTTTGAATTAGAAGTAGAGTAATTTCTGAGGATCGCTCCGAGGCATTGAAATGCTGTTCACCTTACTGTCAGTAATTTGCAGGGCGGGTAGCAAACACAGTCAGCAATTTCTCTGTCTGTCTGTCTGTCTCTCTCTCTCTCTCTCTCTCTCTCTCTCTCTCTCTCTCTCTCTCTCTCTCTCTCTCTCCCCCTTTAGAGATAACATAAAAATGAATAACAAATTGCTACAAGCTCCACACTGCTGCCTGTGGGAGGAATTACACACTGCACCCTCTTTAAGCAGAGCAGAGACTGTGCCTATATCTTTAAATGCATGGATAGTGGGTAAGGCATCATTTAATAATATTGTGTGTTGACTATTAGCTGGAAAAATGGTTAGAGTTAGAGTTTTGTACAGTGTAGGATAATAATGCATCATTATATTATTAGAGAAAATTAATGGAACCTTTGTTGGTAACACTTTACATTAATGTGCCCTTTGTTAAGGGTTTATAAAGGGGTTCATTAACAACTAAAAATCATTGACAAATACTTTATAAATCATTGATATGCTATTATAACAACATGAATAAAACATTTCATGACTTTCATGCAGTACTTGCCAAACAGTGGGCATTTTATGTAACATGTTTTAAATGATTACTAACATGAATCAAAAACATAAAATTCATGAATATCTATGTCACAATGCAGTAAAAATAGACTATTGCAATGAGGTTAAAAGGAGGCCCCTAGTCCTAGTTACCTAAAGTCCTCTGCAAAAATACTTATCAGGTCTTCATGCTCATTCACAGCATATAATAAAGCCTGATATCCATTAAACTATACTAAACTTTATGTACATAGACTTCTCATGTTGGCAACTCCGTAATAAATGCTTCATACTGTATGTGTCCACTTTACATTAAGGTATATTTTCACAGGTTACTAATATTGAATAAGTGTTATTAAGCATTTATAACATGAGGTAAAATGCTTCACTGTCTGGCAAGTATTGCATGAAAGTCACCCTTTTTATGCATGCTGTTATAACTATATCGGTCATTAATGAACCCCTTATTAAATCCTTAACAAAGGGAATTTTAATGTAATGATACCCATTTGCTAATGATGTAAAAGGGCTGTCAAACCCCCAGGTGCATCTTGTTCCATATGTCATCTGATTTTCACAGAATCCATAATGTGAAATAATTTCTAATAATTAAATTTTTGAAGAAGAAAATATTACTGTAAAATAAAAATAAAATCTAACATTATATTTGCATTTTTAATCATTTAGATCACTAAAATTAAATATTCAATATCATCAATATTATTTTTAATATCACTGAATATTCGCAATATCAATCCTATTAATTCAGACTGAATGGTTTTGCTCAGTTAGCCTATAGGTTTTAATGATGGGAATGTTGGAAATGTAAGGAATTAAAGGAATAGTCGGGGTTCAATACAACACTGTTAAAAAATGTCCGTAAATTTAATGGTAAAAGACTGTAAAAAGGCTACAGTAAAAAAACATAAACTCGTTAACGAGTAGTTACCTTAAAATATATGGTAAAAATTATAAAATATTTAAAGAGAAAATACATAAAAATTAAATTAAATTAAAAAAAAAATTATAGATGTAAAAAGTATGATTTTGCTGTATAAGTAATGTTAAAAATTAATATTGTTTAACCACTATGGTAAATTATTGTTAAAATTACGGTAAAAAACAATAATCAGGTGTTCCCAGAATTCCCTGCGTGACTCATTTCATTTCATTATATTTAATGGGAATAGTTATGTTTCTTCTTTTTTTTTTATATCGGTTATCTACATTGGGGTGTTCTGTGTTACATTTTATGTATTTAATTGAATAACTTTAATTTCACATGTGTTACCCTGATGGTGTTTAGTGTTCGTGTGAGTCAGTGGCGGGCCGTGCATTAAAAGTCTAGGCCTTCAGTGTGACTCATGCCATTACGAAAACACAGTTTCACAATGAATAAGACACCCTGTGCCTTTGGGCATCATAAATTATGTTGCAGCTAACTAATAATAATAACTGACATTTTAAAAACACGTCCACGCACGAAAGCCAAAACTTGAAAGGACATTTAATGATCAAGCAAGCCTAATTTTAACTGCAGCATGACTGTTTTGTGAAATGAACGTCTCCCGAACAGACATTCAAAAATCATAATGTTTCATATGAATCTACCAAGGAGGTCTATAATACCTGGTAAAATCTATCTAATAATATTTGCAATTTAAATGTTGCTTGCAATAATTTTCGTTTCGTCAGGGTACACGGTTATGCTGCATTCCATTCAAGTTGGATGTGGGATATTCCTACTTGATATCGCCGACCATAAATGCATTCCATTCCCCGATATTCAGAAGATGACGTTTAAGGAAACAAAAGTGCAACGCTCCCGTTAGCTTAGCAGGGGTTTGACTCTCGTTAAAGATGTCTTCTAGCAACCCAACTGATAAACAATGCTGCAGCGCTTGCATTTGTGCTTCAGGTGTATGATTATCAAAAGAGATTATAATGTTTTATACACCTGTTTCTGCAGGTGTTTGTTAAACAAGCTTTAATATCATGTAATGTGGAAACGAACTCATTTATCAATATTACTTAATAAAGTGAATGTTTATCACTTACTTTGTATATCTCCCTGAGTGTCGACATGTTCATGCCCCTGCATCTTGGTGAAATCGGAGTTGAGAATTTCTGCACGAGACTACAAGTTGTAATTCTGACTTCAAGATGCATTCCATTGCACTTTTTCTAGTAGGAAGTTGTAAAAACACTTACAATGGAAGTGAATGGGGCCAATTTTTGGAGGTTTTAAAGGCAGAAATGTGAAGCTTATAATTTTATAAATGAATTCTTCTGTTAAAACTTGTGTATGATTTGATATGTAAAGTCGTTTAAATCTTCATTTTAAATGTCATTTTAGGGTTTATGCCATTAGGTTGTCATGCCAACGAAGTTTTCAAATTGTATGTAACTTTAAACAGAAAAGGTTTTATCACACTAAAATCATGTTTACACTCAAATTTTTTATAGTTTATAGCATATTGTTTGTAGCTGTACTTTTGAAACAGTGTGTATTTTAATGTTTCCAGATTGGCCCCCTTTTACTTCCATTGTAAGTGCTTCACTGTAGCCCAGAATTATTGTTTTGTTTTCTAAAGAAAAGGAGGGACGAGTCCAAATGTATTTTTATTTATTTTTTATTGAAGTGAGATTTAGCACCATCTGCGGTCAAGAGAAATATTTTAATAATTTGCATCTTGCCCCATTAATTAACGGTTTTAAATGTGTTTCTTGACGACACTTAAAAAATGCAAGATATTTTTTGTGAGGTGTGCCATACCAGGGGTTACTATAAGAAATGCAATGCAAAAACATATTTTTATTAAGAAAAAAAAAAAGAAAGAAAAAAAGACAAGTGTTCAAAAATGAATTACATCATTAAAGACTATGTGCACAGAGAGTCCATGTAAATGCAGTGGATTTTGAATACCACTCATATTTTATCTGACCACAACACGCCGTCATGAACCATCAGCAGTGTAAAAAAACATGATGGCTTGAAAAAACAGATGAGCATATGTTTAAAGCACATGTGTTGAGTGACACGCAAAAATATCAAAGACTACAATAATCACCAAACCACCTGTTTGGATTTGTCTTCATGTTGTTTATTTATTTATTTATTCATGCTGGAAGCCATCAGAATATTTCTAATCTCAGTGCACCAATTTTGCATTAAAGCGAATGTTTATCAATCATCTGTACAGGCCATCTGCTCTCTGTTGTTTGGATGCACAGACACAGAGCAGTAAATAGGATGATATATGAACTGGCAGACATGATGACACCAGCCACAGAAAGCAACATATGAGTGGCCACCTAAAAATAGCAAATATTCTTGTGTGCCTCCAATGCCTTTCATTCGCACTTTAAAAAAGATGGTTTTTATTTATTTTTCATAAAAAATTCAAATAATTATTCAAACCACTAGGCAAATGCCCCTTTATACCAACCAACCAACATTTAGATGTTTATTTAACTTACAGTATTCTGAAATAAACCTACCATGCCTACTTTTGATTATGCTTGATTTGCATGTCTTTTTCTTGCTTGTTAAAGTAATGGTTCACCCAAAACCTGTATGACTTCCGAGTAGCACACATTGTCAGCCTGATCTCATGAACATTATGTGACCGTGGCACCATTTTTGCAAAACTAAATTACGTGCTTCATTACACATTTGGCTAGTTTCACACTGAAATGTCCAGTGGGGGGCGCCAAAAGCGAGTGATATGGTGTCGTAATCAGACTAGTTTTTAAGGTGAATATTAGATAGAGGTTTTAATGAGTAAAACATACTAGTGCCTGACCGATATATCGGTGTCATATAATGCAGAAAACGTCCTGGTTACTTTCATAATCTCCGTTCCCTGATGGAGGGAATGAGACGTTGTGTCGATGTAGTGACACTAGGGGTCACACTTGGGAGCCCCAAACACCTCTGCTTTTTGAAAAAAGGCCAATGGGAATTGGTGAGTGGAATTTGCATGCCACTCCCCCAGACATACGGGTATAAAAGGAGCTGGTATGCAACCACTCAATCAGGTTTTGTGCTGAGGAGCCAAGACAAGGTCCCGGCCATTTCAGCGGGTAGTTCAGTGTTGTGGCAAGAGGGACACAACGTCTCGTTCCCTCCATCAGGGAATGGAGGTTACGAAAGTAACCAGGACATTCCCTATCTGTCACTCACTCAACGTTGTGTCGATGTAGTGACACTAGGGGTCCCTATACAAAACGCCACAACTAGCTGAACTGTGTTATGTGGACTGGCGGTGCGAGACGGGGAGACCGCTGTGTGCCTCGTAGCCAGTGCACCAGGCCATCACATAACCTCCCCAAACACTCTTATGAGTGTCGAACGGTCCTTCGGGAACAAGTCAACTGCCCAACAAATAGGGACGGGCTAGCCCAGCCGTGGCCTCTTTTCCTCTTTTTTTCTCCCCAAAAAGAGTGGAATTTGTTAACCGACTGAGGGCCATAAATGTCTACGTTGGGAGGGTGTCACTCCCGAGGGGAAGACACCGCGGAGACCACACCCCACCCAGAGAAGGGGGGTATTTTGAGTGGAAATATGTCACATGGTCTTACCGAGTCTTGTCGGAAGTATGTCATGTGGAGAAGTCGCATGGTAGGTCCTACCCGAGGGGGGAGGAGTTTCTACAAACATGGTGACCGGGGGCAGAGGCCCCTCTCACCACTCTCAAGGAAGACGCAGTTTACCAACAGGGAAACGATTTAGAGGAAGATATCACATGGGGTCACCTACGGGGAACCAGCACATGTGGAGCACCTACCCCAGTACAGGGCCTAATTAGCATACTGGGCCGGCAGCGAGTTTCTCCGCAAACACGTCTGCCACAGGGCTAAGGAGAAAAGTCATCCTGGGATCACAGCCTGTGAACATGACTGGGAGTCAAAAGTGCACGTCTTCACCTCAAGGGAGGGGAAAGGCGCTATGTGCAAGCGGTACACCCGGCCAGCTGTCCCGGAACTTACCTGCTCATACCTGACAATACACGGGACGAAACCAGCTCAACAAGGAGATTGTAGAACCTCGCAAAGGTGTTGGGTGTTGCCCAGCCCGCTGCTCTGCAGATGTCTGCCAAGAGGTGCCACTGGTCAGGGCCCAGGAGGCCACTACACTCCTAGTAGAGTGGGCTCGTAACACCATGGGGGGCAGCACGTCCTGAGCGTGATATGCCATTACGATGGCATCAACAACCCAGTGGGTGATCCTCTGTTTGGAGACAGCGCTTCCTTTCTGCTGTCCACCAAAGCAGACAAAGAGCTGCTCAGAGCTTCTAAAGCTCTGCATGCGATCCAAATAGATGTGTAAAGCACACACTGGACACAGCAACGCCAAAGCTGGGTCTGCCTCCTCCTGGGGCAGCGCTTGCCGGTTCACCACCTGATCCCTAAAAGGGGTCATGGGAACCTTGGGCACATAGTCTCAAGATCATGTGAGAGTAACCCAGACTGAATTCCAGGCACGATTCACTGACAGAGAATACCTGCAGGTCCCCTACCCTCTTGATGGAAGTGAGTGCAGTCAGGAGGGCAGTCTTCAAAGAGAGTGCCTTAAGCTCAATTGACTCCAGGGGCTCAAAGGGAGCTCCCCGTAGACTCTGAAGGACTACAGAGAGGTCCCACGAGGGGATGAGGCACGGTCTGGAGGGATTCAACCTCCTAGCGCCTCTCAGGAACCTGATGATCAAGTCGTGCTTCCCCAAATACTTACCATCCACTGCATCATGATGTGCCGAAATGGCGGCTACATACACCTTCAAGGTGGAGGGGGACAGCCGCCCCTCCAGCCTCTCCTGAAGGAAGGAATGCACTGATCCGACTGCGCATCTCTGGGGGTCTTCGCGTCGGGAAGAACAACACTTAGCGAACAGATGCCACTTCAAGGCATACAGGCGCCTCGTAGAGGGAGCCCTAGCCTGAGTGATCGTGTCTACCACTGTGGGTGGTAGGCCACTTAGGTCTTCCGCGTCCCGTCCAAGGGCCAGACGTGGAGATTCCAGAGGTCTGGTCGCGGGTGCCAGATGGTGCCTCGTCCCTGAGAAAGAAGGTCCTTCCTCAGTGGAATTCGCCAGGGGGGGCTGTTGCGAGGAGCGTGAGGTCTGAGAACCACGTCTGGGTGGGCCAGTAGGATGCTACTAGGACGACCTGCTCCTTGTCCTCCCTGACCTTTCACAGGGTCTGTGCAAGCAGGCTCACTGGAGGAAATGCGTATTTGCATAATCCCGGGGGCCAGCTGTGTGCCAGCGCATCTATACCGAGGGGTGCCTCGGTCATGGCGTACCAAAACGGGCAGTAGGAGGATTCTAGGGAAGCAAACAGGTCTACCTGTGCTCGACCGAATCGACTCCAAATCAGCTGGACTACCTGGGGGTGGAGTCTCCACTCTCCCCTGAGCATAACCTGTCATGACAGCACGTCCGCTGCGGTGTTGTGGTCGCCCGGGATGTGAGTGGCTCGTAGCAACTTGAGGCGCTGCTGACTCGAGAGGAGGAGACGGCGGGCAAGTTGTGACATGCAACGGGAGCGTAGACAGCCTTGACGGTTGATGTACGCTACTGTCGCCGAGTTGTCCGTCCGGACCAACATGTGCTTGCCCTGATCAATGGCCGGAACCTCTGCAGGGCGAGCAGTACTGCCAACAACTCGAGGCAGTTGATGTACCAACACAGCCGCGGGCCAGTCCAGGAGCCGGTGGCTGTGTGCCCGTTGCATACGGCACCCCAGCCCATCTTGGAGGTGTCCGTCGTAACTCCGACGCACCTGGAGACCTGCTCTAGGGGAACCCCTGCCCGTAGAAATGCAAGGTCGGTCCAAGGGCTGAAGAGGCGGTGACAGATCGGCATGATGACCACGCGATTTGTCCCACGGGGCCATGCCCATCTCGGGACTCGAGTCTGAAGCCAGTGCTGAAGCGGTCTCATATGCATCAACCCAAGCAGTGTGGCCACCGCTGAGGACACCATATGCCCCAGGAGCCTCTGAAAAATGCTTAGTGGAACCGCTGTCTTCTGTCTGAACGCCTTCAGACAGTTCAGCACCGACTGTGCATGCTCTTTCGTGAGGCGCGCTCTCATCCAAGCTGAGAAAAGAGATGCTCTGAACCGGGGAGAGCTTGCTCTTTTCCCAGTTGACCCGAAGCCCCAGTTGGCTGAGGTGCGTGAGGTAGCGGCGTTCTCGCCCTTCACCGAGGTGAAGCAGACGCCGCTGAACCTGGGCGGGCGCCTGACAAATTGAATCTCATAGCCGAGTCGGACGGTCCGGGTCAGCCATCGCGACTGGTTGGAAAACGCGAGCCACGCATCCAAACTCCGGGCGAGGGGGACCAAGGGGACAATCATGTCGGACGTACTGGAGGGTGGGGCCTCGCGGCAGGGCGGAGCCTGAGGCGCCATGTCGAGGGGCCTCTAACCCCGTGGCCGTGCTGAGTCCAGAGATATCGAAGCACTTACCTGGCTTCTGAAGCCTCCGCATCAGACTGGACGAGCCCGCTCTCTGATACTGTGCTCAATAACTCATCATCTTCCCGGGCCCGAAATAAGAGGTCGAACTCGCCCTGAGACGAGCCGGCAGTCTCATCCAAGAGCCCGACCGGGGCAAGCGAGCGTGCTGAGGAATGGGAGGTCCATGGGGGATTACCCGGCGGAGGTGCTCCCACTGAAGTCCCCAAATCGCCTCCAGTACTAACTGACACGGCCTCATACCCGTAGGTAGAAGGACCGAGGCGGGGAGCCACTGGGGTGGCTTGCTTTCTTACGAAGGCAAGCCGCGACTGCAACGTTGCCATGGTCATGTTCTCGCAATGAGGACAAGACCCATCCAAGAACGATGTCTCTGCATAGGCAGCGCCCAGACACGTAAGACAGCGATCGTGGCCGTCAGAAGCGGAGAGATAATGACCGCAACCAGGAATAACACACAAACGGAAGGGCATCTTTAAAAAGATATTCCGTGTGTGCCGCTCTTTTATGAAAATGTACTCGTTTAGAATATACTCTTTGTTTTGCTCTGCTGAAGCGCCCAGGGGTGTTCTCTGCACTCCACGGGTGCAGAGGGGGAAAAGCCGCTGAAATGTGCCGTAAATCCAGCAGTTTGAGGTGAACGGAAGGGAGAATTGAATTCAGTGCACTGAATGCAACCGCTCGGCTCTGAAGAGAAAATCTGAATGAGTGGTTGCATACCAGCTCCTTTTATACCCCTTTGTCTGGGGGAGTGGCATGCAAATTCCACTCGCCAATTCCCATTGACCTTTTTTCAAAAGCAGAGGTGTTTGGGGCTCCCAAGAGTGACCCCTAGTGTCACTACATCAACACAACGTCGAGTGAGTGACAGATAGGGAACAATCCTTTATAATTGGTGTCATAGCGTAGTTTGTCCAGCAGAGCGCGCTCCGACTCCATTGTTTACAGAGCTGAGCTGATGGTGGCTCTGCAGACAGGGCGGAGTTCAGCGGTGTCATCAAGGTAAGTTGTTAACTAGTTTGTGAAATGACCCCATCATTTTCCCTTTTCAATATAACTAATATAACATTAACCTTGTCCCTGACAACCATGTCACTCATGTCTGTTTGCTGTTAGCCAGCTATAGTTTGTCTCTGTGCACTCAGTAATGTATTAGATTGAAAGGTAAACATCAGAGCATCTTTTTGCAACTCAGCAGACAATGGTGCGGTGGTGGATTTTGTCTGTTGAGTGTTGATTTTTATGCTATGTTATTACCTAGTTGGTGAGACACAATGCTGGAAAGTAAAATAAACAACGTCCGTCTTTTACTCTCCGTGACAACGAGCTTATAGCTAACTAGCTAATCACGTAGCTACTTTCATTGTTGTCAGCTGAGTGGAAGCAAATGTTTAAACATGTATTCACCAAACTGTTTTGTTTAGGATTCACAGTTTGGTACCCCCTTCAACCGAACAGTTCCAGTTGTGTCATTTATAAAATGTAACATTTAAAAGTCTGGTTTTCCACCGTTGAAAGTTTCCTCTGAACTTACAGTGTAACACCGCTGCCGCTGTTTATCTTGACTCAACAGTATTAATATAGTCAGCATTTGACTGGTACTAAACAGTAGTACTGATGTTTATTTAGCTATTTATTTTATTTTTATTTATTCTTTATTTTAATGGTCAGCATTTGACTGATACTAAACAATACTGATGTTTATTTAGCTATTTATTTTATTTTTATTTATTCTTTATTTTAATGGTCAGCATTTGACTGATACTAAACAGTACTGATGTTTATTTAGCTATTTATTTTATTTTTATTTATTCTTTATTTTAATGGTCAGCATTTGACTGATACTAAACAGTACTGATGTTTATTTAGCTATTTATTTTATTTATTCTTTATTTAAATGGCCAGCATTTGACTGATACTAAACAGTACTGATGTTTATTTAGCTATTTATTTTATTTTATTTATTCTTTATTTAAATGGTCAGCAACTGACTTATACTAAACATACAGTACTGATGTTTATTAAGCTATTTATTGTATTTTTATTTATTCTTTATTTTCTCAGTGTTCATTTCTAGAATTTGTTGACAATGTATAATAATAATGTCAAATATTCTTTGATAAAATATTTGTTTAAAAAAACATTCTTTTGAGTACCTTTGCATAGTCATATTGGTGCAAAATCGGTGAAAAATCCACATAGAAAAGGTCTGTTTTCATTCCAGCTCAAAAATGTAATATATCGGCCACCATATCGGTAATCGGTGAATTTTCCCTCTCTAAAATCGGTATCGGTCTCAAAAATCCCATATTCGTCGGGCTCTAAAACATACCTCCCTAACCTAAAACTTGAACCTAAACCCAACCAACAGTGATCTAAAATAAAATGAGAGTTACACAAAACAGACATCCTTACCCTAAACCGACATCTAAACCTAACCGATAGTGTCGAAAAACAAAATGAGAAATGAAAAGCACAATTTCTGAAGCAACCACATCATTTCGCATCCCTTCTATGACACTCTCGTCACATGTGTCAGCTTACGTGTTTGACTGTTTCGAACCGCGGTCTCCAGAGTCCAACACTCAGTTGAGCTACTGCAGAAGCTAATAACATTGGAGTAAAAGTGTAAATGTTGATGAGTCTCTAATGCAAGCATTAAAATGTATTGTTTTTCACATGAAGTGTTTCGTATCATAACATAACAGTGTGTGAGCAATAGTGCAAAAAATAAGTGTTTATAAAGTCATCATCAGCCGCTGTAATCGTTATTTGTGGGAAAGTGTATAAAACGCGCAGTTGTTGTAGCACCTCTAGTGTGAATTTCACCAGGAAACTGCAGCGAAATGTAGAATGCGGCACGTAAAAGTCTGTTTGCAAAAATGTAGTTATAGTAATGTTCTAGACTAGATTGCAAATTGTGAATTATTTAAGAATATCCTGGTTGCTTGTTTGTAGTGATGCTAAAAGTGAGTTAATTTTTCTTCAAAAGAGTTGAGGTTTTAAGGTTAATGCTCTTTTGAATAAACAAAACCTACCTCTTTACCCTAAACTTTAAACCTAACCGTCACCGATAGTGTCATTAAAAGCAAATGTGGCATGAGAAAAATAAAATAAATAATAATAATAATAATAATAATAAAAATCTATTTACTGTAGCAAGCACGTCATTTTGTGGTTTCTTCTATGACAAACATCAGCCAGGACATTATTTAAAGTCAAACATGTTTGGAACAACAAGAAGGTAAGTAAATTATGAAAGAGTTACACTGTTTGAGCCCTGAAACTCTTAAAGGGATAGTTCACCCAAAAATGAAAATTGTCTTTCTCTCTCCCGATGGTCCTAAAAGCAAAAGTAATCCAAATTACTCCAGTGGTTAAATCCATGTCTTCTGAAGCGATATGATAGGTGTAGGTGAGAAACAGTTCAATATTTAAGTCATTTTTTACTATAAATCCCCACATTCATTTTCACTTCTTCTGTTTTTGGTGATTCGCATTCTTCATGTATTTCGCCACCTACTGGGCAAGGAGGAAAATGTATAGTAAAAAAGGACTTAAATATTGAACTGTTTCTCACCTACACCTATCATATTGCTTCAGAAGACATGGATTTAACCACTGTTTTATGGATTACTTTTATGCTGCTTTTTTGTGCTTTTTGGAGCTTCAAATTTCTGGCCACCATTCACTTATATTGTATGGTCCAACAGAACTGAAATACTCTTCTAACGAATCTTCATTTGTGTTCAGCAGAAGAATGAAAGTCATACACATCTGGGATGACATGAGGGTGAGTAAATATTGAGAGAATTTTCACTTTTGGGTGAACTAACCCTTTAAATAATTGTACATGATACATCACATCATGGGCATTTGATGTATTATGTATTGTTGTGCCATAAAATAAAGACGGAAAATATATGCTCCTTTTACACTGTGTCTTTTGTCAGACAACTGAAACAATGTCTCCCATAGGATATCAAAAACAGTGATTGTGTATGCACTCGAAAATAATTTGACTTGCACGTTTCATAGAAACCGTCGTTGGTTACTAGTGTTTGAGAAGAACACCTTTGTTGAAGAGCAAATGTGTGAACCCAACTGGCAAATCCAAACATACATAAATACAGCATACGGTAAATACTGCTGTTAATGGTGAAAAGCTGTGCAAACTAATAGTCATCAGCTCAGCTTGACAGAGCATCAACACAAGAATGAATGGCTTTAATTTGCAGAACAACAAGGGGGATTCTCAGAAAAGCGCTGTAGCCTTCTGATTTTTAGATGTTTATATCTGTTATTTGAATTGTGTCATTGCCAAATCCTTTACCACTTTCTGATGATGTCTTTGGTATTGCATGTAGTGGTCTAGAGAGGATTTCACCATGACAACTAATTAAAACAGTTACTATATGAGTCATCTAAATTGGGAAACTGGGAATTGTGCAAGAGCAGTGTTGAACTGCTAGGCCAAAGGCAACTAAATTGGTTAACCGACAACGGATATAGTGTAGGATAGATATGCTCTTGAGGTTTGCACCTTTCTAGTTTTGCTTGGAAAGATTATAATGCACTATTGTTTAATCACACAAATAGTAGACAGGGGTAATTCTTTGGAAACAGCACTTGTAAGGCATGTCAATTAGTTAAAGCCATTAAAGGAGGGAGTTCACACAAAAATGTTTTCCATCATTTTGTCTTAAAATATTTTGTCATCATTTGCAGTTTCAAACCAGTAGGATTTTTTTTTTCTTTTTTTCTCATGGAACACAAAAGGAGATGTGTAGAAGAATGTTCATGCTGCTCTTATCCATAAAGTGAATGGTGACCAGGAGCTGTCAAGCTCCAAAGCATATAAAAAGCACCAAAAAGTCCATGCATCTCATGCATTATATTCCAAGTTATTTTGTCACAAGCCTTTTTTACCTTTAACCATATGCAGGATATGAATGATTAATTTTCATAGATAGATATATAGATTTCAGATATTAATAAATGTAAATAAAGATATCTTAAAGGCTTTCTTACTAATTACAATCACACTATACATATCTGAAATTAAAGGGATAGTTCACCCAAAAATGAAAATTATCTCATCATTTACTCACCCTCATGATATCTCAGATGTGTATGACTTTCTTTCTTCAACAGAACACAAACAAATATTTTAAGAAAAATATCGCAGCTCTGTTGGTCCTCACAATGCAAGTGAATAGTGATCAGACCTGTGTTACTCCAAATATCACATAAAAGTAATCCATATTGTATGACTCCAGTGTTTAAATCCATAACTTCAGAAGCAATATAATAGGTGTGGGTGACAATAATATTTAAGTCCTTTTTTACTCTAAATCTCCACTTTCAATTTCACTTTCAGATGTGAATGCAGAAGAAAGAAAGTCATACACATCTGGGATGGCATGAGTAAATGGGTGAGTAAATGATGAGAGAATTTTTGGGTGAACTATCACTTTAACATTTTTGATATTAAGAATGAACATTTTTACTAGTACAAACACAATTACTGATTTCAATAATTAGCATTTTAACAAGTGAAAATGTATTTGTAGATATCCATAATATATACCCTCCACATGATTAAATGTTGAAAGGGCTTGCCATTACGATAATGTTCAGTGTAGAACAAACGCAAATTTATGCTGTTTATCACTCCCCTCCGCCGTAGCTCTCAAATCTATTTCATGCTTGCATTCAATTTAAAACTTTCAAAGTTGTTGTATCACGATCAGACATAAGTCACTCAAGAAATAAATTTGTTTGGTGCCATTTTTGTCAAACTTTGCACCATATTTAAATGAGGGAACGCAAATAAGATTTTAGAGATATGGTAGAGGGGAAGATTTTTAGTGAATCATGACTTAAATTTCAGTCTGTTTCTTCAGTCTGCTATCAAATGGCTTCAGAGGACTTGGAAAATATAGCAGAATCTGTTTGTGGGCCAGCATCAATTTGAGCCTTGGGGAATATGACACGGGTCTGATAATATTAGATCAATATCCATGTCTGTTCCTCCAGCAGCATTTGCTTTCTATCATCCAGGCACATAATGGATTTTACTGTGTTACTGCATAAAGGCACCAGGCTTTGAAAGGCAACTAATTGGAGACGTTGTTTTATTTTTTAAGATATGGCTGTGAATGATTGAACGTTATCGTGTTCTTGAATACGCTAATGTTGAGGCCACTGGATCCAGCCATTACCATAGAGTTGAAATAATACTAGGGCTTCTGCATAATTCACACGCATTACAATGGAGCTTGTATGCTTTATGGAGTGATTTTAAAAATGCATTATTCAGCCTGTTATACAACATGTTTCATCTGTCACTAAAGCAAAAATCTGCTTTGCAATAGATGAACCTTAACATTATCACACCCAAAATGGATGAGACAGAATGTGGCAGCTTTGAAAAGGTAGAGAATCTAGCAGTGCTTGGACTTGTTATCAAAGGTGGTGTAAAATTGTACATTCATGAATGCACTTATCGTGTTTCTCTTAGCCTGTTTGAGGTGCTGTTTATACCAGTTTGGATAAAGGCAAATATTTCTCATTATCATCTCTGGTTGTGACATGAACAAACACCCACTCATATACAAAGTCAATGATTTCACAACATGAATAAAAAGGATTCAAACTGCTCTTCCGAGTCTCTGCCGACAGCCAACTGTGCCATTTTGGGACTGATCATAAAGCTGATCACAAGAATATACAACATAAGCACTAAACGAAATTTTTCATATGCAATACATATATATGTAGGTTTGGTAACAATTTACATTAATTTCCCTTTGTTAAGGGTTTATAAAGGGGTTCATTAAAACTAATAATTCATTTACAAATACATTATAAATCATAGATATGAAGTTATAACATCATGCATAAAAAGTGTGACTTTTGTGAAATAACTGCCAGATAGTGAGTCACCTCACATGTAAATGTAAATGCCTAATAACACTTATTCAACATCAGTAACCTTTGAAAGTGTCCCTTTATGTAAAGTGATAACATACAAAGAATTTATTAAGGAGCTGACAGCATTAGAAACATATATACATAAAGTTCAATATGATTTAATGGTAATCAAGTTTTATTATATGATACATGATGCGAATGAGCATTAAGAATTAGAAAAGTGTTTTTTGGAGAGTACTTTAGGACAACACTGAAAAAAATATTTGGTGGTGAAGTAAATATAGCAGAAAACAATTAGTACTTTCTAAATTGAATAAGTTAAAGTGTGAACTTGAAAAAATTAAGTAAATCTTACATTTGCACTCAATTCAAACATGTAAAATTAAATGCTTTAGCCTATTAATATTATTTATGATTGTTTATCTTTACAATGTGTCATCATGTATCATTCCAAAACAAGAAAACCTTGTCATATTTATTTGCTGATTTTAATACATTTCAAAGATACATAAAACAAGTAAATTTTACTTAACTTTTCAAAGCTGGTGTTCCTAGCATGCACTGGATTTGAATAATTAATGAGCTTGCATGGTTTCACTATTTGCAAGTTGATTTGCACCGTTTTTATTGTTGATTGTGTTGATATGTTTGGTAACTTCTTGTTTTGTGAAGCCTAAAGTTAATTTTCTACTAAAAATAACCCATCATGATAAAATAAAATAAGAAAAGAATCTTTTGATTGTTACTGTCATAGTGTTTTGTGCACCAAGTGTTGAGGTCTGCATCCGCAGCTCTGCATCTTGTTTGTATTGGCATTAAAGAAAGGTGATGTTGTCTAATAGACTACGTAGCATGCATTAAACTTCCCTGTGGAAGACTTCCGTGTGTCATGTGATCGGCTACATGACTAAGTTATAGAAGCATTGAAATGCTAGTGCACTTTTAAAAGCATGGCTTAAGTCACTGCTACATTGCTTTAATAAAATGTACAGGCAAAAAGTGAGTATTGCAATGTAAAGTTTTCCTGAAAATTTCTTATCAAAGCCACCAAAAACTGTGTAACTTGTGTAGCCTTTTCCTAGTTTTTTTTTATTTTTATTAAACCCTTATGTTGTGTTTTGGTCATTTTGACCTGGATAACTTTTTTTCTTACTTTTATATTTTTATTTTTTTTACTTAATCCAATTGGAATAAAATTCCTCGACTTTGTTCACATATGCTATCTGAAAACACACACCAAAAAAACCTGACCATTTTCTTTACATTAAAAAAAAGTTTATTTCACTTTGTTACACTTGTTGTGTTCCAGGTCAAAAATGACCAGCCATTGGAAATGAATGGATCAGACTATAAAATACAGAAATATTAAGTGTTCAGGAGCATCCCAAACCTTTAGATGATCACATAGTGCATGTGGATGTGTGTTTGCACACACAAAGTCCTCAGACATGTGCACACACATAACACACACACACACACACACACACACACTCTCACACATACACACAATGTGTGTTGACCGCCCTTTTGTGCATCGTCTTTCCATGTACACTCATTAAGGAATATTTCAATATTTACTTATCATAATATGTTGCATTTGGGCTCATTTGAATCTGGTCTGCTGTATGTTACAATATGTAATTTTCTATGTTTATGTATGTTTCAGGAAGTAATAAGGAAAAACGTGACAAAAAGCCACTCCTGCTTATTATATTTATGTGTGTCTGTGGGAATTTCATACACTAATATTCACTGCAGTTTGGCCTCCAAGTGAAACAGATTTGCTTATTGCAGTCTACTAATTGAAATCTTTCCAACAATACTGTATATAACACATGGCTTTCTCATCTTTTCTTATGGCTTTAGCAACTCTGAATATAATAGTTTTGATAACAAATTTGCAAATGATAAGAATGAAACAGTTCTAAGTTGTCAGCAAATTATTTTGTTCAGATAAAGCAAGTGGATATTAATTTACTATGTAATTATTATTATTATTATTATTATTATTATTTCCGCAGGGAGAGCACTCCACTGGCATAAGCTCAGTTAAATTAATCCTTCTATCATTTTTTTTTTTTTTTAAATAAAAAAATATGTTCATAAAAAGAGTACAAAACCTGTCCCAATTACTAAAAAAGAAGTTGATATAAAGATCTAATGCAATATCTTGTCATCATATATGCAATATATGAGAGATTTATAAACAATCTTAGAGGGCCGGACATTTTTGACCGGGAACACAAAATGTGTTAGCACAAAACGAACACAACACAAGGGTTAAGTAAACCCCACTCGGCGTATCAACATTCTTTTGACATCATCATAACAAGGAAAGTGACAAAACAAGTAAGTCAAGACATTAAAGTAATTAATAGAAACATGAAGTAGACTATGGCAAAATGACATAATCCCTCCTTCAAATCTCACTACACTAGTTTATTTTTGCTGTATTGCGACATGAATCATGATTTGTGGCATTTAATGTTTTTGGTTAACATAAGTATGAATAAGTGTATTTATTAAGCATTTATAACATGCAAGTTAAAATTCTCACTATTTGGCAAGAATTGCATGAACGTTGCAATTTTTAGTATATTTTATATAATGCATTTGTAAATTACTTATTAGGCATTAATGAACCTCTTTATAAACCCTTAACAAAGGGAACATTAATGGTAGGTCTTACTGAATAAATGCCACCCAGATTTGTAATAGTTTAAGTTTTTAATAGGCTTTTGTGTAACAGGGTAGTTGACATGAAATGCTTTCATGAACTGCGATGTGACATGCTACACTCCATCTGAAACTACTTTAAACAGAATTTTTGCTTTTTTTTAAATGATCATAAATGCCGCTTTAATGACCCTTATTGACAGATCACATAAATATTTGTACTCATAAGCATTCATTTTTCACCGCAAGGACATTTCAAATGACCTAGTTAAGGCAAAAAAGTAATTAAAAACATACATCTTATGAGTCATGGACAATTACTGTCTGACACTGCAACATGTCACAACATACAGTGTGCATGGTTTAACATGTTTACTAAATGCAATCATACTATGACTAATGTAAGGCACTATGGCTTTGCTGCAGCTCTCATAAAGCTATCATGCTGCAATGACTATTTTATAGGTTTTAGAATTATTGACTGGAACTTTATCGACTTTAGATAAATGTATCATATCTATTGGACAGATTCAAACACAGTTGGGTTACTTTATCTAATCTATGAAATCAAGTGCTGCTCGCAAAATCCCAACATTTTATTCAATACATGTAACCAGAGTTGTATCAAATAATTTACACAGCCGAAATTTTAAAACAACTAGGAAATATGGGATATGACATTTTATATGCATGCCGCTGCCAGAACATTTCACATTATATATAACAGACTATATTCTATTGAAAGTGTTACGTCAATAAAACCTGACCTTTGCCACTATATTCTCTTTCTTTGTCTTATTTCAGTTTATCCTAGTGCAGGTAAACATACTGTATCTCTCCAGATAAGATTGACTTTAGAGCAACAAAATGATTTGTTTAAAATGAAACAACAGGGTGCGCCTGATTTACTTTTACTTGTTCTGCTGTAGGAAATTAATGATTTATACAATGAGCCCTAAAGACTCAATGAATTTCATTATGTAAGCAACATTAACAGCACCCACCAGGAAATGAATATAAACTACGGTTGAAGATAATGGGCTGATTTTATTGAGTTTGATTGAAACAAAGAGGAGCCATACTGTTTATGTTTAAGTGTCAGGTATCTAAAGAGGAACAATTCTTATGTAAATATTACAGGGGAAAGTGGTTGAAATGTCATGAGCTTAATGCAAACGCTCTTAAGGATTTGCATGGGTATAGGCAAAGCACTAATCCCGTTCACTTTAAAAGAATTTTACTGCACAACAGAGTCATCCACCACATTTATGACCAGCACTGAACAGCAATCTCGCCCGGTTTCCACGAACAATGCAAACATTATTTTTGTGTTCTATAACTCGACTGTAACCGCACCGAATTGAATGCAGCGTGCTATTTTGCAATGAAAACAAGGTCTTAAATTACATGGCAATTTAGGAATGTGTGGAAAGCCGAGAGGCTACCAGTCAAGCATTCTGGATAACCCCCATAACTTTCTCCCAGTGCAGGAAAATCTAACATCTGGTCCCAGGACTAAGACCAAATGTTGGCTCTTAAATCATTTCCAGCCTAATTTATCCTTTTAACTTGTACAAATGTTTTACTTTGTCTTTCGTTTCTCTGTAATGCAGCGAAATTGCTCAGTATATTACATTGCCTGAAGAGTTTTATGCCAAAGCCAGCTCTGACAGCAAAGGCATAAAAGGATTATGACAGCTGCCTTCAACATACAGCTGCTTCATTTTTTCCAGTTCTCTTACTATTCCTGTGGCTATTGTTTGTGTGACACCCTTTTTTTTTTTTTTTTTTTTTTTTTAAGGAAAGGGGAAAATTAGAATTTTAGAAATAGTGCTCAGGGCTATGTTACATTAAGATTGGCAGATAGCTAAAATCATCAGAAAAGAAAAGGAAGCTAAGCCTTAAAGTGTGAATCACAGTTGTATTTCCATCACTTTTAAGATATTTCTATTTAGCATTGTTGTAGGATTAGGGTTAGGGTTAAAAAACGCTTAGTTAATGTTAGTTCAAAAAATGCAGTTGTTCATTGTTAGTTCATAGTGCATTAACTAATTTTAACAAATACAACTTTTGATTTAAAAACATGTATTAGTATGTGTTAATGTTGAAATTAACATAAACAAAGATTGATTAATGCTGTAAAAAAATTGTTGATCATTAGTTCATGTTAACTAATGTTGTTAACTAATGTTAACAAATGGAACCTTACTGTAAAGTGTTACCTTCAAACTTTAATATAAAACTACCATATTTATCTACTAAAAATTAAGTAGTTTAGAAACTTACTACTTATCCTGAAACTGGGTAAATTTGTGTGAAGCACAAAGACCCACTGATGGGTTGGGTTGTATCACTAATATAAAACATGGACATCGGTTATCAGTAAATTATGTACATGAATTTACTGCACATCTCCCCCCATGTTCCAACACTCCCCAGTCTCCCCATACGTTAAGAGACAACCCCCAAAATATGTTGCTTGTAGCTTACAGATACAGTATGTTCATACTGATCTTGTTATTATTCGTAGCTATTTGTAACATTTAAACATGCATTTCTGTACATTTGGATAGATGCTGAAATGTACAATGTGGACGTATTGACAGCATCTACTGTAAAACGTAAGCATTAGTATTTACAACTTTTGAAACATAAAAATATTTGCGAATGCCTAATATTATAGATATTTTATATTATTTTAATATTTATAGGTTTTTACTATACTAGTTTTAAACATTGTCCAACATGTACTCAGTTTTCTCACATAAAACAAGACTCGGTTTGCACATACACTGGCGGCCAAAAGTTTGGAATAATGGACAGATTTTGCTGTTTTGGAAGGAAATTGGTACTTTAATTCACCAAAGTGGCATTCAACTGATCACAAAGTATATTGATCAGGTCATTACTGATGTAAAAAACAGCACCATCACTATTTGAAAAAAGTCATTTTTGATCAAATCTAGACAGGCCCCATTTCCAGCAGCCATCACTCCAACACCTTATCCTTGAGTAATCATGCTAAATTGATCATTTGGTACTAGAAAATCACTCAAATCATATCAAACACAGTTGAATTTGGTTTGTTAAATGAAGCTTAACATTGTCTTTGTGTTTGTTTTTGAGTTGCCACAGTATGCAATAGACTGGCATGTCTTAAGGTCAATATTAGGTCAAAAATGGCAAAAAAAAAAAAAAAAAGAAACAGCTTCTCTAGAAACTCATCAGTCAATCATTGTTTTGAGGAATGAAGGCTATACAATGCTTGAAATTGCCAAAAAACTGAAGATTTATTTCAAAGGTGTACACTACAGTCTTCAAAGACAAAGGACAACTGACTCTAACAAGGACAGAAAGAGATGTGGAAGGCCAGATGTACAACTAAACAAGAGGATAAGTACATCAGAGTCTCTAGTCTGAGAAATAGACGCCTCACATGTCCTCAGCTGACAGCTTCATTGAATTCTACCCGCTCAACACCAGTTTCATGTACAACAGTAAAGAGAAGACTCAGGGGTGCAGGCCTTATGGGAAGAATTGCAAAGAAAAAGCCACTTTTGAAACAGAAAATCAAAAAGAAAAGGTTAGAGTGGGCAAAGAAACACAGACATTGGACAACAGATAATTGGAAAAGAGTGTTATGGATCTTAACCCCATTGAGCTTTTGTGGGATCAGCTAGACTGTAAGGTGCGTGAGAAGTGCCCGACAAGACAGCCACATCTATGGCAAGTGCTACAGGAAGTGTGGGGTGAAATGTCACCTGAGTATCTGGACAAACTGACAGCTAGAATGCCAAGGATCTGCAAAGCTGTCATTGCTGCAAATGGAGGATCTTTTGATGAGAACTCTTTGAAGTAGTTTTTTTCAAATTGTAATAATAATTTTTCACATTATTAATGTCCATTGTTATCAGTTGAATGCCACTTTGGTGAATAAAAGTACCAATTTCTTTCCATAAGAGCAAAATCTGTACATTATTCCAAACTATTGGCTACCAGTATAGATAACTAATATTGACATTAGATTCATGCTTTATTGCCAGATACCAGGAATTCAATATTCGTAGACCCACTAGGATTTATAAACATGTTCATAAGTTGTTATTAGACACTGAAATGTACATTATTGATGTACTGACAGCATCTAAAATGTAAAGTCGTTACGTTTAGATGCTGTCAGTACTTCAATAATATATGTTTCAGTGTCTATGAAAATGTAAGCAAATGTACATTTGCTAGATCCACACTTTACGCAAGAATACATATATGCATTCAAATAATCATGATATCATGATATGCTACAGTATATTTTTAAAGCACTTGGCAGCACTGTATTGATATTCTGAACTGTTACTTCTTAAATCTAACATTGCATCGATTAAGACTAAATCTCCCATTGACGTTCATTGTGAGACAGTTTATGATTCAACATCTAACCGACAGCGATGACATAACCGTAATATTTATATACTAAGTTGTGCGAGATGATCTCACAGGAAATCTGCAAGTTAGGTCTGATTTATTTATTTTTTTTACCTTGAAATTTGACCTCATCACCATGCCTCATCACCATGCCTCATCACCATGTGTACATAAATTCCGTAATAAAAGTGCATATTTTATTTTCCTTCCAACAGAGCAATTCAAGCTAGTAGTACATGTAACTTCATGTTTTTACGAGTCGTTAAAACTCAGCAAAAATGAACAGAAGCAAATAAACTGTGAGTCATTTGATAAATTAATCGGCATTTCATGTAATTAATTCAATTTAATTTTTTTTTTTTTTTTTTAATGAATAGCCAGACCTAGTAAATACAACTCAAATGTTTTATTCGGACATCTTTGTTCATGTACTGCACTTGCACGGTGCATCGCCTGTAGGTGTGCACATAGGTTCAACTGTATTTCCAGCATCGGCCACTGGGGGGCAGTTCGGAAATTCGGAAAGCAGAGATCGATTTTTGCACACTCCTGTCGCTGATTTCCAGCAAGATCAGTCTGGAATTGCGATTGGTCTTCATTCATACATCTATTTTTATACTGAATTGTGATTTGTCTTTCCTTCTATTTTATCATCTACTTTGCATATTACTATTAATCTCTCTCTCTCCCTTTCTCCCTCTACCTATATTTGGGTTTATAACCTTTCTAAAATATAATTTTACCAACAACTTTAATGCCATTCTTTTGCTGTCATTCAAGCACTGCTATTTTCTTCGGTTAAAGCTGAAGTATGTAATTCCTGCAATACTAGCACCACCAAACGGAATAGCAAAACAGCTTTCTGAGTACACCCCCCATATGTGGTTGGTCATACAAAGAGTCAGTCCCGCCCCCAACTCACGGCATTAGTTGAATAACATTGTTGGGGCTGGTCTAAGCGGGTCGATCTAAACAAACAGAGACATTTTCAAAGTGCACAGAAAGACAGTGTTTTAAGTTTTCGAGAAAAAGAACTCATGAATGGCTCACTAATAGCTGTCTCTGCATATTAAGCTTGGATAGGAGAAAGTATTTTAACACAGAAAAAGTTACATACATCAGTTTTTAATACATAAGTTTCATTATGACATTCTATTAGATCCATTTTCTCAAATGTCAGACTGGTCTAATATAGAACACGGTATCAATGCTGAAAAAACAAAAAATGGACTGCAGCACATGTGGCATAACATGCATGATGTATATCCAGCCCACATTGCCATCTCATTTTTGGCAAAGTCTCATACTGTAGGCAAACCTGCCTCTGTCACAACCGAGCGCTTGAGAAACAGGCAGATTAAGTTTCACGGGGCACCACAGATATGCAGCCATGTGCAAAGAGTGTGTTCGGAAAAGCATTTGATCTCAATTAATAGCATTCCCAATGAGATCAGCCTGGAAAAGCGGAGGAGGAAATCTGGATTGGGGCAGATGTTGGATAAGTGTTTCATTCTGTTACAACATGACAAATTCAACCGTGAGTAAAGCACGATGAGCAACTGGAAGCCTGAGCATATATGACTTTGTTATTGACTTGCATTTGTGTCCTGCTCATCTTATTTAAAAAAGCAAAGCACAATGAGGATGTGTCAGGAAAAGCTTTCTTTTGATGGAAGTGGGGTTGCTGTGAAATAAGTACCTTGGAAAAATATGCTGCCAGTATATCGCACTCCTTCCAGCTATTTTGGGGATGATTAAAGCTATAAATCACCACGTCAACAAATGTTCTGAAATGTTTTTTTTAATCACCTACCAAATGTACACAATCATTTGGCAGCAACTGCATCCTCATTTCTAATTCGCTTGTTAAAATGTCTGGTTTTAATGCATTTAGATTTTGAATAGATTGCAAAACCGACATCTGCTAAACACAAAAGCTGCAGTGCCAGCATTGCAAAGAGTAATACATCTAACATAGACATAAACATATTTTTTACACAGCTCTCTGGAATACTTTATTCATATTTGTCATTTGGGGGTGGGGGGGGTGTAGGCCAGGTGGGACTCTAAATAAACACAATAAACTCACTGCAGTGTTGCCCCTATATTGTATGTTAGCACTTAATTAGAAGTGCAAAAAGTATCAACCACTATTTCCACTGGTGTGCAAATAGCATCTAACATAATTTGCACTTAGTGCAAACGGCCTCTGCCTAACTATAATTCTATGTATAATGGTTAAATATTATATTTTCATACTTAAAATGCATTACATTATTGTGGCAGATGAGTAAAATGTTGATTATACAATACAAAAAAAGTGACTTTAGAAATCAATATATTATTTCAATAGTGGCCTACAGTCCACAGCAATCCATTTAGCTATTAATGTTGTCCATTTGTCCGAGGTAGACTTATAATAAGGTCTTTTCTAAGGACACATACTGTATATGTACACATGTGTCAGACAGATGCTTTTGAGGCATCTCACTTTGGTTGTCACATCATAAACAGCATTTTTAAGAACACTGTGTCATGTAGTTAAATATAGTTTGAAACCTAGAAAAACACATCTCGAGAACCCTGCACTCAGAATTATGAATGCAATAACGCAGGAACGCGTACTCACCTTGTGCTGTCTACTGTCGCACAGTGTGGTTTGCTGCCTGTACCTGTACAGCTGCAGTTGTGCTTACTGTCCCCTGCTGACTGGGACAACAAAAACATGAAGTGGGTACTTCAAGCTTGAATTGCACTGATTGTAGGAATATTCCTTATTAAGATAAGGGAATGATTAATTGTGTTAATTTGTTTAACGTCTTATTTAAAAAAAAAAATTATTAATCACATTGAATTAACGTTAAATCGATAGCCCTAGTAATTTCAGAGCAAAAATGCAACCTCACGCTTACCATTGTTTATTTATAAGCAATTAATGAACCAAATAATTCAATGATGCAAGTTCTCAAACGGTATATAAAACCAAACATTTCCAAAAATACCCTTTTATTAACATGGGCCTCAGCTGATTTCTAAACCAAATGATCACTTAAATCCCATCTACAGCGCTCCATTAAGCATTTCTTTAATGCACTTCAGTGGCCAGAAGAGGGACTGTTGTTGTCTGTGTGCTGAAAGGTCATGCAGCTCTTGGCTCACAAATTTCTCCATTAATCAGTTTGGGAACAAAAAGTACGCCTTCAAACAACACTTTGTTTAAACTTGTTCTCAAGGCATCCAAGGTAAGCAGCTAACTTTACCACATCATGTCAAATGTGGGCGGGAAATCTAATGAAGTGATAAATCAACAGGGCATGAAAACACAGCCACATGAAGTAATATTGCTTTAATTTCATATCGTGATGATTAAATGGACCTGTTTTTTTTTTTTGTGCGTGTATGTAATTATGAAACGTATAGTCCCATACAGGAAAATCACAAGTGAGATCTCTTTAATATCTCAATTGTTTTTCCAAGACTGCAATGAGATTAAATGGAGAGCAAATGGATAATTTTGCTTGAACCTCCTTAATAATTCATCTTTATAATAATAAAAATCTTTGATCGCATTGCATATGCAGACTCAACAATGTGCTTTGTGATGTGAAATAATGATGCTCTGAAAATGTAAAAAAGCAGTGAGTTAAAGAAAATATGATCAGCATTCTTTCATATACTGTGGGGTATATTTATAGATGTATGTGGGCCTTCTCAAATGCAGTGGAAAAGTCACTATTCAGCTTTAATAATACATCACTTTATATGGCAACTCAGCTATTTAGCCTGAGTTACACTGCGTTGCCATAGCGCTGGGCTACTTTCAGACAGCTAATGACTTGTGGGAAAGGTGCAGCGAAACCGTTATACAAACAACTTAATTAGATATTCTGTTTCCTCTTTGACTTCCACAAATATGATATCCTGCATTTCGTTTTCATCATTTATCTTGCTGAATGAATCAGGAATGTCACCCTAACATTAATTTATTTAATCCATTATCAACATTGTGGAAATTGATGAAGCAATTTTGCTTGACATGAATAAAACCTAAGTGAAGAAAATGTTCAATAAATGAAGAGTGTGACTGTGTTAATGGAGAGGAATGGGAGTCAACATTCTAATGCTGTATTGTTTTATTTGAAAGGTTTTCGATTAAATTGGTAAATACTGGTGGGAAATCCTTTTTGCTTCTCGTCTGTGCTATTTGTCTGACACTTTTTGAAGTCGTTCTAACCTCGATATGTAGGTCTCCTCATGAACTCGCAGTTTCTCTGTGAAGTCGGCCTGTTGAACACACAAGAATTTGTAAATCCATAAAAATGCCAAACCAGTCCAGTGTGGAGATTTCAGTTAGGTGGATGAATCTCACAAAAACATGTCCAGGCCACGTTTCACCCCAAAGTGATAAGAAAGAAATAAGAAATTATGTTTTGCTTAAAGAAAAAGAAACCTACTTTTAGGACAACTGAGATGTTTCCATGTATGAAAACGTTTTCGGTGGAGGACAAAAGCTGTTCCAGTGTGGATTAAAAGGCGTAAACGTAGCGAAATCAAAATGTGTTTTCAAATTTAAACGTGGTAGTGTGGATGTGGCCTTAATGCTGCATTCCATTCAAGTCTGAACTTTCTACAAGGAAAAGTGCAACAGAATGCCAACTGAAGTCAGACTTCCAACTCTTCAAATCTTCAACTCTGGGGCTTGGGTAGCTCAGCAAGTAAAGACGCTGACTACCACCCCTAGAGTCACGAGTTTGAATCCAGGGCGTGCTGAGTGACTCCAGCCAGGTCTCCTAAGCAACCAAATTGGCCTTGTTGCTAGGGAGGGTATGGTCACATGGGGTAACCTCCTCATGGTCGCCATAACGTGGTTCTCGCTCTCGGTGGGGCGCGTGGTGAGTTGTGCGTGTATGCCGCAAAGAATAGCGTGAAGCCTCCACACGTGCTATGTCTCTGTGGTAACGCACTCAACAAGCCATGTGATAAGATGCACAGATTGATTGTCTCAGATGCAGAGGCAAATGAGATTCGTCCTCCGCCACCTGGATTGAGGCGAGTCACTACGCCACCATGAGGACTTGGAGCACATTGGGAATTCCAAATTGGGGAGAAACCCCCCCCCCCCAAAAAATTATTTTCAACTCGGATATCGCCGAGATGCAGGTTGCGTGACATCACGCAAACATGTCGGCATGCAGGGAGATGTACAATGTTAGTGATAAACATTCACTTTTATTAAATAATATCGATCAATGAGTCAGAGTTCCTATGTTACACTATATTAAAGCTTGTTTAACAAATGCCTGCAGGAACAGGTGTATAAAACATGGTAAATCTGTGCCACGAGTCAACCCCTGCTAAGCTACCAGGAGCATTGCAGTTTTGTTTCCTTACACGTCATCTTCTGAGCAGAGGTGTAAAGTGTACCTGAAAACCATATTTGAGTAAAATTACAGGTGCCTTACTGGGAAAATGACAAGTTACATGTCACCCATTCCAATACCACTTGAGTAGAATTCTTAAAGTGTCTGATTTGAACAGTACTTGAGTATTTAGCACGTACTGAATGTAGGCTCAAAGTTGCAGTAGTTCTCCAAAACATGCACTTCACACCATCTAAGAGACATGACAGTGAAAAACAAGAAACAGTTGATATGCGAGGAGATTTGCTTGATTTGCTAGCTTCTGCTTCATCCTCATTGCCGGCTGCAGCCATGACCTCATCTGCCATATGAAACACCTGCTGGACTGGCTGAGAGATTCGCCAACTAGCTGCTACTGCACTCACATTCGCGTGGAGTAGCCTCGTAGACAAGTCTGGGTGCGTTAGGGCAAGAACACAAGATCTTGCACCTTCAGTACCTTCAGTACCCTGCAGATGATGATATTGCTTCTTCTGTAGCAGAAACAAGCCACTTCAGAAAAAGTTTGGGCACCATGCAAAATGAAATGAGTAAAGATCATTGTCATTTGAAATATATTGGAGTAAAAAGTACATATATTTTTTAAAAATGTAGTCGAGCAGAGAGTGAAAACTGGTAATATCATATAGACTTAGTAAAAATACAAAGTTGCCAATAATATACTTAAGTATAGTAACGAAGTACTGTACATTTACTCAAATACTTCACACCAATGCTTCCGAACATCTGGCAATGGAATGCCTTTATGGTCAGAGATCTTATGTAAATGTCAAGTAGGAAGATACCACATCCAACTTTGAATGGAACGCAGCATAAGCACATTGCCCCCTCCCTCCACCTCATAAAAATATTATCGCAAAGCAAAAGGATTACTGTAATGCTAAAAAGAACAATGACATATTTGAATTGAACACTGTTTATTAGGACGCCAAAAAAGTATCGCAATTAATCATACCGTAATAAGGAATAACCATTAGAGAAATTAAAGCTTGAAGTACCGCCTTCATGTTTTTGCAAGTCCCAGTCAGCAGGGGGCAGTAAGCACAAATCTAGCTGTAAAAGCAATGCAAACCTTTACAGGCAACAAACCACACTTACCGACAGCAGACAGCACAGAATGAGGGCGCGTTCTTGTGTTCAAACAGCTGGATGGAGCATAACTCCGAATGCAGGGGTCTCGATACGTGTTTTTCTAAGTTTCAAACTACTGTATGTTAACTTGACACAGCGTCCTAAAAACTATTGATTTAAAGATGGCATAGCATGACCTCATGATGTCGTGTTTTGTGGTGTGAGGTTTAATTCGGGCCCTGAGACTCATTAGACTTGCTCCTGAGGTAGTTTGAACAGAGGCATAAAACCCCCACAATGTCTCATTACGGAAGACGGTAAGAGAAGGCGCATTAATACAGAACACCGATTAAAACTGACTGGAACTACTTGTACATTAAACAGTTTAACGCACCCATTCCAGCCAACCAGGATCAAGTATTCGAATACACCATGGTAGAAATGTTATTAGTTGTGATTAATTGGCATATCATGTAATTTGATTAAAAAAAATTTAATCAGTCCAAGTACTTATACATAATTTACAATAATTTATGCTTATTTCAATCAGTGTAGTGTCACCGTAATCTCACTGTATCACATTAAACAACCTGAAGTATTATGGTAATGCATTTTTTTTAAAAGAATAAAAAAAAAACTTGTTTTTTGTTTTGTTTTTTGAAATAAAAACAAATTACAAATACATTTTTTTAAAGTTTGATTTGGAGGTGAAAGGCAACCTGGACATGATTTTGTGAAATTCACCAGGTACAGTGTGTGACCACAATGTTGTGGCTTAAATGAAAAATACACGAAACATTTACGCCTTGTACACAGTTCTAACAGCAAACAGGCATACTGAATGGCTCTGGTGCACATCTGGAAAGGAAATGTAATAGTTAAGGAAGACATTTTTGGTAATTCCAGCATCAGTAATTTAGTGTTTAGGTATGATGGGATCCACAGAGCTATGACATTCCTGGGAACATATGAAACTACAATAATATTCAAAGAAAAGAAATATAGATGAAGAAAATGCTTTAAACAACACCCTAAACATGGATGACTATTACGATGACTATGACATGGTGCTATTGCGCATGTTTCTCAGTGATTTTATTTGCTCCCTTGAGTCGTATTAGTTACAATTAGCATAGAAAAATCAACTTAAAGGTAATCTTTCAAAACCAGTGCTGGAGAATCTACTTTGAAACTGTAGCTTCCCAGGCTACAAGCTACTCGTTACTTAAAGTAGTTAAACTACAGTCAAGCTACTCTTAACATGAAGCTATTTAAAGAAGAAAATAATTTTAGATATATAACAATGGGATAATACCTTTATATTAATAATGCAATTAGTTAGCGTTTGATTACTCCCTTGGCTCCATTCGAAATACGTGACAAATGAAATGATTTGTGATGCTACAGCCAAACTCGTTGGAAGATGTATCTTGTTACTGTAAAAGCTACACTGCTGTGAAAATAGCTGAGCTACGGTCACGCTACTGAAAAATGTAGTTAAGTGCGTAGCGTCGCTACTTTTTGCAAACTACTCCACAACACTGATCTAAACATCGCTCTGTTTGAGCATCCCAACATACAGTAGCAACATCGACTTAACCACTGGTGTGACTGAGTTTTGGGCGGGACTACCTCGTCGACGGCCAATGGTAGACAGGAGGGAAGGTTTCAGAAACCTGTTTGAAAGTCATTGTTTATACAATTCTGTTTTGTAACATTAGTGGTGCAGAAATTACACACTTCAGCTTTAAGCAGCTTTTTTACCGATCATAAGGTTATATTTAGTCAAGTGATATATGTAACTGACCTTCCTCCAGCATTAAAAGGAGAGGAGAAGCCCTGGAGAATTGATGGAAATAGCATCGGCTCTACAGCATATCACTCGGATGTAAGATGCACACACAAGCCACTACAAATGGGCTCTAAAATTACAGAGTGCCTGCCATTTGAAATAAAGGCTTGTCACAAAGACGACAAAGGACTTCATGGAACATGGCAGACGAATTGAATGACCCCCATATTCATTAATCCCATCAAAGTGAAAAATGACTTGTCTTTTTTAACCCCCTTTCGCTCAGGTCTCTTCAGCACGGCCCACGGTAACATTCGACGTGTAAAAATTTGTGATAGAGATGACAAAATTTAGCAATCCGCCAGGTTGTTTTCTGCAATCGTGGCAGTCCCAATAATTCAATTCCACCTTAAGTCTAGCGTAAAATTAATCAGAATATCTGCCAGCAGCTATCTAATGTACTTTACGTTATGCAGAGAATGCCAATGATATTAGGCTGGGGAGCGTAATTCAAGTTTTAATATTAGATTTTTTTTTTTTTTTGGGGCATAATCACACTGTGGGTGGAGGTTTGTGGGAGAACATCAACTGAACTTGATATTTTCAGAAACACTGTTAAAATACATAATCTGTAATTCATTTTGCCTTTTTAGATGTTTTATTAATGTTATTTGCAATATCCCTTTCCTCAAGAGATGAATGCTATTCTTGTGCAAACATAACTGACACACGCAAATAAAAAAAACATTATTCCCTCTCTCTTTTGGTGTTAATCAGCATGTTATTTCTCATAAACAGACCATGGTTTATATAAGGCTTATCTGTAAAAAAAAAAAAAAAAAAAACATGTCCTTCAAACGAGATACAGGTACATTTACTTGAGAAACAAAACTGTGTAAGATATAAAAAAATAAATAAAAAAAATATAGGTCATAACATAATTTAACCACCTTCATGTCGCTCAAAACCCATATGGCTTTCTTTCTTCCGTGGAGCACAAAAGGAGATATTAGGCAGAATGTAAAGGATTGACAGCCTCAGTCACCATTCACTTTCATTGCATCCTTTTTTCCATACAATGAAAGTGAATGGTGACTGCAGCTGTCAATCTATCTGCATGGGGGGGGGGGGGGGGGTGAGTTAATGACAAAATATAAATTTTAGGGCAAACTATCCCTTTAAGACTTGTTTTGAGAAAATATCTTGAATTATTCAATTTTTCAACAAACCTCACTAATTTGGTTAGATTTATGCTTAAAAACATGAAGGAAAGAAAGAAAAAACATTTTTAAAGGGGGTAAGGAAAAAATACACTCAATTAAAGACATTCTCTGAAAACAAGCCTTAACATCTTATGCAAATTAAAATGTTTTCCTTTTCAGGATGCATATTTACCAGAGAGCAATACAAAAATACTGATTAAGGAAATGATTTTTTGCAGAGTTGTAATTTGCTCCAGAGTGTATACCTGCAGTTTTGCTAACATGTCCTGGGTAATTTCTCCCAGCACCTCTCGAACATCTTTCACACTGAAGTCTGCATGATTCTCGTCACTTTCTTCCATTTCAGTCTTTCCAGGTTCTTCTCCATTCTCCTCGTGAGATTCCAGTGAGCCCTAGAGTCAATTAAACAAATTCTCACCAGATCTGGCTTGGTGCCAAATGTTCTGAAAGGAAATGCGGACTGCAATACAGGGTTAATGAGTACAGGACAAGATTAATGAGTGCAATGAAAATAAATAGGTAAAACCTCAATTTGGATTCCAGCATTTGACCCTATTCTACAATACATGGTGTAGTATGCTTTGTTAAATGTGAGCCTATTAACAGATATTAAAAACAAATTATGCTATTATGCTTAGATATGATTTATCTAGATTTTATGTAATATTGCAGGAAAAAAAAACGAGGAAATACACAGCGCCAGCATGTGGCCTTTTTCTGAATTGCACAGACTTATAGGTTATGGAAAACTGTTCATTTTAATGAGATTCTGCAACACACAGAGTTCCTATAGCTTATGACCAATGAATTTCTGTGACTTTTGCAGATTTCAAAAAATCATTTTAGAGATATTGCAAAGATAATGTGCATTTTTTAGAAGTACATTTCAAAGTCAACATGACGTACAGTGGCGTTAGCAACCCATTTTACTTCTGTAATCTGATGTAAACATGAGTCTTTTTAAAAGAGTAAATTTGGGGGCAAAGGAAGTGCATTTTGAAAAAGATTACAAAGGCAAACTTGGAATAACATGCACTTATGAATCAAGCATAATTACACTAGGAACATGCAGTAAGAAAGGAAACAGGGTAATTTTTTATTTCATGTTGACATTAAAGCTGGGCATAGCTAGCAAAACGTATCAGTATAGAAATTTCCATAACTTTTCCATTACTAATGTTTTCATATTTTAAGGTTTCACATGACAGTGGGAACCTTGAGTCTATTTAATGTTTGTTGAAAGATTATATATTTTTTTATATAATTTTTTTTTATTCATAACCACTTTTTTTCCCTTACTCAAAAGAAAGAAAGAAAAATACATAAATACAGGCCTTTGTTTCAGATACTGTACAAGGGCCTGGAAGAAATTTACAGATGAATAGTGAGCTGTGATGCAATCTTCATGCTTAAATATACGATTCCCTCTGCTCTGTACAGTCATATCCAGCGGTACAGTGCAGTGTCAGTAGAAGAAAAAAAAAAAAAAAGTTACTCATACTTGGAAGCAGACTGAGTAAATGAGTAACATGTGAAACGCATCTTCTCTGAAAGGGTAATACCACCCAAACGCACAAAATCTGAGCCACACAAAGAAAACAGCTGTTTATTGCAAGCTAATTACTCTAGTAGAACTGCTTTGGATAGCTCAAACATTATTATAGCAAGGACCAGCTTGAAAAAAGAAAAATTTTACCTGCTCAGGTGTTTCGACACATGAGGGAGCCACATAATGGAAGTACAGATCAGCGGGCATGCCCTCTTCCAGAGGGGTGGCATAGTCAACTGGGTTGATCACCTCAACACTTTTCTGAAACAAAAGTCCAAAGTGTTAAAAATCCAATCAATAATTAAGTTCTTTAAAATTAATAAAGGGATAATGTACAGTCAGCTGGTCATTAATCACAAATTAAACCCAGACAAACCATGCTGAAGGGGTTTACACTGTGATAATGACTAGCTAAATGTAGTTTGTCCAACTTGAGGCCCCAGCACGCTTACAGAGTAGTCCTTGTTCGTTCTTCGCTCAGAGGTAAAAAGTTTGAAACAGCTGAGCAATGACATACAGTTTGCGAACATTCAAACACCAGCTGCGCCGCTGGAGGAGGCGTTTAGAGCAGCATTTAAATATGAAGACGCTCAAGACTACATGCAAAACATCAACAAATATGACATTAAAATGTGTTATCAATGACTATATGCCTCATTCTATGAGTACAGTTCACAAAAGATCAGTAAAAGAATCTGTTTAACTGATCGATGATGATTTAAAGTAATTTGTATGAAGTGGATAATGTATTATTTGCAATGTTTACATTGTGCATTCATGGCGCTAATGTGCTAACACGCTATATGCGGCCATAATATGCGCCAGTTACACTCTGTTATTGTATTTTGTGATGAAACTTTTCATGAACAACGTAAAAAGAGTTAGCTGTTGGCCTCAAAATAGGTGGAGCTCCAGGTTTCACCTACCGATGACGCAGACCAGTGGCATTAAGAAGTTGTTTAACATTTAAGTTTTCCTAACAGATCGCCCTGGCAAACAGCATTTGATTCCTGGAGGGATTTTCATTTGGTTTTGGGGATCAAAACCGACCCTGAATTGGCATTCTTCTTATTGAACAGGTAAGCTTGCATAACTGCAAAGCATGTGAAATATAGTGCCATAAGGATTGATCTGTGTTATTTTAGCTAACTTGATCTTGGCTGCTAGCACTGACGAATTGCAAGCTACCTTGCTTTGTAACTTTCAAATTAATTTCAACGATCTTCTCTTTATACTAAAAGTCAGGTTGATGTCAATGTTAATCTGTAATTATTCAGCAAGGTAAACTACAATAATACATGAAATGAATGCTAGGCAATGTAAAAGATAATGCAAAAAGCTCCATTCATTAGTGTAACGTAACTTGGTTATACAGAAAATATATACATTCTATTGTTCTAAAAAAAAAAAAATAGCGCATCGATATATCAAAATGACAGTTCAATACTGAATTGTCTCAACATATTTATAATGTACAGTCTATTTTATAAACCGCTACTGTCATCATCCACCAAATTTAGCTATTGATAAAGCTGGCTAACGCCAACATTGACTGCATTTATATGATAGCCTATGTATCATGCAAAGAAAAGTGATTACTTCAAACTACAGTCTCGCATAGTCAGAACTATATCCACTTTATTTTAGCCCTGTTCCAGCACTGGAGAGTCAAATATAATATACAGTCTCAAAGTTTGTAGTAAAATAATCATAACTGTGTAATTTTAATTATGCTACCTCATCTGTCAGCATGATGTCGGTGAATCACTTTACATCGTTACATCATTGTTTTGGCCGATGCTCGCATCCCTATGGAATGTGTGCATGAGCAACAGGTAGCTGGCTGCAGTTCACTTAATGGCCACAGGTGTCATTAATAACAAGGGTTTCTGAATCTTACATACTGCACCTTTAAATTACTTTGTGAAAAGGAGACCACGGAGTGATATGAAAGACATTAAACTAGCTATGTAGACAGGGCTCCCACGTTCATGGAAAACCTGGAAATATCAGGGTATTTTAAAACTGTGATTTCCAGGCCTAAAAAAGTCATCGAAATAAAAAAAAAAAATCTTAAGTCATGGAAAAATCATGTTTTTTTTTTATATTTAATATATGTGACGAGGCAGGCAAGGAATGAGGATCTAAACGCAGCTTTATTGACAAAAAGGATAAACAAAGAAACTCAGAATATAAAAAACAAAACACGGGAAACCAAGCACAGAACATGACAACACATGTAAAGACTGACAAACTAACCAGGGAAAACAAGGGCTTAAATACATGAGGGAAGACACAGAAACATGGGGAAACAATCAGAGAGAACCAATCATGAAAAAAAAAAAAAAACTACAAAAGGACTACAGAACCACAGGAAACAGGAACTAAACAAGAATTTCAACATAAGTCTAAGTCTAAGTAAAAACACAGGGAATACGTGACAATATATTTTTATTTATTATGCTCAGTCCTAAAATTAACCGGGGTGTTACGTTACATTGGACTAAAAACACACGGTGAATAGTTTAAAATAAATCATGCTACATTTAGAATACCTGACCAATTAGAGACAAGGATGTACTACTAAACTCCACCCATTTTAGGATTCATGCAATGTGTTCATATGGATTAAATTGTAAAATTAAATGTTTTCATTTGACATTTTATCAAACAATTGTAAGTTGTTGTTTTTTTTTGTTTGTTTGTTTGTTACAAATTTGCAATTGTGATTTCGGTGCCATTTTCAGAATAAAAGGCTAAATTTTTAGGCATTGAAATTAGCTATCATGTCATGGAAAAGTCATGGAAATTCATTGGTTGAAAAGAGTGGGAACCCTGTGTAGAATATTGGTTGCCTGCCTTGGACAACGGTCAATTATACAGCATAGCATACATTAACTGTACAATTAATTTATTATTAGTTGAAATTCCAAAATACACACAATTGTTTTTTAATTTGGCTTGCCATAGTGTCACCTATATGAATTTTTCATAATTTCGTCCATGTCTTGTGATGCATCTGAAAAGATTCAAGATCTGCATTAACAGCGGAGTTAATTTTTCTTCTCATTTGGCTGGAACATTTTGCTGTTCCTTTGGCAAGAAACCCTTTACCCAGAATCCAAAACTAGCACACACACTAACAAAAACAAAGTGTCTGTGGTTTATATATTGAATGTAATTACAAGGCCAAATTGAGGCAGGAGAGGAGAACAATGCTTTTTCATTACCGAATTGTCTCCCATTATTCCTACTGACATGATTCATGTGTTTTCCATCTTGAGCAATATACAAATTAACATCAACAGTATAATTTTAATAGGAGTAAAAAATAGAATGCCTGCTCCAGTTCATTGTCCTGTTTTGCATTTTTGTAATTCGTGAAACATCTTGATTCACCAGAATGGTTCCAATAAGAGGGAAAAAAACAAGTACATTAATATTTAAACTGTGCTTTGATCTCCCTTTCAAAACAAATAAAAATTGGTTTTGTTATATTGCATTCAGCACCCATTGTATCTGTGACCTAGATTCTGTTTCTGCAGCTATCATTATGTGTATGCAACAGCATAGAGCATCATTTAGACACTTAACAAATCTGCAACTTGATGTTTGTTATATAATCAAGTGTTCCAGTTTTAAAGAGGTCATGAATTGAGAAATCAAAATTCCCTTGATCTTGACATAAGAGGTCATTGTACTAGAAAAACATCCTGTAAGTTTCAGAACTCAAAACTTTCTCGTTAGTCTAAAAACAGCTTATATTGAAGCCAATCTGCCAAAACAACAGGCTGTGGAATATGCCACTTTATTAAGTAATAGTGTGGCTAAACAGCCTCCGCAGAAGATCAACACCTGCTTCTACATCACTGCCTGATTCACGCATGTAGTAGGTAAATAACGAGAGAGGCAAATGCAGGTCTACGCAGAAACCAAATGATAAAGATGGCTCCGAAGACAAGGTGCTGTGCATTGCCAAGTTGTGGAAAACACAGTCTTTGCATTGCCTTCCTTCTGATCCCAACATTAGGAAAGAGTGGATGAACTTTATTTTTAATGAAGTTCCAGACCGCGTCAGTAAGAACTTGGTCCTTTGTTCACTTCATTTTACCGCGGATTCGTTTACAAACAAGGCACAATTCGACACATTTTCAGAAAGATTGAAACTAAAAGATGATGCTGTGCTGACTATATTGGATCCGACAGTAATATCGCACCACACAAGTGTGAGTAACCATTTTTATTACGTGGTCACTATTGCTTTGTCTGTTATTACAGATTGTTTGATATGTACTGAGTATTTATGCATTTTTAACCTAAATCACAGCAGCATCCATCTATGAAGGATGTAGGATTTTTAAATATGCAAAACTGTTAGCCAATCATACCAGTGGACGTTTACTTCCAAGTCTACAATCCGCCACGTCTATTCAAACCATGTGTTACGATGAGGGGGGTCAAAACAGGACAGAAAATAGCCTATTCTAATTTATGATGTTTTTTGATGTAAAAATCTTGATAGCATAAGTGGACCTCAGAGAACAGTTTAAAAAAAAAAAAAAAAAGGCAGTTCATGACCCCTTTAAGGAGATCAAGCTTGAAGTGCAATCTCCATGTTTTTGCAAGTCTCAGTCAGTATGGGGCAGTAAGCGCAGCTCAAGCTGTAAAGGCAATGTGCAGCTGTACAAACAACAAACCAAAAGCTGATCAAAAGACAGAATGCAGGGCTATTTAAAGTTAAACTACATTTAACTTGACTCCGCATCCTAAAAATGTGCCGTTTATGGCTAGAGATGCTGAAAAACAGTGAAACACGACAAGCACAGTGGGATGCACAAAAAGTGTCCATCTGATGTATATGTACAGATGGAATGCAAGAACGTGTCCTGTGTACTCAATTGCAAAATGAGTTGCAGTGAACTGTAGGCCAGTGACAGGCTTGTTCAATGATATGTAAATAAACAATATATTGACTTCTAAAGACACTTTTTGTATTGTCTAATCAATGCTTTACTTGTCTGCCACAATAAAGTAGTGTATGAGTTATTCATAATTTTATTTACTATATATTAAATGTATAATTATTTTGAATATTATATATTGAATTCTCTTTATTTGCAGGACTTTTTCAAATCTTCAAATGCAAATTTTGATGTATATGATTAGTTCAATCAATTAATCAAATTGTGTAATATAATTACAAAAAATTTAAATTCATTGACAGCCCTAATACAGATATATCATGCACACAGAATCAATTTGATGTAATTGAAATGAAAATATTGGCAATATTCCTCTGGTTTGACATTTTGAAAGTCTACTCAAGAGCATGAGTCTGCTCTTTACATGTTAATTATAGATGAGCAAATGAGCTGGCAGGCAGATTTCACCCCACAGAAGCTGAAATTCACAGACAGATGACAACCTGCATGAATGTTTCCCATCACTACAACAGAGGATATACCATAAAGAATCGTTCTTTTGAATTGGGTCTTTTCAATGAATTGTTGATCTGGTCTACAAAACCAGTCTGAGCAATCTGATCATGAATTAAACTGAAACGGTGGACCTCAAGTGAACGACTCACTGAATCGAGAACTGTCTGAACCGTCTCTTTTGAAAATATTACTCAATTAGCTGGTGTAATTCAAGATCCTATCCACCCTAGACCCTAAGTGGTAGCAGTTTGTCATGCCTGTTCAAAAATGTATGGGTCATCGCAATATCTTGGTCTCGATAATCAAAACCTCTGGTTATTCTTTTGTAGCAGTTGAAGCATATAGACCATTTCAAGAATGTAAACAATAACAAAGGAATTAGAACACTGACACTGAAGCATTTCCGGTATCATTAAATAAGGCTCGGTGTTAAAATATTTTCTCAAAGAATATCAAATATTTACAGAAGTGACATATCAAGACTTGTTGATACTGAGCGCATCTACGCGAGAGGGGTGATGAAAGTGTATTGTAATTTAGATGCTCACAATTATTTCCTCAGCAGAAAGATAAGAAATATTGGATCGCTCCTATTATAATCAATGAAGCCATTCAATGAAGCTGTCTGCATGTTCTGCAGACAAGTTAAGGATTTATTTTTTAATTATAAAAATACTTTTCTTGTTTCTTTCTTAGCTACTCAGAGTACTTAGCAGTGTGATACTGCGGAAATTGTTGACTTGCTTGTTATGTTCCTCACTTATAAGTTGCTTTGGATGAAAGCATCTGCTAAAAGACTAAATGCAATAGTAAATGACTTGCGCAGCTCCATTCATTATAATGGGAGCATAGTCTTCCTCAAACTTTCAATTAGTTGGCAAAAATGTTGTTCACATACCAGAGATAAGATGTGTGCTACAGTTGTTAGTACTGCACATATCCAGCCATCTCGTTTCATTGTAGCAGTTCATGCGTCCATTTGTGGTTGGTTTTTCGGAGATCTAGACTTGTGCCCGACCGATATATCGGCCGGCCGATATTAGTATATTTTACCGATATAAAAACATTTTCAGAACATACAAATGCAGAAAACAATGCTTTAGAATTGGTGTCATAGCGTAGTTTGTCCAGCAGAGCGCGCTCCGACTCCATCGTTTACAGAGCTGACTCTGAACTGATGGTGGCTCTGCAGACAGGGCGGAGTTAAACAGTGCAGATTTGAGCGGTCTCTTCTCGTTAAATTGCTAACTACTTTGTTAAATACATACTGGAAAGTTAATTAAAAAAAAGACCCCATCATTCTATATAACGTTAACAGGCAGGTATAACAACCATGTCACTCATGTTTATCACATTCACATCTGTTTGCTGTTAGCCAGCTATATTTTGTCAGTGCAGTAAGTAATGTAGCAGATTGAAAAGTAAACAGAGCATCTTTTTGCAGCTCAGCAGACAACGGTACGGTGGTGGATTGTGTGTGGTGAGTGTTAATTTCACGCGTCGCTTTTACCTAGTTGGTGAGACACAATGCTGGAAAGTAAATAAAGTCCATCTTTTAATCTCCGTGGCAATGAGCTTATAGCTAACTACGTAGATACTTTCATTGCTTGTCAGCTGAGTGGAAGCTAATGAGTAAACGTATATTCACCAAACTGTTTTGTTCAGGATTCACTGTTTGGTACCCCTTCAACCGAACAATTCCAGTCATTGCATTTACAAAATGTAATATTTAAAAGTCTGGTTTTCCAGACATTAAAATAGGATACGTAAAAGTAGATTTAATAAATAGTATATTTGCCCTGTGTAAATAATATATAGGAACTGTATCTAAAATAAATGAGGGGTGATAAATACTAAATACAACAGGCTGAAAAAATAAATAGACATTCATTTTAATATCCTATATATTTTGAATGTGTTGAAACTTGACACCGGGCGACGCACCCTAAAAACGGCACCGTTAGAATAGTTTCATGCTGAAGAGCCGCTTAAAAATATTTTTTTTCCTCTCGCGTAAATGTAAGTGTGTAAATGCCAACACCGTCGTATATGTCGAAAGGATTAAAGCCTATCCGTATATATTTAGTTTATACGTAAGATTACGTCCTACCCAAGTTTGATGGTGCAACGCTCAAATATTTAGTAAAGCGTAAATTGTGACTTAGTGCCCATTTATGCCACAACTAGGCTAAGTTGTAACGGACGTATAGCTGGTGCAATTGGCACCTGATGTTTATTTAGCTATTTATTTTATTTATTCTTTATTTAAATGGTCAGCAATTGACTGATACTAGACAGTAGTACTGATGTTTATTTAGTTATTGTATTTTTATTTCTTCTTCACTTTCTCAGGTGTTCATTTCAAGAATATGTTGACAATGTATAATAATGTCAAATGGTCTCTGATAAAAATGTTTAAGAAAGCAGCCTTCTGAGTACCTTTGCATAGTCATATCGGTGCAAAATCCACATAGAAATGGTCGGTTTTCATTCCAGCTTAAAAATTAGCTATATCGGTAATTGGTGAATTTTCGAAAAATCGGTCGGGCTCTAATCCAGACACTTTAATTTCAGTTAGTTCCAGGCATCCAGGGAGCATCCAGCCACCAAACAACATTATCCACATTTAAATAATGACATTTTATAACACAATCACGTGTTAACGATAATCATGTTAAAGTCACTATGAATGAAGTGCCTCCCGCTGTTGTTTTGAAGGAGTTTGACAACAAGCAGGAAATGTTCAAGGGACAAAGACATCACGACTCACTTCCTTAAATCGTTGAATAGTCCTTGAAATGGTCTATAATTAAAGACACTAAATGTAATGAATGATAGTGAGACAAACAGACCCATGAGCAGAGAAACAGTTCAAAGGATTTATTAACAGTAATAAGCAGCAGTCACTGGGTTAAGGAATGTAGAGACTAGCTTTGCATACCACTAGCTAATTAGTCTTGCTAACACAGCATACACTGAAGGCCCAGGTATATATTTTGATTATCTAGAATCAGTTATCAATACTTTTTTGAACAGGCATTAGAAACGCCTATCACATGGGCTGGAATTTGGATTGAAATCTGCAGGGGCAAAAACCTTGCATGACATCTGTCTAAAGGCCTTTGCACACCACAGGAACAAATGCAAAACAAACTGCAGACGAATGGCTCTTTCACATTAAAAGCAAGGCAAATGATCTCCATTAGCACATTCACGGCTTTACAATAGGTGGCACTGATCAACAAGCAATTTTACGCTGTACGATAGATGCCGCAAAGTACCTTTCAGCTGGTCTGCCCTATGGCCATCACTGATGAGAATGACAAGTTTGAAATACGAAAGCCAAGCAAGTTGGTTTATGTGGTCAGTGGTCAGTCATGCCCACTCTTCAGCAGCCGTCGAGCGAAGCCTCGCTACCCTGTCTGCCCCGGTCCCTGCCTGCCCAGGTCCCACTCCTGCTCTGGAGCCGCCCGACCCTCTGCCCACTCCTGTTCTGGAACCGCTCGACCCTGGGGCTGCTTCAGCGCTGCGGGAACACATGCCTGCTCTGGAGCCACCGGACCTCGTTGTGCACACTGGTCGATTCTGCCTGTGCCACCCCTCCAGTTACATGATATGGCCATGCCTGCAGATATATGTGGATCTGGTAGAACTAGATGATTTAAGTGCTGAGGGGATCATTCACAGCCTACTATCATGTCTAAAAAGACAAGTTTACTACAGATTTCCTCTCCAAACAATTGATTGGCATAACAGGTGATGGAGTGTCTGTGATGTTTGGACATAGAAGCGGGGTAATAGCTTGAATGAAGGCCCTGTTCCCCAATGTCACAGGTTGGCATTGTATGGCTCATAGAATTGAGCTTGCTGTGAGTGACATGCTCAAAGAAATTGGAGCAATCGATCATTTCAAAATCCTCATGAATAAGCTTTACTCACTTTCACACATCCAACAAAAATAGAAATGAAAAAATGTGCAGAAAGTCTAGACATTCAGATGTACAAAATTGGGAGAATTCTGGACACTCTGTAGGTTGCATCAAGCTTCAGAACGGTCGAGGCAGTGTGGAAAAAATTACCCGCTCTCCATAAGTGCTTCAGCACAGCAGCTGGTGATGCCTCTTGTGACAGTATGACTCCCAGTACCGACTATGGTCTTGCGGCACGTGTATCCTCTCATGCCTTTATTTATTGCCTTTAACGTTTTTGATTCTTATGTGAAATATGGAATAAACAAAACATATACACACACAGAATCAACTTAACTCATTTCCCCCTCCCCAACCTCACCTTGTCCCTAAACAAATATCCCTGTGGTCAAAGCCTAAATTACACCATGCCAACATAATGAAAATATAAAAAAAAAATATATAAAAAAACACACACACACACACACACACACACACACACACACAACCCCAAACAGAGAAAAGAATTCCACAAAGAATAGAATTTACAATTACCACCACAACTGATATAGATAATATATATATAAGTTAACAATTGAGAGCCCTCCAGAAAGGCCAAATACATGTCCCATTTCTTACCATACGTGTCTAATCTGCCAAGCTGTTTAGATGACATCTTTTTGAATGCCGCTGTAACAAGACCTTCAGGTTCAGGTATGTATACAGTACACTACAGTACACGTTGTCATATCATTATAAAGTAATTAATTTGTTGATTAGATGCTGCATTAGTAGAGAACAACAGTATGTTTTCCGACAACGCTGAGAGGACGCTAACATTAAAACTAACCCCAAGCGGTTAGAACAATGTTTCAAAAATACACACAAGTCCTACCCAAATGTTTAAATGTCACGATTGTTACCATCTATTACCATCTATTTGCATTAGTTTATATCCAGCTGGTCACGTTTATGCATTCGTAAGCCAGCTAAGTTGCATATTTAAAGCTATTGATGTGAGAAAGCAAATTAATATTTTCATGCAGCCGAGAGAAACGTATAAACAAATCAGAAATGCATCTGCTAATTTTTTTTATCATCACTGTAATACGATGACTTCAGATCGATCACATTCTTGCACTAAAAAAGGCTAGACACGGCGCAACAAATACAGTTTAACAGAAAGCAAGTGTCTCAATATGCTTTTAAAGTTCTTTTTGATTAGACACATCATCTAAAAAACAGCGCTCCTGCACAAGATGCTGAATAAATAAAAACAAAGGGAAACAAAGACGTTTGTCTAGCTTGCGTTTACATAGAAAAACAAATGGATGGTTGCAAAAGCGTTCGGTGTGAACCACGTGAACTGTCTATTGAAGCGTTTTCCACCCTCGTTTTACTTTTGATTTAACATTTGAGAATATGGACTGACTAAAACTTTTTATTTATTTATTTTATGCACATTAGTTGAAAATAAAATGCTCTTTTTTAACAGCCAGGATAGGAATGTTCTATGAAATAATATAATGGTGCTGAATGGTTTATGTATTTACTGTGCCCTCTTGTGGACTATGGAAACAACGTCAATTTAAAAATCAGCTGACTTTAACATTTGAATATTAGTTCATATATATTAATTTATATATTTATATATTTACTGTATTTCATTTAAAAAAGTACAATACATTTTCATCATTCAGTCAGTACTGTTTATTTTTTTAATAAAGTTTAGCACTATTTTACTTTGAGTGTTATTTTTTTATTCAGTATCAATTTTAAAAACTATCAGTTAAATAATCAGTTATCGGCAGGTACTGCCCAACTTAGTTATCGGTATTGGTAAAATCCACTATCGGTCGACTTCTACTCAGCAGTCACCAAAGCACTCTCTGACCCCTCAGCCACCACTCAGACTGACCCCTGTCCAGCAGCCACCGCCCAGCCGGTCCAATCCCTTGTGGCCACCACCCAGACTGACCCCTGTCCATCAGCCACCGCCCAGTCAGTCCAGTTCCCTATGGTCGCCACCCAAATTAACCCCTGTTCAGCGGCCACCACCCAGACTGACCATGTCCAGGTCACCGCCCAGTCGGACCCATCGCCAGCAGTCACTAACATCCAGTTGGACCTTGTCCAGTTCCCAGCGGCCGCCAATGTCCAGTCGAACCCTGTCCAGTTCCAAGGTGCCTCCAGCGTCCTATCGGACCCTGTCCAGTTCCCAGCGGCCACCAACGTCCAGTCAGACCATGTCCAGTTCCCAGCAGCCACGACTGACCTCACCCTCTGCCAAGCAGCCACGACTGACCACGCCCACTGCCCAGCACTGACCTCACCCTCTGTCCAGCAGTCACCACTGACCTCACCCTCTGTCCAGCAGTCACCACTGACCTCACCCTCTGCCCAGCGGCCACCACTGACCTCACCCTCTGCCCAGTTGCCATCTCTGACCTCATCCTCTGCCCCGCGGTTGCCACTGACCCATCTGACCTCTGCCCAGCGGTCAAACTGACCCGTCTGACTCATCAGGACGAGGAAGGTCCTTTGCAGACTCCAGCTGCTCGGACCGCGTCCTGGCCTCCATTTTCTCCTCTGGCTCTGCCCTGGCCTCCCTGTCCATGGTCTGCTGGTCCACCCTGATCTTCTGTCCCACCCTGGTCTCCGTGCTCCCCTCCGGTGTCGCCCTGGTCTACCCTGCTTCTCTGGTCCTCCTACAACCTGGACTAGACCATTCACCTGGTCTCCCCCACCCTCCCTGGTCTGTAATCTGCCTCTCATTCTGGTCCATTCCTTTCCACTGGTCTACCCCACCCACTCCCTCCTCGATCTGTCCCTCCTGGTCCTCTGTCTGCTCTATCCAGCCTGGTGTGGACACCAAGAGGTGTCGTAAAGGGGAGAGTACTGTCAGAATCCCACTCTGCCTGCCCTTTTGTCTTGGTCTGTTTTTCATCTGTGTGAGTTTGTACTGTGTATGAGTATTGTTATCATGGCTGAGTCTAGTGTTTGTTTGCCATGTGCTCTCCCAACTCCGCCCCCTCGTTCCCTCTGGCCTCACCCATAGTCTAGTCCTCATTATGTTGATTGTCTTCACCTGTTCCTCATGTGCTCTGCCTGTATATATTGTACTCCCTTTCCTCTTGTGTTTGTTGGATCATTTCGTTCCCATGTCTGTCGATGGGTGTTTGTGTGCTACTCTGTCTGGCTTGTTATCTTGTTTATCGGTTTGCTATTGTGTTTTGTTCCTTTTGTTTTCTCACCAGTTTTCTTCCTCATGAGAGTTTTGTGTTTCCTGTTTGTTTTTCTTTTGTTTAATAAAATAATTTATTTCACTCATTCCTGTGTTTGGGTCCTCCCTGCAAAACCCATGATGCTGTATTTTTTTAAGTAACGGAAAATGTAGACGCTATGATCTGTGATTAACTGCATAGTTCATTGAATATGACTAAAGTGTAGACCAAATTTATACTGAGGAACGTGAAAATTATTTACCAAGCTCTGATTAACATGATAATACTGTGAGCTGGAAAACACTTAAGCACTCAAATTTGTTGAAAACATTATTAAGCATTACCTTTGGTGGATGCTTCTCATTTATTTTTCTTGTTTTCCTTTTCTTTTTGTGAATCCTAAAACACAGTTTTGACAATAACTTTAGTCATTAAATGCATGGCAATTCAGCATCTGTTTTCATGGGATTCTCCCCTTCTGACTCCCTCTAATTAGTCTTGGGAAGCCAGACTTTTGACTAATGACATAAAGTCTGGTCCAGTTTGCAGCTTTTTCTGGCCAAAAACTGCCCGCTTAGACAGGAAGAGATAGTATGACTAATATGTAGTCGTGGAGGGGCAGTTTTATCTGAAATAAATGATACCACAATAATGACTTGGAAAATGCATTCAAATAATTGAACAGAAGTGTCAGTCAGTCAGTGAGGTACTATGTTTAAACCATAAGCCTTTAATGCCTTTATTCCGTTATAAAGTTATTCTGTTGTATTCTGTAATTGTTTACAAAATATTATGCATGTGCATTGTCCATTGAGGTTAATAATAAATAAAGGCAGGGAGCGAATTACAATGAAGGTGGGGGAGGGGGATGTTGGGTTACTGAGGGGACACAGGCAAAAACACAGGCAACAATTCGTTTATAAATATAGATTATTATATATTTATTAAAATCATTATAAATTGCCTACATGTACTGTAAATAAGCAATATATTTTTCCAGTGTTTCCCAAAGGCGCAACTGGTGAATGAAGTAAAAACGCAGTGGGAAAAAATAATGGAAAGATGAAGACCCCCTTCATCTTGTGCTCCCCCTTTGATATATGCCCCTGTGATAGCACTTAATAAAACGACTCATTTATCAACTTTTTTGTGCTTGCACCTCTGAACTCTTTGCGAACTTTCACACAATCGACACATTTACATTCAAGACATTTCGATAAAAACTTAATTTTTATAATTTTCGGGACACACAGTTTGTCTTGCGCATACACAAGTGTCTATCTGACTCATGTCTGACTGGCAAGTTTCTGGAAACTAAATTGAAGATGCTGCAGATCGCAGAAGACCATGTTTCATGCCCATGTTGCATTTGTGAGCTTCGTTGATGATTAAAGTCCACTGTACACACAGTGCAAATGACTTTCCAGGGGGTCTGCTGTTGCATTTAGGAGGTCTTAGACACCCTTAGACCCCCTGTAATTATGTAGTTCATATATAATATAGTCTTTCCGCCACACAGCATGCCTAACAACCAGTGCTGGGTAATTTACTTAAAATAGTAATCCACTACAAATTATTAATTAAATTCTCTAAAATTGTAATCAGATTTACATTTCATGGGAAATCATGTTACAAATTACTTTACTCTGAAAAGAGTTTTAGAAAGCAACTTAAATTAGTGAAAATCAAGTCTTTAACCTTATTTACATGTCCATATGGGGTTTTTTATATGCTAGAAGACATACCATGGGTGAAATCAGCAGTCAACGCCATAGCTGAGCATTTTCGCCTTGGAACTGCAGTGTACCAAAGATAATCTCAAAAACACGGATTCAGACAGCCAGGGTTTCATGTCACAAACCTAAGGAACCAATCCCGTCAACTTGCAGGGTGGGGCTTCCATATCAATAGCATACGCTACGGCGAAGCAAGGGGTATCAGGAGATGCCGGGTGTGGCAACGTATCTGTATTTTGCAAGACATGTTCTGTTGTCGGATACAGTTGCGAAAGGACAAATGGTGACCCTTCATGTATTACCAAAGGATCTGAAAATTTGTGATAAATGGGTGTAGTTTATTTGGAAAAACCATAATGTCCCAGAAAAACTTCCAGAGAAAACTCAGGTTTACAGTAGTCATTGTGCAGAGAACTGTTTTGAAAATTTTACCCAAAAACAGATGGGTTTTGCCACTAAACTTATATTGAAGCTCAACGCAGTTCCATCAATTTATCCTATGGACACAGCGAGCCCGAGCTGCAGGCGAGCGGTGCAAGGGTGAGTGGAGATGGAGGCGGGGACTAATTTGCATATTCAAAGGTCTGCGGATACTAAATGAGGCAAAGGTTTAGAGTTATATCTAAGCCATTTTAAGGCATGAAGGGATTCTTTTCATGGAAAAAAACTTTTAAATATGTAATTTTGATTAACACAGATGAGTTTTTAGGGGTTAAACCAGTGACTGGAGAGGGATTTTAAAAGTAAAGTTTTTATTTTTCGACACAACAAATTCAAAATTATGTCTGTATTTCCTCCTTTTTCATTGTCGCACACAACTTATACACTAAGCAACAAACATTTATTTAGTGCTTCATCATGTAATCGATAAAATCGTTAAAAATTGATAATGAAAATAATCAACAATAAATTTTATTATCGACTAAGTTGGATACATTTGGTCTGCACGGAGAAGCTCCGTGACTGATGTCACTTTTTAGTAGTGAAAAACGTGTTTGCATGATAACTCATTACAAAATTACAAACAGAAGTTGAAGCAGAAAAAAAAAAAACGTCACAAGTTGTTGTAACGTGTTTGTGTTATGTTATGTGTTTTTTTGTTCATGCATTTTGTCATGTCTTTTATTTTGAAATGTCATGTCATTGTTCTGTTTCCTGTTCCTATTTCCCCGTTTGTCATGTGACCCTCATTTTCAACCATGTTTATTAGTCTTGTCTTCTCATTGGCCCTTAATTTATTAGTCCTATAATCTTTTTATCAGTTCTGTCTGTTTTAGGTTCTCATGTTGGTTTTCTTATAATGTTGTTAACACAAGTTTGTGTATTTAATCCTTCATGTTTGCCATTATACTTTGTTGAGTATTGTGAATGTGTAATATTGTCTTTGTATTTAGCTCCTGTTCATGGTTTTTGCTTATTGTCAAGTTATCATTTAGTCATGAACTAGTCTTTTGTTTAGTTCTTCTATTTGTTTTGGTTTTCACATCGGAATTATAATAAAACTGCACTTGGGTTCTCTTTACATCATCGTTGTCTTCGTCTCCTACCTGTCCGGCTCCAATGTTACAGTTGTCCAGTGCACAGGAGCACTTCATAAACTTTCATAAGCATACAGTTTAACGTGGACTAGTTGCTGCGTCAGGTGTATTGACAGAGTGCATGTGCTGTCTGATACGCTTGAGTTGTTTCTCTCCAGTGCATAACTTACATTTACTTTTTTTCCTATTTTTTATAATGTATAAATGTTATCAACTGAAAATCAGGCACGTATTTACATTTTGCGAAAGCTGTTTGACTTTATCACAGGTGAGTCTCTGTTAAACTTCACTGAACAAACGAGCCTGCGCATCCGCATCAATCAAACCGATCACAACAGAGAAAGGGAGTAGCATTTTAGTAACCATGCAGCATAATGCAATTTCATAATTTTTGCAGCTTTCATAGATATCAAACCGATGTCTCAGAGGTCAAAGTCTGCAGATTTTAAAGCATTTTAGACATGTCCACAAATTATTTTATGTCTTTCTTAGAAGCATAATATGTTAAGGAAGCTGCAACTTCAAGCTGAAAAGTTGCTAATGTCGGGCCTCATGTATTCAGATAGAAGACAAAGGCAGGCCTAACACAGTCATAAAAACCTAACTCAAGCCCCCACATTCCAAGTCGTAAATTATACTGATAAAAATCGCGCCAAAATCAAACAAAGGGAGTCCAAAACAGACTACAAATCCCATGAAGCCTTGCTCACTAAAGGATCGAACTCTCAACTCCTATTGGATGAGGCACACAACAGAACACACCTCAAACCATGACATCATCAGGAGTTAAAATACCTTTCAAATGCTTTCGGGATTTGCTTCCAGCAACTTTGTTTGCAGCGTGTGGACGCAGCTCTTTGCTGCTCTCAGGTGCAACCTCGTGGCACAAGGAAGTAACGTCCGACTTGAAACTGTAGCCATACAATCTCCATCTCGCTGGACGAGTTGAGATTACTCTGTGTTCAACCGAACACTCTAACGGATCCAAAGGAGACCGCCGAGCAATTCGCATCTTCATCCGTTTGCCTACAGAAGTGAAGAGATTAAAGATTTCTCTTCCATCTTCAATCAAGTCGACATTTCTGAGTTCTCCGCCAGCCCGCCGAGAATCAACAGCCGTACCGCCCGCCGACAGAGCGAGGAAACAGCCTCCCGTCATCACCTGAGCCTCAAGGAACCGGGTCAGAGTTAAAGGAAGGAGGAAAACACATTCTACCTGTGTCCTCATGCGATTCAAGTAAGAGGTTTACGTCTGGGCAGAGATAGAATATTATAGTCTGTTATTCTTGTGTTTCAAGGTTTTTGCTTGTACAGTTTACGGACCGCCATGTCCGCTCATTATTAATACTCAGGGTATTAATTATCATGGATTTGTTTTGCTGTATTGTGGTCCAACCAAATTGGACTGTTGTGCAATTTCGCCATCGCGAGTGAGACAGCAACTGAGTTCATCCATTAAAGAGTCAAATAACGCGGGACTGTTTACGAGCCGTCCACCGCGTCTCTGAGCGATGAACTAACAGCTGCTTTCTCTCCCACAATCGCGAAATCGGCTTTAGGTCCGTCACTTCTCTCTCTCGTACTAACCACACACGCACACATACACGCACGCGACCCCTCACAAACATTCTGGCACACATTTTTGGCTCGTAGATAGCTTAAATGCTAAAGCCCAGCTTTGTCCCTAAGCTATCGTACAAGCAGATACACGCGGTAACTGGTAGACGCCATCTCCGCCCCCATTCGCGGTCATATTCCCTGGCCGGAAGTCTCGCATGACATACTCTCCCCGAGAGTCACGTCCGCCATTTTGTGCACATCCCTCCTTACACACACACACACATACTGTCACACACACACCTTATTTGTTATAGGATTATTTTATTTCCATATCTAATCATATCACTGTTTAGTTTGTAGTTGTAAGTTGGAAGTTTATTGACTGCATTGTATTAATTATTAATTGATATTACTGCATAAATAAACTTTGTTTATATTACAAATAGAAGTGTTTTGGTTTGTTTTGCATACGCCTGTGTCATGCTGACGGGATGTCAGTGCTCGGATTCAAACCTTCATTCATTGTTTTTTTCCCGAAAATCAATATTCTTCGGATGTCGATTTTCCTAAGAAAACAGTCTAATATTGAGACTGTTTTACTATTTGGTTATTAGTCCCTGATTTCAGGGTGGTGCCCCGTCAATGTTAATCCTTATTAATATTCTATTGATTTTTGATAATTGATAATTATCTTTGATGATTGTTGAATTTGAATGATCAATAAGCTAGTGTTAATTTTAATTAATGTTTCATCGATGTTAACAATTAACGATTATCTTTGATAATTGTTGATTTAAAGGATTTAAAAAAAAAAACTAACATTGATTCTCATCAATGTTCTATTGATTTTAATAATTAATAATTATCTTTGATAATTATTAATTATTGCTAATAACCAAACTTGCTCCTAAACGTAGCACACTGCATTTACTGGAGCCCCATATGAGGTTTTAATGAGTTAGATTCAACTGATTAACTTAAATATGAATTAATAACTACAGGAATAATTATTAATTATTTCTGATAGTAACACTGATCTAAACAACCAGTAAAGCCCTACACCAATGATGCAAGGAGTACCAGAGAACGAGAATCAAATGCCCAGTTTACAAAGTTTACAGATGATTGCGCCTTATTAAACTACTGTATATAATGCTAAATGTAATGTATAACAATGCTTAGGGGGAATATTTGATGGTCCTCATTGTCACAGCTCAATCATCCCATCACCTTCCCTTTATGTTTGGACTTTTAGTTGGAATACATCTCCCGGTATGCACCTTTTTGATTACACTCACCTGCCCTCCAACTTCCACAGCTGTTCCCTGTTCCCTCATTATTCATCTGTGTATACAGTATATACCCTCTTGTTTCCTTCACTCATGGTTGGTTCTTGCATGTTTGTTTGTTTGTTAGCACGTGTATGAATGTGACATACCTATTGATTTCCCTTTTGCTCCAGTGCTTTATTTTCATCATTGTTTCTTCTTCATCTTCTGAGTTCCATAATAATAAATAGTTCTACATTTGGATCCCCACTCTCTCGTCTCGTCCTTCCCAGTAGCGTGACAGAAGAACCGAACCAACAGAGGATGAACCCAGAGGTGAGACTCTTCCAGCTGCGTCAGGAGAATCACTTGCTGGAAGATTACATGGAGGAATTCTGTGAGTTGGCTAATAAGGTTGATTTCAATGATGTGGCTTTGAAGGACCTCTTCCAGGCTGGATTGAACGGGCCAGTGAAGTCCGTCATGCCTTATGGCATAAGCCCCTGGACCCTGGCCCAATTCATTGATATGGCTTTGTTATGGAGTGGATCAGCCTTCACTGTAGGAGCGATGGAGGAAGCCAACACTCTTGCAGTGGATTCCGCAGCTCCTTCCTACAGGCCTTCCACGGCTCCTTCCTTCAGGCCTGCCACAGCCAACGAGCCAACGGCCACACCTGCCATGGCCAACGAGCCAACGGCCACGCCTGCCATGGCCAACGAGCCAACGGCCACGCCTGCCATGGCCAACGAGCTAGTTCTTGAAGCCTCGTCCGTCCCAGAGCCAGTGTTGCAAGCCTCGTCCGTCCCAGAGCTAGTTTCATGCCCGCTCCAGCCCTAGAGGAAGTTTCAGGGGGAGGCACTATGGCTCCAGTGGTCTCCGAGCTCCCTTCAATGGAGACCACTTTCTCCCCAGCCTCGGAGGTCCTGGAGACTTCCCTCATCGAGCCTCCCTCGGCTCCGCCTTCCAAGTCTCGACAGCTGTGCTCACGGCCATCCAGAAGTGGAAGAGGGCTCCTAATCCACAGTCACTGCAAGTGTCCACGACCACGGAGGTTGTTCCCCAGTCGCTGCCAGTGCTCACGATCACAGAGGTCATTCCCGTCACTGCCAGTACTCACAGCCACAAAGGCTATTCCCCCGTCAATGCCAATGCCCATGACAATGGGGGCTGCTTCCCAGTCACTGCCAGCACTCCTGGCCATGGAGGCCGTTTCCCAGTCGCTGCCATTGCACCTGACCACAGTGACTCTGCCCTCGGAGTCTTCCACGACTCCGCCTGCTCCCCCAGAGACTCCTCCTCCAGTGGTCACGTCTGCTCTCCCAGAGACTCCTCCTCCAGCGGTTCCATCTGCTCCTCCTGTGATTCCTCTTCCAGCAGCTCCACCCACTTCTCCTGAGACTCCTCCAGGGACTCCTCCCACCCCATTTGAGACTCAATTCCCTGATTCCCCTGCGGCTCCGCCAATGTCCAATGTTTGGACTTTTAGTTGGACTACATTTCCCAGTATGCACCTTTTTGGTTACACTCACCTGCCCTCCATCTTCCACAGCTGTTCCCTGTTCCTTCATTATTCATCTGTGTGTATATATACCCTCTTGTTTCCTTCACTCATGGTTGGTTCTTGTTTGTTTGTTTGTTTGTTAGCATGTTAGTGTTTGAATGTGGCATACCTAGTTAGCCAGCAAACTGCTGTTATGTCTGATTTCCCTTTTGCTCCAGTGCTTTATTTTCATCATTGTTTCTTTTTCATTTTCTGAGTTCCATAATAATAAATAGTTCTACATTTGGATCCCCACTCTCATCTCGTCATTCCCAGTAGTGTGACACTCATATCATCAAATGTAGTGACTGATTTCACAAGTTAATTTATAGTATGGAAAACATTATTTTACTGGATAAGCATTAGGGGTAAAAATTGCAAGTTTCATCACAGTACAATCTTATATCAATTCTCTTAACCAGCGATGTGATATTTGCCGATACATCAAAGTCTGCCGCAATGTGATTTCGATTAGATTGAGGGGCCTGTGATCGATTTGAATATTTTAATGAGCTGTATGAAAAGTGCAAATCCAGTATCCACATTGGGACATCAACCAAAAATAAGGTAATTCAGTTAATTCAGAAAAATGAATTATATACTGTAAGAAATAAAGTCACACATACAAGTGATCATCAATTGTTTGATGGCAGCTCATTGCCTTGTGGAATGATGTAAAAACTACAGTGACAATTGTTCATCTTTACAACCATCAAGCAAGTCTTTTAATCCAAAATACTTGCATACCCACGACAGGAGAGTATGTGCTATCTGTGTTTTTTCTTGGCTACAACTTCCACAATTGTATTGAAAAATTCTATTGAGTTTACTGTTATAAATATTAGTAAGGGTGTTGATGTGTAGATGTGAAAAGTCTAGTAATAGATGCTTGTGCAGAGCAGGTGTTTTCGCTTTCCCTCGTCAGGCTTCTATCACTCCGTGCACATCCGTGTCCCACATGAGAAGCATATTTAGTGCTTATAAAGCGAGATGAATATTATAAGGTTGCTGCATCGCCTGACGGAAATGCGTATGGAAGTGGCTGGAATGAGAATGTAAAAATAAAGGCACATCTTAAAAAAATCTAAATTGATTTATGCGTTGAATCGATGACATTGCATCAATCCAGACTGATGGATCGCTACACCTCTAATAAGCATAAACTGCCATTAAAATTTTTTTTTTAAGAATATTGTAGAAGTATGTAATCAGTGACAATAGTATTTTTAAAACTTACAATATTTTAAATATTTAAAACATTTATAATATGTATTTATTTATAATATTCAGAATTATTCATTATCACAGAATTATTAATATTTCTATTCTGGTGTCACCATTGTCCTGTGCTGGGCTGATTTTTAGTCCCACTCCACCCCTTAAGAATCATTTTGCACAGTTATTTTTGTTAATTTTTACAAGTTAAGGAAAGGAACAGTTTTGCATATGTCTTAAAAGTAATTAAAAATATAAACAAACTAATCTTTTCTTGAGTATCATATGAGTGTCAAAATCGTAAATTCAGTATTGTGAACCGAATAGTTACTCCCTTAATCAAATGTTTTTTAATAAATACATTTGAATAAAATACAGGAAATAAAATGTCACTTTTTTATCCAATTAATCTACTAAGTGAATAAATAATCGAAAACGATAGATTATCGAAATATTCGTTAGTTACAGCCCTACATTTCAACTTTACAATTACTCATTAGTGACTCTTCAGCCATCAATAGGCAAATGGACGTACATATGAACATAATTCACATTTTAAGTGTATTTACTGTACATAAATACTATTTTTTTTAGAAATATGTGTAACACTAGTAACGTACTTAAAAGTAGTTAAATTAATTATAGGTCAGTAACTGTAATCTGATTACAAGAATTTAAAATGTAAAATGTTACACTACTTTTGACTAAAAAAGTTAATATATTTAAGTTACAAAGTTATTAGTTATTACATAACACCCAACACTGCTAACAACACCCTTTATTCACCATATTTACAATATTACATGGTTTCGTGTGCCTCATTGCTTCAGTTAAGTTTTGGCATAAAAGAGCACAGCACAATTAAGTGAAATAAATCATGTTTAAGAACAAAATAATTTGTACATAATGCACAGACATACTCATTTATGTAATTACATCTAGTATATACTGTCAGTTATAAAGTAAAAAAAAACTGTAAAAACTTGATCAAATGACATCTAATCATTAAGCTTTATCATTTTATATGCTCAGATCAGAATCAGGATCTTACCTCCATTCCCAAGAGTTGTTCCTCCCTTGGGTGAGTGAACAGTATTTCATATAGTCGGTAGTGCTGGAAAAGACTGTTTATATGGTATAGAAGAAGAGAAACTCAGTTTAAAAGACCTGTCATACTGTGAGAATTGTTATTGATCAAAATTGTTAGAATACCCACACATCATTTATGAACCAGTCATTGCTTATGTATACTGACTGATGCATTTGGCAGATGCTTTTGTCTAGTGCATCCGATTATCAATGTATGTATTCCCTGGGAATCAAACCCATGACCTTCCAGCAGTTGAATTAAAGGACCAAAATAGTAACAACACAAAATACTCTGCCTGCATTGAAATTCAAATGATGTTCTTTGAATAACAAGTCTTTTAGAAAAAGAAGGTGTGTATCTTGTTCAGTAAAGGAGGCCAATGGAAAAAATATTGAGGGAATCTAAAGATTAATTAAACTCAAGCACTTATGAGCACTCTGAATTTAAATCTGGCAAAGGGAACGTCATTGAGGCTTTTAAGTAAGCACAGACATCAAACGTAATCATCTACACACTGTGTGTCATTTTTTAAGATTACAGCACTGTTCATTCATTTTCCTTTTTGCGTTCTAAAAGACTGACAAATTTCCATGCAGCTTGTTATGCGCCACTAGTCTGCATGCTTCACAATACTTTGCTTTATGAATAATGCATTACATTAATTATGAAGGCCATAAAATGGATCATGCTGGTTGTCTAATGGCAAAGCAGCATCTTGCATCTATTAATCATGTGCAAAGGGGAGAGAATGACTTAATTAATATTCAACATATTCAACATGCACACGTACTGTATACACTTAATGATAATTACAGTGTATTTGAGAAGAAATAAATTAAATTAAATAAGGATGTGACAATGTCAGACAAACCTGGTCTTGAAGTAATCTGCGATGGCTCTGATTTGATCAGCATCAAATAAATGACTGGTATCAGCCTCTGTTGATGGTGACAGCCTGGTAGCAAGCACTGTCTGGGTAAATGCCTTGAAATTATCAGTAAATGATAACTGTCGATCTAAAATGAAAAACAAACAGGCATAGTCTTTTCAAGCAGTCCAATCTGAATGGATTTTCAACAACAGAGCTCAGCAATCAGATTAAATGGAGAGCAAACAGATACTTTTAGGCTTCATTCAAACTGCAGCTGAATGTGGCCCAAATCGGACTTTTTCACTCACATGTGACACAGATCTGTTAATTGGATGACAGTGTGAACAGCCGCAAGCTCACTGAATCAGACATTTTCAAAGCCAGTCAGTGTGAACAGCCAGGTCGGATGTGTTTTTTTATTTTTTTTATTACATAATTTTTTTTTTTTCTTACATCAGTCTTACTCAACTTTGACATGTATCATTTGCATCTTTGGTTTAACCCATCTATGTGCATGTTATGGTTTTAAACACTTAATTGTGAGTCATATCTTAACTTTAATCCTTTTTTAAGGGAAGAAAATAAAATTACAGGCTTCAAGAATTGGGTTTGGTCATTTGTTTAGATTACACACGTAAATAGTCAAATATGTGTATGAATGTATCTCTTTATTCATGTCACCCACACAGAAAGCAGTTTTACTTTATTTCTCAAACTGTATCAAAATGTGAATGCAAGCTGGTCAATGTAATATATTTATAATTATGTAATGGCATTTTTCACTCACCTTTGATGGTTATTAAAACCCACAATACAACAGCCAATGACTTACAATACTACATTAGCCATCAAGAAGTCTCTCCTTAACTAGCTGATAGTGTACAGTATTAGATAAACCGTGTTACAAACAAAAATAATGTCCACTCTAATCACAATTTTAATTGTAGTTTAATTATAGTAACTGTACAAATTATAAAGATGAACATGCACGGGTTTGTTATACGCATGCTCAGGGAGTGTTATACACATGTAGATCAGCTTGGGAGTGTTGGGTGTTCAGACCATATCTGAAATGGGCTACATTTAAAACGTTATGTGAACAACCTTACAAAAAAAAAATCAGATTTGGCCACATTCAGCTGTGGTGTTAATGTAGCCTTAGAGACTTCCTTAAAGGTGCAGTGAGTATATTTTTTCCTTAATAAAAAAAGTGTTGCCTTTATAGAAATGAACAGTAGCGGGGGCCTGGGTAGCTCAGCGAGTAAAGACGCTGACTACCACCCCTGGAGTCACGAGTTCGAATCTAGGGCGTGCTAATTGACTCCAGCCAGGTCTCCTAAGCAACCAAATTGGCCCAGTTGCTAGGGAGGGTAGTGTCACATGGGGTAACCTCCTTGTGGTCACTATAATGTGGTTCACTCTCGGTGGGGCGTGTGGTGAGTTGTGCGTGGATGCCGCGGAGAGTAGCATGAAGCGTCCACACGCACTAGGTCTCCGCGGTAACGCGCTCAACAAGCCACGTGATAAGAAGCATGGATTGACGGTCTCAGACGCGGAGGCAACTGAGATTTGTCCTCCGCCACCCAGAATGAGGTGAGTCACTACGCCACCACGAGGACTTAGAGCACATTGGGATTTGGGCATTCCAAATTGGGGAGAAAAAGGGGAGAAAAAAAATGAACAGTAAATATTTTTCAAATAATGTACCCTAACATAAGGTAAAGAATCCAGTCACATCAGTAGCATAATAAAAGCTGATTTATTTTACATGTAACTGATTTGCCTCAAGGGGGATGCCATGTTGAGATAACATGACCAGTTGAATACTATGCACTTTTTCTTTTTGTCAAGAAATTGTTGTAAAAGTGCTCCCTATCCTAAAGACACTTTAGCGCACAGAATAAATGTATCATGTCTGACTGCCAATAGAGTATTTATAAAAGGGCCTCAGTAATCACAAGCTATTACTTTTGCATGATGTTGCATCCACACCACTAGGTGTCAGTATAAGTCCAAGATGATATCGGTCAGCGCAACATAAACAAAAAAATTACTGACACTGAGTTCGGAATACTATTATACTACTCGATCTGCTTCTGCTCTGCCATATCTGTCTATGGCAGAAAATATTAAGAGTAGTATAACAGTATGCAATTCCGAACTTAGCTTCAGTGCACATTTAAGTCTTCTGCTTTTCAGATGTTTTTCTGAGAAAAAGGTGCCAGTAATCTCACATGTGTCTCCTCTAGAGTTTCAAAAGAGATCTCAAGATACCTGAAGATAGCCAAGTCTGCAATCAAAAGTCTGGAATTTCAATAGAAACTCAAACATTTCTCACCAAATTCTTCCAAAACCAAATTATCTATCCAAATTAATTTTACAGCTCTATACATTTACTGTATGTCAAATATTCGTTCACTGAAAACCTTAATAAGTTGCTTCTAATCACTTGATTATACTAGGTCAAACAATAACACATTATAAATTATACAAATTAAAACTGCTTATAGGCCAATAATTAAATAAACTTATTTCTCCACAGAAATGCATTTAAACAAGTACTCCGGTTGCACATGCTCAAGGAGAACTGAGATAGTGTTAACAGGGTCCAACTTGACCAAAGAGGACACAGATCCCCCTAATGGTGTCATTGAAACAGCTGAAACAAAACAACATAAATAATATTACAAAAGAGCTAAAACCTCTATGAATTCTTGAATTCTCTATGAATTCTATGGAGGTGTTTCCATGGAAAAGTATGCAAAAAGTGTTACTACTCCCTTAAAGATATTAATGAAATAAGTGTCCTGTGATATCTCTGTGACAGCTGTAGATTTTATAAACAGCAAACAAAAATGTCTGAGAACCGTGGATATTGACGCTTTTGTCAGTCATTTTGCTCATTCTCATTTGAAGCGGATCATTGAGGCTACTGTATGATTCATAATGTGTGTCAGATGAGGGACCTATTGTGCCAATGTTGAATTTGACAGCCAAAGGAACAAATAATGCTGCTCTTTCGCTCGGTTAAGTTATCTTTGGAGGGCGGAGTTTTGGAATGAGGGGGCGTGGCTAATTCAACGGCTCAGTCACGTGAAAGTTTCAGAAAGCTAAAATCGCTTACAGCACCTTTAAAAACAACAATTTAAATGCCCCCATATGTTCCCTTTGACCAAGAAAACACAATTAAATAATTCAAGCGCAAGGCATTGTGGGTATTCCCATAGCCTCAATTTTGTAATCTACAGCTTGAGTTTACACTGAAAATCTTAAGTCTATAGACATTTAAGATTCAATAAATTCAAGCAAGGGCATAGATTTGGCTTGAACATTGGGGGGGTTACAGTGTGAAGAATTTACATGTTTCCATTGATCATGGTATAAATAAGGGGGGGGGGTGGGGGTGTTGTACTTGCTTGTTTTGATAGAATCTACGCCCCTGAGGTCAAGGAACTTAGATATTAGAGTTATGAGCCCAAAGCTTGACATTTCAAGTGATACTTAATGATAACATTAGGGTTTACAGTGGGGGGGGGGGGTTAAAAATCAGGAAAGAAATGTTGATTTCAGAGAAATCAACCTACTTTTTATGTTGTCAAGTGATTGTTGTAAAAGTGCCATGACAAATGAGATTTGCCGACAAGTGAACTTCATCTCTTTGGCCCACCAAAATCCATTGACAAAATAATCCAACAGCGCTGCTTCTTTCAAACATGTTTGGTGGTTTTTGAAGTCAGGTATATCCTCAAACTGTCTAAAAAGGAAAGAAAGTACAATCAACAATCATGTGATTTATATATATTTGTGGAAATAATATGTAATATAATAAATATATAAATAATTAATATAAAATAACATGTAAAATTGCACTCAGTTGCCCTTTTTCTTAAAAAGTTAAGAAAACCCTTAGTGACAAAAGCCTTAAAATTTTAGTTAAGGGTTTTCTTAACTTAAAGGGATAGTTCACCCCTGTGTCGTTATAACCCCATTTGACTTTCTTTCTTTTTCTTAACACAAAGGGAGAAATGTCACACAATGGCAGTTTATGGTGACCACCTCTTCAAGCTTCAAAAGGATGTAAAAGTATAATTCAGAAGTCTAATAAATTATTCCATGAGATTCACGATTGTTATAAAAGCATACGATGAGTTTGGTGAGAAACAAACTGAAATCTAATGTATTATTTAGTGAAACTGCTGACCGACCGTTACTCTCCTCTGCATGTTCATGATGAGTCTGCACGAGAGCTGCAGTTCACGCAGCCTCCCCTCGCGACATGGGGCGTTCAAGTGAAAAATCAACAGAACACAACACAGCTGCACACAAACCAAAGAACCAAACTTACTAAATATGTCTGATGAGTTTGTAGTGGGAGAATAGATGCATTTCTAAGCCCAGCCTCATTTGTTTGAAACAAAGTACTCAATCAAACAGAGAGATGGAGGAGGCAGGAATGTCCATCTCCTCTCCTCCATTCTGAACCGGTGAGCATTTGTGACAGATCTCCAACTGAAAAGAGCGATACCTCAGCGAAAACATTCTTGGCCAAAATCAAGTAGTTTTTAATTGGTAAGTGAGATGTTGGCTTCAATATACTGTTATGAGAAGGTTTTTGGACCGGTGCCAGTTCATAGCCGACAGGGTTTCCAGGTGCAATGCCGAAAATAGAAACCAAGCGATCAACAAAATGATCCGTTGCTTGTCACGGCTGGTTAGGACCAAAACTCTGATTAACATAGAAAATATAACTTTTCTCATTTGTCGTTTACCGTCAGGTTAGGACATGTTGTAACTGTAGCTGCCTTCAGTCTCCTCTGTCTATCTCAGTTTGATTCAGAACTCTGTTACAAATAAATAAGGCTGGGCATAGAAATGCATCTATTCTCTGACTACAGACTCATCAGACATATTTAGTGAGTTCTGTTCTCTGGTTTGTGTGCAGCTGTGTTGTGTTCTGTTGTTTCTATTGCTGTGGTGGGCAGTGGACCTGTCTTTAGATAAACAGAGGAGGAGTAACGGTCGGTCAACATTTTCACTAAATAATACATTAGATTTCAGTTTGTTTTTCACCAAAGCTCATCATATGCTTTTATAACAATCATGAGTCTCATGGAATAATTTATTAGACTTCTGAATTATACTTTTGCATCCTTTTGAAGCTTGAAGAGGTGGTCACCATAAACTGCCATTGTGTGACATCACTGAGCACAAATATTTTTCACAATTTCTCCCTTTGTGTTAAGAAAAAGAAAGAAAGTCAAATGTGGTTATAACAACACAGGGGTGAGTAGACAATGACTGAATTTTCATTTTGGGGTGAACTATCCCTTTAAGAGTTTTGCTGCGACTGGGCCCAAGAACATAGTGATTGAATGATTGGTATTTTTGCTATGATTGCAATTCACTTACAACTGAACTTGGTCCACTGGCAGGTTGAGCATCATTTTAATTTGATCATATTCTACAAGTTCCCATTGAGGTAAAGATATCGCCATTTCCTTGAATATGACATGATACTATTACTGTACAATACAATACATAAAGAAGTGACTGAGGCTAGTTGTTACACTTTATAAGTCACTTAATTTCTCTGGGTAGGCCTACTGTACGACATACTGTACCGTAAGTCTTGGCTACAAACAAGTTATATTTCAACGCAAACTAAAATAGCTGTTTGTTTCAATACAAACCAACAAAACACCGCTAGTTGAAACAAGCATTTGTTCAATTGGACTACTGACTAAAACACTAGCTGCAGAGAGAGCTATTGTGACAACTTCCCCGTGTGACATCTAGCCCCGATCTGTCGAGTCATTCACTTTATCATTCTGCAATGTTGTAAACAGCACGTGAAAGATTAAATCCGTATGCGGCCATTTGTTTACATACTTTGAGCAGCGAATAGTCTTGATCTCCTTCGTTCTTTGAGTTTTCAGCAGATCTGACTCTTCCAGACTTTACTGTTGCCCAGACTGTTGCCCAGGTAACAACCGCGGGCGGGTGTGTCCACGCGCGCTTATGAGTGAAGTGCGGTCAGAGCCCTTCTACCAAGTTGAGCCTTCAAGCCTAGCAAAACAATTCATAACGCGGCTGTCACTGGTGAGAAGACAAGAGGCCATTTTGTTAATGGATGTCTATGGAGAAGGTGATTGAGTGCTGAAAAATCTGCTTTTGAAAAGGAAACAGCTCATCACTTAATGAACTGACCGCCTGTCCGCTAATCTTCAACATGGTTCACACTAAAATAGTTCTTTTGTAATGAACTATGTGTCAGGGGCGGATTATGACTAGCAAGGGCCCAGGGGCCAGTTTTCTTTTAGCCCCCCAAGTCCAATTATCTTTTAACGTTGAGATCTACGCAATCGATTTTCATTGATTTAAGTCTATTTTAATACCTGTTCTGTTATTTACAGTCAGATTAATTCAAACACACAGCACGGACATGGTAAAGAAACTGCTCAACAGAAACACATTCGCTGAACGGCCACTGTTCTTAAAGAGACAGTACCATTTTAACATTTGTTATACATAATGTAAACTCAATGTAAATACTACAATTTATACATACAAAATGCATATATTTAAAGGAGCCATACTAAATTATGAATTATTTTAACTTTATCAAACACTTTAAATATTGATGAATTTAACAAATACAGTAGGCTCCTACAGTATCTATGCAAGGGTTTGGTGAAATTCGGCAAAGAGCTCAGACAGTTCTGGCTCACGTTGCTATATCTTTTCTAACTCATCTGAATGATGGGGTGCGTTCCATTCAGAAGTGATCATTCCTATACCCTATTTCCTTCAAAGACTTTTGAAGGGCTGAAAGGTGTGGGGCTCAAAAATAGTGGTCATTTGGACATTTTTGGGGTAATTCTGTTTGGAACGACCCCACAGCTTGGCTACCAATATATTCTTCCATCGAAAAGTCCTGCTAAGGCATGATTTAAGCCTTTTCAAAGAGTCCAAAAATCCCCTAGACTTCATTCCATTGCCAGAATATTTAAATGAGCTACGAGTCTATTTTGGAGTGTTCGTAATTTCAAACTTCATATGTCAAAACTTACACAAAAGCCCTTTAAAATGATCTTTACTTACTTACTTACTGTTAAACCTGTAAATATTTCTAACTTCAAGCATTTAAAACTATTTTCAACTTTCAGATAAGATTTTGTAAGACCAAAATTATAGTTTGTCTCGACATCTAGTTTAATCATTACTTTTGAACCAAACAAAGTAAAATATCAATTTTTCTTTTTCCCAACGACCTAAGTTCTTTTTTGTAATGTAGGGCAAACATGCAGTTACAGCAATGAATATTATAATAAACGTTTTTGTTCGACAGCCCTTTTATACAAAGAATAAAGCTTAACCATATAAAGCCTAACAAATGAAATAAGTCAGAAAAGTATATTTTTAAATCTGATTAAACCTATTTTTCTACAAAATAATGACATTAAGCACATGCTGCTTGAATTCAATAAATACTACTTTTGATGGTAGCTATTTTGGAAAATTACATAAGGTGTTCTACTTCCAGTGCAGAATGAAAACTTTCACCAGGAGACAGTAGACAACTCATACACATCGTGATGATGATGTAGAGGCTTTAGAACGTAATGTATCAAATATGATACGCGCAGCGTTATAAGGTTAATGAGTTGTTCAAAAAATGTAATTAGATACATGAAGGCAAAAGGGTCCTATAAGAGGGTTGGGGGCCCCCTAATCACAGGGCCCTGTTGAGGGGGCCTTGAATAAGCTCTCTCATATTTAAGCATATATAAACATTTATTTTCAAAGTTGATGGGCCGTGAGACCTTGTAGCCCAGGGGCCCGTAGTCAAGGGCCCCTGTGCACTGGCCCCATTGGCCCAGTCCGTAATTCACCTATGCTATGTGTGGAGTTTACAAAGATGAAATTGCTGATTTATAAGAAAAGACACTGACAATTTTACGACAAGTAAGTGTCAGTTTACGGCTTCCACTATTTATTTGTATGATATCCGCAAATGGTGACTTACTGTCGTAACATGCTAGATGACCATTATGCTCTGTCCTATGGTAAAAATGCAAATAATCGAATGCAAGTATAGCAGATCTTTGGTGCGGTCATGTCTTCTAGCAATGGAAAGACTGATTCATTCTGGGGAATCGGTTGGTTTGGACAGTTGTTTTCAATGAACTGGTTCCAAAGCGATGAATCAATTCTCTTAAATAAACGCTTAGTTTAATACTGCTGTTTGCGTCACAGGTTTAGTTTAAATGTTTATTTTAAAACTACAGGTTGCGTCAAATACTGTGTTGTGGTTCTAACATGTTACCCACTTTACAGTATAAGTAAGTGTTCAGCTGGATTGAATCATTAAGATAAACCGGTATGCTCGCGCCACACGTTTCCTAATTCATAAAACAATTATTAGGGAAAGTTTAAAGGAATGTTCCGGGTTCAATACAAGTTGAGCTCAATTGACAGCATTTGTGGCATAATGTTGATTACCACAAAAATTTATTTTGACTCGTCCCTCCTTTTTAAAAAAAATTAAAAAAAGAAGCAAAAATCGAGGTTACATTGAGGCACTTACAATGGAAGTGAAGGGGACCATTTTTGGAGGGTTTAAACACTTATAATTTTATAAAAACACTTGCATTAATTCTTCTGTTAAAACTTGTGTAATACTTGAGCTGTAAAGTTGTTTAAATTGTAAAGTTGTAACGAAGTTGTAAAATTGGCTATAACTTTACATGGAAAAGGTTAGTAAGCGATTTTATCACATTAAAATCATGTTTCCACGCATATCCTTTATGGCTTGTGGCTATACTTTTGAAACAGTGAGTTTTTAACAATTCAAAAAATTGTCTCCCATTCACTTCCATTGTAAGTACCTCACTGTAACCTCGATTTTTGCTATACAAAACATGCAACGTACTGTATACTGTAGCATTAAAAGAAAAATTAAATTATTTTAAACACTTCCCGTTAATCAGATTAGCCTGTGCTTAAAACTGGATTGGTCTTAATGTTTCTCTTTCTCACAACAGACTAAAAAAAAAGTCCCACCCCACTGGTGTGAAAAGTGAAGGGATAAAAAGTATTAAGTGGGTTTCATAGATTCAGACTCAGAGCTCAGACTGGGCACTTCAGCCTCCCTCAGGTTTTTAACTACCCGATTAAAACTGTATTTTAATGGAGATCATGCTTGTCAAATTTACCTGCGCTGTTATCACCAGGTTATTATTCATTTTAGTGTCTCTTATCGGTGTATAGAGAGTGAAAAATATTGGTATTATATGGGTATAAATAATATGGGTTAAAAATATTAATTGATACTAGTTTCTAACAGTCCTCTATCTACCCCTCGTGGTTGAAATAATTTTGACTCTGAGAAGGAGAAAAGGGAAGGACTACAAATAGTAAGTAAACTTACGGACTCTTACTGTATTTGTGCATGCCTATGAATTTCTGCAGTCAAAGATAGCTTTTTCTGGGGTCAGGAAGGAGCAAAATACTGAAATTCATATGGTGTAATTTAGTTTAAACATGTGAACTTCAGACCATGTAAGCTATTTTGGTCATAGTTTGCTGATTGACTCAACTCTCATCTTTCAGGTTTTCTCCTCATCAGTATTATACCAACCATATGGATCCTTGAGTTGCAACACCAGCAAAAAAGATCAAATGATACTAAGGTAACATTTAAGAGTCTATTGAAAGCAATGGCTCATAGCAGCTTAACCTTCTGTAGTGTACTTTCTATAAATACATTCAGTTAAGTAGGCATATTTTCTCTGCTCCATTTTGAGCACTTATTAGAGAAACTAAAACTTATACAGTGGCCCCAAAAAGTATTCAGACCCTTAAAGGGATAATTCGCCCAAAAATGAAAATTCTCTCATTTACTCACCCTCATGCAATCCCAGATGTGTATGACTTTCTTTTTTCTTTTTTTTAACTCCATATCTTCGGAAGCGATGTGATAGGTGTGTGTGAGAAACAGATCAATATTTAAGTCCTTTTTTACTTTAAATCTCCACTTTCACTTTCTTTTGATTTTGGCAATTCACATTTTTCATGCATATTGCCACCTACTGGCCAGAGAGGAGAATTTAAAGTAAAAAAGGACTTAAATATTGATCTGTTTCTCATCCTCCACTAACATATCGCTTCTGTAGACATGGATTTAACCTCAAATGCCATGAAATTCGTACCCATTAAAGTGTGGCTTAAATGTTCAAGTCTTTTTAAGTGGTCAGAGCATGTGCATTTACTCAGCAGATGCATTATTCATGATCAATGTCTCATCTCGACTCTATTGCTTATTGCAGTGCAATAAACTGGATTCATCAGAGAGCATAAAAGTCTTTCTTGATGAATGGAGAAATCTGACCAATGGAACAGTGAATCCACAGGTACAGTCTCTGTGCCATTCATACTGACGTCAGAGCCACAAAACAGACTCTTTCCATGGAAGTCTAGATGGAACTAATCTCTCTGTGTAGATCCTTGAAAGCCTTTCAGGCATACAGTAGTTTATTTACTCAGTTTTGCCCTGGCTTGGTTGATTTGTAAATACATATGTTGTGTCAACCCTCAATCCAAACCAGACCTGTGTTCATGGTCACACACAGTTCTTATAGAGGGTCTCATTTTTCAAAAGTTGCCACACCTTTAAAAGAGAGGTTTACAGGGCATGCTTGATGTCATAACGACTTCAGCACTTCCAATGATTAAACCCTTTGTATCTAAATTTTAGAACCCTCTAAAGTTGTTGTCATCAGTTTGTGCTAATGATTGGATCCTGGCCCTGCATCAAATTCTTCTGATCCTGCTAATATTGGAGATTAAATGTCCTAGTGTAGAGCCGAGGAGGGCGGGGCCGGGCTGGAATGAGACACACCCAGTCCCCAATCAGCCTGATGGGGCGCGCAAGGGATAAAGGCGGCCGGGGACTACAGTTCGAGAGAGAGAGAATTGCAGGCAGCTGTACTGTGTGGTTTTGGTTGTGTGTTTGTTTAAGTTGTTTATTAAATTATTATTTAAGTTGTCAAGCCGGTTCTCGCCTCCTCCTTTCCACTGAACCCCCTTACACCCAGTTATTGCTCATCTTTGTGGGTATAGCTGCAGATATCCTTGAGTTCATCAGTTAAACACTGTCTGATGTGAAGTGAGTATATATATATATATATATATATATATATATATATATATATATATATATATATATTTTTTTTTTATGTATAACCTTTTTTCTCTCAGGGAAAATGAGACTTAAAAAGGGCATTTATATTAAAATCTTTATATTTATTATTATTTCTTTAAAAAAAAGGCAAGGCAAGTTAATACACAATGGCAATTCAAAGTGCTTTACATATAAAGATAAAGAAAATACAAGATAAAAATTAATTTTAAAACCAATTAAGAACAATAATTAAGAGATTAGAAAGTAATATATTGAATTTAAAAATAAGTACAAAATTATTTAAATGAATAAAAAGAAAAAGAATACAGAAATAAAATGATGCAGTGCAATCAGTAAGTGCAGCACAGTGCTCAGTCAGTAAATGCACAGTTAAACAGATGTGTTTTCATTCTGGCTAATGTGGCTACTGTTGGAGCACATCTGACCTCTTTTGGAAGCTGGTTCCAGCTGCGGGTGGCATAATAGCTAAACGCTGTCTCACCTTGTTTTGAGTGAACCCTCTATATGTCTAACTGACTTGATCCTAATGATCTGAGAGGTCTGCTGTTTTTATATTCAACAAGCATATCTGAAATGTATTTAGGTCCTAGGCTATTGAGCGATTTCTAAATGAGTAATAGTACTTTAAATAATTCTAAATGTAACTGGAAGCCAGTGTGAAGACCTTAGGACTGGAGTAATATGCTCAGATTTTTTGGTACGTGTGAGAATCCTGGCAGCGGCATTCTGAATGAGCTGCAGGTGTCTAATGGACTTTTTGGGAAGGCCGGTTAGGAGTCCATTGCAGTAGTCCACCCTACTGGTGATGAATGCATGAACAAGTTTTTGTAAGTCTTGACTGGATACAAAACATCTAATTCTGGCTATATTTTTGAGATGATAGTAGGCTGATTTAGTTATTGCTTTGATGTGACTACTGAAACTAAGGTCTGACTCCAAAATGACACCAAGATTCCTTACTTCATTTTTTGTCTTTAGACCCTTGGAGTCAAGGTATGTATTCACCTTGGGAATTTCACCTTTGTTGTCAAATACAGTGACCTCTGTCTTGTCGTTTAACTGAAGGATGTTTTGGCACATCCAACTGTTAATTTCACAAATGCACTGGTACAGAGAGTCTATGGGACTGTAGTCATTTGGCAATAGGGCTAGACAGATCTGGGTGTCATCTGCATAGCTATGGTATGCAATTTGGTTCTTTTTCATAATTTGGCCTAGTGGGAGCATATACAGGTTGAACAGGAGCGGTGCAAGAATTGAGCCTTGTGGGACTCCACACGTCATGGATGTCCACTCAGATTCATAGTTGCCTATGTTCACATAGAAACCCCTCCCTTCTAGATATGACCTGAACCAGCTGAGGGCTGTCCCAGAGAGCCATACCTAGTTTTCCAATATGTCTAGGAGAATGTTGTTGTCAACAGTGTCAAAAGCAGCACTGAGATCTAATAACACCAGCACTGATATTTTGCCTGAATCAGTATTTAGCCGAATATCATTAAGGATCTTTATGAGTGCCGTCTCTTTGCTATGATGCATTCGGAAACCAGACTGGAAATTGTCCAAGTAGCCATTCTAGATTAAGTATTTGTTCAGCTGATTGAAAACAACCTTTTCAATGATTTGTCCTATGAAAGGAAGATTTGAAATTGGTCTGTAGTTGTTCAATATTGAGTTATCTAGATTGCTCATGGGGCTTGACAACTGCAGTTTTCAGGGACTTTGGAAACGTGCCTGAAAGGAGTGACGCATTTACTATTTTTAACATCTTTTTCTAGACAGTTAAACACATTTTTGAAAAATGATGTGGGGAGTGTGTAAAGACAGCAGGTTGATGTTTTAAGATGCTGTACTATTTATTCCAGGATTTTGCCATCAATTACCTCAAAATCATACATAGTGACTAATAAAATAAAACATTTTATTTTGTAAATATTTGTAATACTTGAAAATCTTTTTGTCTACCTAATCAAAGTCAGGTGGTGTAACATGCAAGTAGCCATAATCACTGAACCTCCACCAAATTTCACAGTGGGTGCGAGACACTGTGGCTTGAAGGCCTCTCCAGGACTTTTTTCCAGAGCTTTATTTATATATATATATATATATATATATATATATATATATATATATATTAGTATACACACCGATCAGCCACAACATTAAAACCATCTGCCTAATATTGTGTAGGTCCCCCTCGTGCCGCCAAAACAGCGCCAACTCGCATCTCAGAATAGCATTCTGAGATGCTATTCTTCTCACCACAATTGTACAGAGCGGTTATCTGAGTTACCATAGACTTTGTCATTTCGAACCAGTCTGGCCATTCTCTGTTGACCTCTCTCACCAACAAGGCATTTCCAGGTTGGGCTAGGCCTACCCAAGATTTTGTTTTATTATTATGCGTTCGGTCTTAGATATTTGGTTCATTGGTCGCTTCCACCTGAGAGGACCCCTCCCTGGTTTCTTATTGAACAAGAAGTTCTTGCCCCTATTTCGCCACTGCAAAGCCTTTCGATCAAACTAACCGGAGAAGTTAAGTTACACCCCGTTATTTCGCATTTGCACGTGGTTTGGACTAAAGTGTCCAGAGTGTTTAGTTTGGACATTTATTTAAATGTTGCTTCAAGCATATGGCTGAACCCTAAATTACATATTAATAAGTCCCCTTTCTGTTGGTCAGAGTGGATTGGGAGGGGGGTTACTACACTCGGTGACCTATATGAGAGTGGAGTACTGAGATCTTTTGGTAATTTGGTTCAACATTTTAAGATTCCTAGATCCCAGTTCTTTAGGTTTTTACAGCTGCGCCACCTGCTCTGTACTGTTTTTGGGAGTGGTATACACCCCCCTAAAGAGGCAGATACTTTGGAAATGGTGATTACTGCTTATGGGAAAGGTCATGAAGCTTCTGTGTATTACTCCCTGTTAATTCAGAGTCTGGGGGATGGAGCTTAGTCTTCTCTCAAGAGATTATGGGAAAAAGATTTAAACTTGTTATTGGAGGAGGGAGAGTGGGCTAGGATCCTAAAAAGCATCAGGTCTGCATCTAGAGATGCAAGGATCCATCTGATGCAATTTAAAATTTTGCATCGGTTCTGCTGGACCCCCTCTAGATTGTATAGGCTTGGTCTTAAAGACTCACCCACCTGCTGGCGATGCCAGTCAGAAGACGGGGACACAACCCATGTTTTTTGGGGTTGTATTAAGATTCAGGAATTTTGGTTGAGGATCCAGCGTTTTGTGTGTGACGTACTGGACACTCAGTTTTCATTTTGCCCTAGACTTTGTATTTTGGGTGATGGAGGGGTTCTAAATATAAGAGATAAATACATGAAAAGCTGGGTCCTAACCAGCATGATGATTGGCAGACAGCTAATCCTTAGGGGATGGAAGTCAACTGATGCACCCTCATTTCGTGAGTGGTGCATTGAGTTGGGTAAAGTGGCAGCTTTCGAGGAGATGACTTCCATACTTATGTATTTGTGTGTCTGTTTATATGTGGGTATTTAGTTATTTTATATTTGTGTGTGTGTGTGTGTGTGTGTGGGGGGGGGGGGGGGGGGGGTTATAAAGGGTTATAAGTTGATTCCTAATGCATCATTTTGTGGTTACATTTATTTTTGTCTGTCTTGGAATCAATAAAAAAATTTAATAACAAAAAAACAAGGCATTTCCGTCCACAGAACTGCCACTCACTGGATGTTTTTTAAAAAAAAATGTTATGTTGTTTTTTTTGGCACCATTCGAAAATCCCAGGAGATCAGCAGCAGTCTAATCAGCCAATCATGTGGCAGCAGTGCAGTGCATAAAATCATCAGATACGGGTCAGGAGCTTCAGTTAATGTTCACATCAACCATCAGAATGGGGAAAAAAAATTTGATCTCTGTGATTTCGACTGTGGCATGATTGTTGGTGCCAGATGGGCTGGTTTGAGTATTTCTGCAACTGTTGATCTCCTGGGATTTTCATGCACAACAGTCTTTAGAGTTTACTCCGAATGGTGCCAAAAACAAAAAAACATCCAGTGAGTGGCAGTTCTGTGGATGGAAATGCCTTGTTGATGAGAGAGGGCAACAGAGAATGGCCAGACTGGTTTGAAATGACAAAGTCTACGGTAACTCAGATAACTGCTCTGTACAATTGTGGTGAGAAGAATAGCATCTCAGAATGCTATTCTGAGATGCGGATTTGCACTGTTTTGACAGCACGAGGGGGACCTACACAATATTAGGTAGGTGTTTTTAATGTTGTGGCTGATTGGTGGATATATTGACCTGTTTCATGTGACGTCACTGTATGACCACACTGCCATGTTTGTAACCAATATTCGATATACCTTCATTGTGCTGCGCTGTGAAATGCAACAAAAACCTTCTCCAGGAGTTAAAAGCAGCTCCTACATTCATACAGATGGAATAATCACAGACGTTTTTTAATACTGTGACTCAATCAGACCAGAAAACAATACAAAAACATTTGTAACTTCTGAATGAGAGAAGTTTACGGTGATGTGCCGGTGGGCATGTGTACTCGCCAGTCACACATCAGACTTGCTGGCATACGGAGATGAATCATGGATAAAATATCTTTAAATGTCCGCAAAATTTCAATTTGGCAATATTTGTGCTGTCTTTAGACCTGTATGAATTTTCCTGGGACTGGGCATGAATCAAAAGCAATTTTTGATGTTTTTATATATATATATTATAGCTGTCAAAATTAATGCGTTAACGCATGTGATTAATTAAAAAGTTTAAAGAGTTAATTTTCTCTTAATCGTGATAATGCATTTACCGTTAATACAGAACTAACACTGGTTGGAAGGGAGGAACCATTGCAATGTGTCCGCCCGGAGTCATTTCACTGATGCACACATAAAAAACACACACAGCAGTGCTTCATGTCAATGATAAAGTGATGGGGAAAGGAGCACTTAACGCTATTTGTTGTGCAAAACAAGCCTAGATGGAACTTGTGACAGAAATCAAGTATTTTTCAGCCTAACTAAGGAACATTTTAATTACCACAGAAACATGGCAAGTCTTAACTATCACCAAAACGAAGAATGAGACATTTTTGTCTGTAAGTGGTTTTCATGTGGAGTTCACACTGGCACTGAATGCAGCTTCACGATTGCTGTAACAAAGCAGATAGCCACAGTCTACCATCCGATTAATATTGTGGAGGATGAGAGTTTAAGAGATTTAATGCCCATTGCAATGAGTATGCAACCTATGTGGGGATTAGTTCTTTCAATTAGTCAAACTCCCATTTAGACTTTGGAAAATGTTTAATGTTACTTGAATTGTTGCTAATTTAGTTAATTTCTATCTTTACAATGGAAGGCTTTGTTTGGAAAAAGTCAATAAAGCATTATAGTGTAACATATTGTTTTGTTCCCTATCTGTCACTCACTCGACGTTTTGTCGATGTAGCGACACTAGGGGTCACTCTTGGGAGCCCCAAATACTTCTGCTTTTTGAAAAAAGGCCAATGGGAATTGGCGAGTGGAATCTGCATGCCACTCCCCTGGACATACATAAAAGGTATAAAAGGAGCTGGTATGCAACCACTCATTCAGATTTTCTCTTCGGAGCCGAGCGGTTGCATTCAGTGCACTGAATTCAATTCTCTCTACCATTCACCTCAAACTGCTGGATTTACGGTGCATTTCAGCGGCTTCTCCCCCTCTGCACCCGTGGAGTGCAGAGAACGCCTCTGGGCGCTTCGGCAGAACAAAGAAAAGAGTATATTCTAATAAAAGAGTACATTTTCAATTCTAAAAGAGCGGCACACACGGAACATCTTTTTAAAGATGTCTTTCCTTTTGTGTGTTATTCCTGGTTGCGGTCGTTATCTCTCCGCTTCTGATGGCCATGATCGCTTTCTTACGTGTCTGGGTGCTGCCTACGTGGAGACATCGTTCGTGGATGGGTCTTGTCCTCGTTGCGAGAACATGACCATGGCAATGTTGCGGTCGCGGCTTGCCTTCGTAAGAAAGCAAGCCACCCCAGCGGCTCGCCGCCTCGGTTCTTCTACCTACAGGTATGAGGCCGCGTCGGTTACCACTGGGGGCGATTTGGGGACTCCAATGGGACCACCTCCGCCGGGTAACCCCCCACGGACCTCCCATTCCTCAGCACGCTCGCTTGCACCGGTCAGGCTCTCGGATAAGACCGCCGGCTCGTCTCATGGTGACTTCGACCTCTTATTCGGGGCCCAGGAAGATGATGAGTTATCGAGCACAGCATCGGAGAGCGGGCTCGTCCACTCTGACTTTGGGTGTGGTCACCCAGTCTCAGGCCGATGCGGAGATGACGGACATGCTTTCCTGGGCAGTCGCGAGCGTCGGTATAGAGTGGAACCCTCCAATCTCCCCTGAACACTTGCGGCTCGATGATTGGTTCCTGGGGCCAACCTGCCCCGGGTTCCTTTCTTCCCGGAGGTGCATGAGGAGCTGACAAGATCGTGGGGGGCTCCTTTTACTACCCGGTCCCAATCTTTCAGCTCCCCCGCTCTCACTACCCTCGATGTTGGGGTGGCCAAGGGGTATTCGGTGATCCCCCAGGTGGATAATGCACCCGAAGCTCCTGTCCAGGGCCTGTAGGATTACGTCATCTGTGACGGCTAAGGCCTATGGTGCCGCTGGACAAGCCGCCTCCGCCCTGCACGCCATGGCTCTCCTGCAGGTACACCAAGCCAAGGTGCTAAAAGAGCTGCATGATGGTAGTTCTGACCCAGAATTGATGCAGGAACTGCGCTCGGCCACCGACCTCGCTCTCCGGGCAACGAAGGTCACAGGCAATCTCCACCCTGGTGGTCCAGGAACACGACCTTTGGCTCAACCTGGTCGACATGAGAGAGGCTGACAAGGCACAGTTCCTTGACTCCCCCATCTCCCAGGTTGGCCTGTTCAGCGACACTGTCGAGGACTTTGCCCAGCAGTTCTTGGCGGTGAAGCAGCAGATGGAGGCTATTCAACACATCCTGCCTCTGCGTGGCTCAAGACCCCACACCCCGTCTGCTCGTCGCCAAGGGTGTCCTCCTCCAGCGAGGGCTTGGAGGATCTCAGCCAACTGGGAAGACTCTACGGGGTGACTTCCGTCCATCTTCAACCAAAATTTTTCCCAGGTTTCGGCACCAGTGTGAATGTTCCATGGAAAAGAGGAGACGGGAGGCAGGTTTCTCTACTCACAGGTTACGTTTCTTTAATGACCACACTGCTCTCAACTTTACAACAATAACTTTTCCCGTGTTAAATAACAGTCTCTGCAACTTACCTATAATAAACTCTTAACTTCACAAACATAACTCTGGGGACCCAGTCTCTCTCTCTCCATGTCTGCTGGCAGTGTGGCTCTTTTATGCCGCTCTCCCCGTGCTCACTGTAATTAAAGACAGGTGTTAGACATAATCTAGCTCAGGTGCAAGCGCCCTTACCACTTTCTCTCTCTCCGGAGAGACGCTTGACCACACCCCCGCTGCCACAAACGTCTTTTTAAAGACGTGTCTTTATAAAGATGCCTTTCCGTCTTTGTGTGATTCCTGGATGCGGTAGTTATCTCTCTGCCACCGACAGCCATTGGCGTGTCTGGGCAGCGATCACACTGATGCAGCATTTGTGGATGGTTCATGTTCTCATTGCGAGAATAAGGTCCCCCTGCTTTCGCGCACCCGGCTGCACCATGCCTACGGCCAACCGGTTGTGACGAGTCTCAAGGACGTCCCGAGAGGTCCTCTTCCTCAGTTGCTAATCTGCCCTATGCCGGATACGCAGAGCAGGGTAAGTGCTCCACGGTCCCCCTCAGCGCAGCCACCTCAGGATGAAACTACACTCCTCGACATATCATCACCTGCTCCTCCCCGCCGCTAGCCCCCACCTCCAGGTACGTCAGACGCGATTGTCCCTTTAGTGCCCCTCGCCCAGAGCTTGGACAAGGGTGGAAGGATGCGTACTTCCACATCTCGGTCTTACCTCGACACAGACCCTTCCTAAGGTTTGCTTTCGAGGGCCGGGCGTACCAGTACAAGGTCCTCCCCTTCGGCCTGTACTTGTCCCCTCGCGTCTTCATGAAAGTCGCAGAGGCAGCTATTACCCCGTTAAGGGAAGTGGGTTTCCGCATACTCAACTACCTCGATGACTGGCTGATTCTAGAACACTCTCGAGAGTTGCTGTGCGTGCACATGGACCTGGTGCTCAGGCACCTCAGCTGTCTAGGGCTTCGGGTCAACTAGGAAAAGAGCAGGCTCTCCCCGGTTCAGAGCATCTTTTTTCTCTGCATGGAGTTAATCTCGGTCTCATGCCTCACAAGTGAGTGCACACAATCGGTGCTGAACTGCCTGAAGTCATTCAGGCAGAGGACAGTGGTTCCACTGAAACACTTTCAGAGGCTCCTGAGACACATGGCTTCCTCAGCGGAGGTCACGCCACTCGGGTTGATGCATATGAGACTGCTTCAGCACTGGCTTCAGACTCGAGTCTCGAGATTGGCATGGCACCACGGCACACATCGTGTAGCTATCACGTCGCTCTGCCGCCACTTATTCAGCCCTTGGACAAACCTCATGTTTTTGCAGGCAGGAGTTCCCCTACAGCAGGTGTCCAGATGCATCGTGGGTCACCACAGATGCCTCCAAGTTGGGCTGGGGCACCGTGTGCAACGGGCATGCAGCCGCTGGTTCCTGGACAGGACTGCGACTGGGTTGGCACATCAACTGCCTAGAGTTGCTGGCTGTACTGCTCGCCCTGCGGAGGCTATTGCCGTTGATCTGGGGCAAGCATGTGTTGGTCCGGTCGGACAACACAGCGACAGTAGCGTACATAAATCGCCAAGGCGGCGTATGCTCTCCTCGCATGTTGCAACTCGACTGCCGTCTCCTCCTTTGGAGTCAGCGGTGGCTGAGGTCACCGCGGGCCACTCACATACCGGGCAGCCTCAACGCTACAGTGGACGCACTGTCGCGGCAGGCGACGCTCAGCGAAGAGTGGAGACTCCACCCACAGATGGTCCAGCTGATTTCGAGTCGATTCGGCAAAGCACAGGTAGACCTGTTTGCTTCCCGGGAATCCACCCACTGCCCGCTCTGCTATTCCCTGATGGGAGCCCCCCTTGGGACAGATGCACTGGCACACAGATGGCCCCAGGGGCTGCCAAATATGCGTTCCCACAGTGAGCCTACTTGCACAGACCCTGTGCAAGGTCAGGGAGGACGAGGAACGAGTCACCCTAGTGGCCCCATATTGGCCCACCCAGACTTGGTTCTCGGACCTCACGCTCCTCACGACAGCACCTCCCTGGCAGATTCCCCTGAGGAAGGACCTTCTTTCTCAGGGACGGGGCACCATCTGGCACCTGCACCCAGACCTCTGGAACCTCCACATCTGGCCCTTGGATGGAGCGCGGAAGACCTAAGTAGCCTACCACCAGCAGTGGTAGACACAATCACTCAGGCCAGAGCTTCCTCTACGAGGCAGCTTTATACCCTGAAGTGCCGCTTGTTCCTGAATTGGTGTTCTTCCCGAGCCGAAGACCCCCAGAGATGCGCAGTCAGGTCAGTGCTTTCCTTCCTGCAGGAGAGGCTGGAGGGGTGGCTGTCCTCCTACATCTTGAAGGTATGTAACCGCTATAGATGCCCACCATGACGCAGTGGACGGTAAGTCCCTAGGGAAGCACGACTTGATCATCAGGTTCCTCAGAGGCGCCCGGAGGCTGAATCCTCCCAGGCCACACCTCTTCCCCTCATGGGGTCTCTCCGCAGTCCTCCTGGGTCTTCGCGGAGCCCCCTTTGAGCCACTAGAGTCAATCGAGTTGAAAGCCCTCTCCTTGAAGATGGCCCTCCTGATTGCGCTCACCTCCATCAAGAGGGTTGGGGACCTGCAAGCGTTTTCTGTCAGCGACACTTTCCTGGAGTTCGGGCCGGCAGATTCTCACGTGATCCTGAGACCCCGGCCGGGCTATGTGCCCAAGGTTCCCATGACCCCCTTCAGGGATCAGGTGGTGAGCCTGCAAGCACTGCCCTGGGAGGAGGCAGACCCAACCCTGTCATTGCTGTGTCCGGTTCATGCTTTGCGCACCTACTTGGATCACACGCAGTGCTTTAGATGCTCTGAGCAGCTCTTTGTCTGCTTCGGGGGACAGCAGAAAGGGAACGCTGTCTCCAAACAGAGGCTTGCCCACTGGATTGTGGATGCCACCGTCCTGGCATACCAGGCCGAGGACATGCCCGCCCCTTTGGGAATACGAGCACACTCTACTAGGTGTGTGGCATCCTCGTGGGCACTGGGCCATGGCACCTCTCTAGCAGACATCTGCAGAGCAGCGGGCTGGGCTACACCCAATACCTTTGCGAGATTTTACAATCTCCGTGTTGAGCCGGTTTTGTCCTGTGTTTTGTCAGGTATGAACAGGTAGAGTTTGGTAATACAGAACAACTGGCTGGGTGTATCGCTTGCGTATAGTGCCTTTTCCCTTCCCTGAGGTGAAAGCGTGTGCTTTTACCCCCAGTCGAGTTCACGAAGTCGTGGACCCAGGATGTCCTTCCTCCCTAGCCCCGTGGCTCACGAATTCGGCGGAGAAGTTCGCAGCAAGACCCACTACGGGTACTAATATGCCCTGTACTGGGATAGGTGCTCCACAGGTGCCAATTACTCAGGTAACCCCCTGTGTTGTATTTTCTGTGGTACGGTCTCCCTGTCAGCAAACCTGCATCTCCCTTGGGCAGGGCCCTCTCTGCCCCCGGCCACCGTGTTTGTAGAGCTCCTCCCACTCGAGGCAGGACCTACCACCGCGCCCCTTCCATGTGCGGCTGGTGAGCCCACGTGTCGTATTGCCACATGTTGACCTCTCCTTTGGGCAGGATGTGGTCTCCGCGTGGTCTTTTCCCCCTGAAAGAATAGGAATGGAAAAGAACACCTTCCCCGATGCGTATAATAGTGTTAGATGGCCCCAGCCGGATCTACTACTCTGTGGAGAGAAAACATAGAGAGAAAAGGCCGTGGCTGGCGCAGCCTGCTCCCATGCTAGTTATGTCGCTTCCCCCCCTCAAGGATGTGGGGAAATACATGTCATCTTTTTGGGGCATTGGGGGAGGTTACGTGCAGACTGATGCACCTGCTATTACACACACAGCAGCTTGCTTGCACCTGCATCAGCAGTTCACGTAACACGGTTCACCTGTTGTGGCGTTTTTCTATAGGGACCCCTAGTGTCATTACATCGACACAACGTTGAGTGAGTGACAGAAGGGGAATGTCTTGGTTACTGTCATAACTCCGTTCCCTGATGGAGGGAACGAGACGTTGTGTCCCTCTTGCCACAACGCAGTACTAGATGCTGAAATGACCTTGTCTCGGCTCCTCAGCACAAAACCTGAATGAGAGTGGGCATTCCTTCTCCTTTTATACCCGTATGTCCGGGGGAGTGACATGCAAATTCCACTCGCCAATTCTCATTGGCCTTTTCTCAAAAGAATAGAGGTGTACGGGGCTCTCAAGAGTGAACCCTAGTGTCACTACATCAACACAACGTCTCGTTCCCTCCATCAGGGAACGGAGGTTACAACAGTAACCAAGATAATTTTTGTGAAGGCCAAGGTGACTCTTCTCCAAGCACAGAACAGATATTTGGAACATTGTAGAAACACTTTTTCTTCAAGATGGCCCTTTTTTTATTGTCCGACTTACAGATAGGATGCTGTTTTCTGTATATAATCAAATGCTGGTCTTCTACACCATTAAGAACTTCCTGCTGAGCATCTACAGGCTGTGGGTCATTTGCATCGATTAAAAATGTACAAGGGTTAATATCATTATATTTTTGGTGAATTATCCTTTTAAGGCACACTTAAAAATGCCATTTCATTTGAAAAAAAATATCAAGCCAGGAGGCATTTATTTTTAAGGAAGATAGCACAAGTACACCTTTCAAGCAAATGTTGAACAAAAAGAAGTTTGTGAGGGTTTTAAGTGGTTAAACAATAGCTATACTCTTCAAAATAAAGACAAAAAGTATTTGGACACTTTCTGGTTGTCAAACATTAGTGGAAGGTGCCCATAGTTAATGTGATAAACTACACCTGTGGTTACTCTGCTAGGACACGAACACATATGTGAACTTACAGAAACTGACTTCATACATCCAATACAAATTATCTTGGGACCAGTTGGGTAGACAATTGAAGTGAAGTTAGTTCTGAATAAAGTTCTAGCATTTCTTTGCAGATGGTGTACGGAAGCCTATTTCCACCACATGGGGGAAAATATTGTATATATATTATAATAATTGTTATAATTAATATATTGTATTAATTAATAATTAAAAATAATTAATAATAGAATAGTGTATTTACTATCAGATTCAAAGTCATAATGTTGAAATACAAACTCATTATTACCAGTTAAAAAAGGTCATGTTTATGATATACTAAATGAAAATTATAAGATAGTAAGTCATGATATGAGATTAAATGTCATACTTATGACATAAAAAGTTACAATTCTAAGATTAGTAGATCTTATTTTTTCATGATTTTTTTTAATCAGACTAACATTATTATTGTAATTATTAAGCCAAATTTGAACAATATTTTGACAGATTAAATGTTTTGTTGATTTTCAATGTGAAAAAAAAAAAATCCTCTGAAGTGAACTAGTCTTTTGTAGATTTTAGTGCAAATTTTCTGTTTATTTGCTGAATATATTGACAATTAACACTGAACACAAAAACACAGCTCGCCAAAAATGTTTCCCCCTCTTTCCGTACAGCATGCAGAATGCTTCAAGATCAGATTCAAGATGTTCTAGCTTGTCTTGCAAGCACTGCATGTATGAGAACCATCCAAACATTTTCTCTAAATATTGCAAGAAGTCTAGGAACTGAGAAGTCCATCACAAAACCTTTATTTTCCATAGTTACATTTCGTATACGTTTGGATCATATATTGTCTTACAATATCCATTTTTCATCTTTGTTTTTTTTACTGGCTGGGAAACTTCCAGGCAGGGGCACCTTAATATGGGTCCCAGCAGAACCCCCAAGACTGTCTAAACCTGTGTGGCATGCATACAGCGGCACACAAGTGAGCTAAAACATATAAAAGCTTTGAATTTACTCATGTTCCAACAGAAAGAACCTGGGAAGCAGGAGTCAAACCCTCATTCCTATTATAAAATCGAACAAAAGTATGCGGAGATGACCACCCTGCCGCCATACAGATGTCCTCCAAGGACACACCCCAAGCCAAAGCCCATGAGGATGCCATGCTCCTCGTAGAATGGGCCAGAATATTTCAATGCACATAACCTGTAATATTATTTGCATGGGTGCTACCAAAGCAGGTGCTGGTGCCACATTTTCAAAGTTTGACACCCCTGTTTTAATCTATTCTTTATACGGGTCCGGCGTTGCGGGCTTGTGGACGTGCACACAACAGCACAGCTGCTGAAAAAAGTCCTAGGGGAAACACTGGAGGCTCACCCTTTGTTTCACAGTGAGCACGTCAGGCTCGCCTTCTGGTGTCTGGCTGGCCGTTTGAATGGGGCCAAACCAACATCCAGGAACATACGAGGACCCCAATCCTTTGGAGGGAGCGCAAAACTCGTGTCCACTGCTTTGTGCGGCTTGCTGGTGGGACGTTGTGAAAATGACAAACATGAGCACATCGGAGTTGCAGCGGGGCTTTCCCCTCTCCCGCTAAGGAAGCATCTGCTGGAAAGCGGCAGTTTGCTGCTTCACAGCACGGAACTTCTCATCCACCTACTGGAGGGCTTCACCGAACAGTCCAGACTGTGAAACAGGGGCGTTCATTAAAAAGGCCTTGTCCTTGTCACAAATATCCATGACCGTAAGCCACAAATGGCGTTCCGCTGCCACAAGGCCCGCCGTGTTCTGTCCAACAGACCGAGCGTTATGCTTGGTAGCTCTCAGCGCCAAATCAGAAGCTCAGCGTAGTTCCATGACGTCCTGCAAGTGCAACAACCTCAAGCAACTTCTTGTAAGTTACCGAGGGCCTGGAAATCCATCTTCGAAGTTCGGCCTGCTGTTCATCTCTCATCTCTTCGGCCTCCACGCCGGCCTCCCATGTGTCAAGCGGCCGCGTTGCACTAGCAGAGACGCAGCCAGAGTGATGTCATGATGTTCATCAGATCACACTGCGGGAAATGCGATCCCTCCAACGCAGATTCAGCGTAGCAAAACCCCAGACGACTCTCACACATGTCGTGAGAATTTTGGCCGACGATGAACCGTGTGCACGGAGGTAAGCACTTCCTAAAAGACATCCTGTATTGCCACTCAAAAAGGGAGAAAATAATCCTCACCTGGATGTGAGTCACTAGGAACAACACGGGCTAGACAAATCCATGCACTGAAGTACAGAATATCTGAGGAATGGCGCTTTGGGCTGACGCTTATCAGGAGCTCCTTATGGGCATCACTCAAGCACCATCAGCCAATGAATTGGCGTGATTGTATAAGGGCTTTAGACCACGTGACCACTGGTGTGTCTCAGTTATGTCATGACTTAGCGAAGAAGTTCCTATGATAGGGAATCCAATATTTCCATTAGAAACACAGACCAAACTCACTAAAATGACAGTCATTTATTGTATAGTTATTTCTATTAAATGATTTGCTTTTTTAATAAACTTTTCAAACTGAAATTTGTTTTTCGTGTCTCTTATTAAATGCGCAATCATGATTATGTTCATGTTTATTATTAATGATAATTTTTAATGAAAAATAAAAATGTTGTACGGGTTGTGATAAGATAGGGGGCCCAGAGTGCAAAGTTGTCAGGGGGCCCAAAAATCCTTCCAGGTTATACTGATACTGAACAGAATGCATGCTTCTCTCCAATAACATGACCTGTATTGGCTGCCACACAACCACATAGCTTGTAATACTGTAGATCCATCCTCATGCTTACCAGTTGGCAAGTTATTTTCTTTTTTCTACAAACATTGGTGATTGTGGCTTAAGAGTTCAGTTTTCATTTTATCAGACCACATCACTCGGCTCTGGCTTATCTAAATGTAGCGATGAATTCTTGTGACGCTGACATGCTTGAGTTGATTGGTGCTTTCTTCTTTCTTTTTAAACTAGTGATTATGTCAAACTAGGTGAAGTGGAGGAAGAATTTAAGTCTAAACAGATAAAGATGCTTCAGATGCCAATAAAATCATAACCGAGATTATTTTTATGTTATTATAACTATCCATAATTAGCTGATTAATCTATAACATGGTTATGTTAATATATTTGTATTGTGCCTTCTGCTGACATGCTAACTAGCTGAGATGAAGTTATGTGTTGTAACAAGCTAGTTTCTTTCTCTTCTGTTTTCTCTCTGTTTACTTTTTCTTTTTTAATTAGTATACATAAAGTATTAGATAAAGAAGAAATAATATGTGAGAAATGCTTTTTATGTAACATTTTCCTGCATTTATGAAACTTAACATGAGTTTTTAATGTTAGATTTTTACCAGATTGTATTGTGTGTAACCGAGTTGTATGTGATAATTAATATGCCCAATATTTAGTTTCATTAGCAAACTTCAAATGTATTAATTGTGACATTATGCAGCTAACATTAAGTGTCCACCAGAGGGCATCACTTGATAAATGTAGAAATGGAAAATGCTTTAACCACAAAGATCACTTTTTAAAGTTTTTCTTTATTTGTATTTTTTCTTTATTTTTTTGTTAATATTTGTACCATATTTTGAAATTAAAATAAATAAATAAATAAATAAATAAATAAACCTTTCCTTGCAGGGACATATTACAAGGCAATTTCTACTTTCCCAGCTTTTAGTTTGTCCATTTTTATTTTTATACAATTAGGAAATACCTAATTGTAGGTGATGATGATTCCTATGAATAAAAAACTAAAATAAAACAAATCATACATTTTTCTGTTATTAATCGACAGATTGGGACATTCCCAAACCCTTCGATCCTGCAGTTCACAATTGTAGCACCAAGCCTGTACTGCCTTTCTGCATATCATGGATATTAAAAATGAAATAAATTAATTGTGTAATGTAATTATGGGAAAATTTCATCGCTATGATTTAGTTGATCGATTTCAGTCTGATACATACTGTATATATCAAGTAACAATTCTAGGTTGCAGTAAACAAAACACCACCCATTTTCTGAAGGGCAATATGGATGGTAGATATAAAAAAAACATATTCAATTATGCATTAATGATGCATAGTAAAAAAGAAAAATGCATATTGCACACTTATTGAAATATGTCTGTAATTATGAGAAAATTCCTTTTTCCAACATCATGAAGCAAATTTGAATTTGGATTAATATAACATGTAGCACAGAAAAAAACAGTAAATCTATTATATTTTTTTTAACATTATTTGTATATACAGTGACAGATGGTAAACTGCTTAGCATAACTAACAAATGAACTGTGTGAAAGTCAACCTGAGTCTGTGTACTTGCATTATGAAACCTTTTTATATTAGTGACAAACCAAAAGGAAGTCCTACACATATGACATTGTACAATGTGGCTTGTCTATGAATAGGCAGCAGTAAGAAATCATTGATTGTCCTGGGGTGACAGTAACTAAATATTCCAGTGTGCCAGTGTTCACACAGCTCTTATAAATAGAAAATCTCAGTTTCCTTCCTCCATTCTCACCATCACCGATATTCGACACCAACAGCACCATTCTGTTGCCATACCTGATCTAGCAAATAATATTATTTATGGAAATGATGGTAAATCATTCAGCATGATCTATACAATGAATGTGATGAATATGTTGAATATAAATATGAGCATATTTAAAGTTGCACCTGTTATGAAAAAATTAAGGGTTTTCGCAACTTTACTTTTTTTGTTAACTCACTGTGTGTGAAAATACTACAAATATAAGTATGTGAACTATGTAGAGATAAAAAACAAAACAAAAACAACAACATGCAAGATAATAATAATAATAATAATAATAATAATAATAATAATAAATTATAAATGTATACTTTTTTACCTCTTCAAAGTAGCCACTCTTTGTCTAGATTGCATTCTCTCAACCAACTTTTTGGAGAATGGAAGTGCAGATTAAATCTACATCTGTTCTGATCAACAGTCTGTTATCTGTTCTTTATATTCCACACACTTTTTCAGCTTTCCTGTCACACATACAATTTTAGCTAAACAACTCTAATCCTGGGTTTGCAAAGCTGTCAACAACTTAAAAAGCAGCCAATTGCTCAACTGGAATCTACTGTATTGGAGATCTGGTTAATAGGCACATTATCAGGCATATACTGTTTGAATGCATTATGCTAACATCCTCCGTTATAATAGATTTCTTTTTATGTTTAATTATTTCTAATGTCTTAGTATAAAATGTCTGTTATTTAGTTACTGTCATACAGGCCCAGTACAGTTTTCCTTGTAAACATCTCTAAGTGTGACCTCGTCAGGTACTTTTAATCTCTCAGTAGTCTGGCAACACTGCGGCATGTCCTGACCTGTCACTCGCTCCACCTGTAACCCTCTCTTGAAACCTGAGCTCAACCCCTGTGTGGAAACCTTTTGCAGCAGCATGTGATTATACTTCTGGCCACACTTTAACTGCAGTCAACAGCATTAGTGGAATCCTGAACTGACACAGAAAGCCATCACACATGCCGTTTCCGTTCAAGTCAGGTTATATAATCAGATTTTAGCTCTAGAGAGATCTAGCTGGGATGGTTGTGTGTTGCAGGAGGATTAGGCCAGGATCAAAGAGTCACATAATAAAGGATGTCACTTTTTTTGTAAGGAATTATTGAAACAACTGTGGAGATTTATGTAATTGTGGTGATGGGGGCGTGGCCCAGCGACGTCTGTGGAGAGCGAGGCCAGGAGAGGAAGCGCGGTAAGGATTGACACCTGTGGGAAATGATCTCTAACAGCTGTTTTGTGTTGCAGTGAGAGCTGGAGAGGGATAAAAGGGCAGTCCAGACCACCAGAGGAGAGAGAGAGACTCAGACCTGTGTGTGTGTGTGTTTATGTTGTTTTCGGAAAAGATTGCTGAAAAGCGAGAATATAAAATAAATATCTGCTATGACGGTTTTTGTTACGCTTTCTCCCACTTCCTCATTCCTGTGCTATCAGGGAAATGTTACAGTAATATTACTTATAATATATTATTTCTGTTACATGTATTTATTATTGAGCAACTCATTTAACCCCTTGTTTCAGTAGGAGGTGGTTCCTGGAATTTGTGTGCTGTAAATGTATGATGAAAAAATCTTGTGATGTACAGGCCGGAGATGTCAAATACAACTCCAGAGATGAGAAATACTCTATAAGCTAGTTATTCATCAGAACACACAAGTCTCAATGAAAGCTTCTGTAACCTACTTATCGCCTGTGTATTTGTAGATAGATTCTATGGAGACACATTAGGCAGCCAGAAACTGGTACTACAATACTCAGTGAGAGAACAGTGAGCTCTACAATCTAGAAATGGGAAGATGACAGATCACATCAAGGTTTTAGGTTAACATGTATAATAATGAATGTTACATTTATATAGTGCTTTTCTGATACTACACTCAAAGCACTTTACATAGTGAACAGGGGATTCTCCTCAACCACCACCAGTGTGCAGCATCCACCTGGATGATGCAACGGCAGCCATAGTGTGCCAGTACACTCACCAGCTATTGGTAGAGAGGAGAGAGTGGAGTGATAGAGCCAAATCATGAAAGGGGATTATTAGGAGGCTATTGATAAGCACCAATGGGGGGAAGGAATTTGGCCAGGACACCAGGGTTATACCCCTACTCTTTACAAGAAATGCCCTAGGATATTTAATGATCACTGAGAGTCAGGACTTTTTACAATACAGTGTCCCCATCACTGTACTGGGGCATTAGAACCCACACAGACTGCAGGGTGAGCACCCCTTGCTGGCCTCACTAATACCTCTTCCAGCAGAAGCCTTCCCCAGGAGGTCTCTCATCCAGGTACTGACCAGGCTCAACCCTGCTTAGCTTCAGTGGGTAACCAGGCGAGAGCTGCAGGGTGATATGGCTGCTGGCCGTCATGTATAAGGGAAAGTGTACATTTTATGTTTACAATTCACTGGATTTATTTTAACCTTTATATCTAAAGGCTTATGCTTTAGTATTGGAGAAAAACATAAATATGTGCCTATGTATGAGTTTCTTAACAAAACCAAAAAATTATTATTATTATTTTTATTTATTTATAATACATTTATTTATTTATAAATGAATTATTTGGACTGGATAAGGAATTTCTTTATCTGTGTATTTTTTTTAATTATTATATTTTTTACGTATTTACTTATTTTGATGAATTAGATTGACAAAGGGTGGCTACTTTGAAGAAGCTAAAATACAAGCTAAAATACCAACTGCATAGCACTGTGCTAAAAACACAGTTAAAACAACTTAGCAACAGCAAAGTAACAACCTGGCAACCATATACTGTAACAATGCGCTAAAACAGCAGATCACCTTAACAACTGCATGGCATGCCCCAACAACCATCCAAAACACCCTAGTAACCACATACTCTAGCATCAATGTGCCAAAAAGCAAAGAGAACAATTTAGCAACCACCCAGAACACCCTAGTTTATCAAATAGATATTGTTAGACATTTTCATGAGCGCTGGTAATTATTCATACACGTAGCAACTTGGTTAAATGTAAAAGGTAAACACGTTTGATTGACATATATATAAACAGGTTTCCTGGAAAGGCGGGAGACTGATAACACATAACTTTAGCATTACTTCACAGCTTTCATAATGTATAAGCCTAAACTTGTCAAGTTAATTCGTCTTTCATGAGCAGTTTCTTGTCTTCTCCAGTCGAGACAGACAAAGGAACACACGTTATCTGACGGCCGCATGCTTCGCTTGTGAATTTGATTCAGATTCATGTTTCGCAAAACGAATCATTCGGAACACTTTTTGAATCTTTTCGGAAAAAAAAAATCAAAAAAATTCAAATCAAATTTAAAAGATTCGACTCAAATTATTCTTTCATGAATCAGACATCACTTTCGCAGATCTGCATGCATTTTTGCACGTACAGCTTATTCAGTTGAAAAAGTAATGAAAGGGTCTGGAGAAATTTATCGGAGTAAAAGTATCAAAGTTCTCTTCAAAATGTAGTGAAGTAAAAGTCCAAAGAAATATTTATACTCAAGTAAAGTGCAAATATTAAAAAACTTTACTTAAGTACAGTAACGAGGTATTTGTACTTTGTTACTATACACCTCTGAGATGTAGAGTGAAAAAGGACTTACAATGAATATTGTTCTGTTTCTCACTCACCTATTATATTGCTTCTGAAGACATGGATTTAAACACTGGAGTCACGTGGATTACTTCCATGTTTCCTTTATGTTGATTTTTGGCGCTACAAAGGTCTGATCACCATTCACTTGCATTGTATGGAACTACAGATATTTTTCTATAAATCTTTGTTTGTGTTCTACTGAAGAAAGAAAGTCATACACATCTGGAATGGCATGAGGTTGAGTAAATGATAAGAGAATTTTCATTTTTGGGTGAACTATCCCTTTAATAATGAATGGATAGGTGTTTCCAAACGTTTCAGTGGATGTGTGAATAGTTCCTCAGTGTGACAGTTTTTAAAAGTACAAAAATTCCATGTATTTATCAATTAAAATGAGATCATGAAAGCTACATATATAACAATAGATAATATATACAAAAAAAGTTTTGAAACACTTGACTGAAATGTTTCTCATGATCTTAAAAATCTTTTGATCTGAAGGCGTATGCTTAAATGTTTGAAATTAGTTTTGTAGACAAAAATATATCTGTGCCACCATATTAATTTATTTCATTATAAAACTAAAATGTAATAAAAAATTAATAAAAAATTTTGAAATTGATGACTTGACCAAAGAATAATGAAAATTAGTCAATAAGTGCCCAACATAGATGGGAACTCCTTCAATACTGTTTAAAAAGCATCCCAGGGTGATACCTCAAGAAGTTGGTTGAGAAAATGTCAAGAGTACATGTCTGCAAATTCTAGGCAAAGGGTGACTACTTTGAAGATGCTAAAATATAACACAGTTTTGATTTATTTTGGATTTTGTTTAGTCACAACATAATTCCCATAGTTCCATTTCTGTTATTCCATAGTTTTGATGACTTTACTATTATTCTAAAATGTGAAAAAAAAAAAATTATAATAAAGAATAAGTGTTTCAAAACTTTTGACCGGTAGTGTAGACTGTAAATATACTGTATATAAGGTGTATGTAGTAGGGTAAAATGGGGTAAGACGCCCCCCCTTAAGAACAATGTTCATTTACTTTTAAACTGTAACATAGATACAGTAGATAAACTTTTAGCATGTACAGGATGATGATGCATCATCCAACATACTGTATTATCAAGGGAAATAAACAGAAACATTTGCTAATTTTGTTGTCATAGCACAAAATTTAAATGTACGAAAAGGCGCCATCTTACCCCACTACTGGGGCAAGATGACCCCCCCCCCCGCCTGGGGCAAGAAGCTCCATATAAAACGGTTCGCCTGTTCAGTACAAGCCCTGTTCATAGCCTGGGCTGAGTCCTCACTGACACAGCACTCACTGAAATTGACTGCGTTCCTTGTGACTGCATGAAGTTCAACACACTTCGCTCTCGGCTTGCTTTTGTTTTGAAAGCCGAAGCTGCTCCTTTCTCCTCCTACTCCTCTGCGGCTCCCCAGGGACTGTATGAGTGAGATGCGAGAGAATGGAATTTAGAATGCAGAAATTTTAGGAGGGTTTTTCGCTGGCTCAAGCCTTGCACGCCTACTCTTCTCCATAGCAAGCGGCTTCGCCTGTTCAGTATGGACATAATAATCTGCGATCCCTGTTCAGTGAGAGTTCAGGTCTCTGGCACAGCCACTTTTCTGGTGCTTGTTAGAAGTGCAATGCCATGAATTGGCACTCTGGCCACCAAGATTTCTTCCCGGTTTCATTTAAATAACACCCCTGGCTAAAATGGTCAGGAATTCCAAGAGTGTTACATTTCCCCTGTCACACAGGATGGTGTTCTTACTCTTGTTGATGCCATGTCAGAAGAATTGCCATGTTGCAACACAAAGATTTAAGGCAACTCCATGTCTCCTAGCAACCCTCTTGGTTTCTCCGCTTTTGAGAGCCTGGAATGAATTGGTGGCGTGACACAGGTCCCTTCGATGTTTTTTACTATTGTTGGTGACATGCCAGAAAGCTGCCATGTCACAAAATAAATGTAAGAACTTGTTGCATTTGCTCAAAGCATTTATCCTAGATAGACCCTGTGGCAGTGGTGAATTCTCAGGGCCAGCAAAGCCTTCTCTGCTGGCCTAACATGCCAAATAAATAAATATTTTTCATCCTTTCATTCTCAATCACCTTTTTGCCTTTGTATTTTTAATTGCTTTCCAATCTTTATTAATCTACAAACAAACAGAGAAAAACGAAAAGTTTATCCAGTCAGAATTTATTCCTTATTATTACAAGCGAAGCATGATGGCTGTTTCACAAATCGCATGCCCGAAGCAGAGCGTGAGTTGAGCTCCACCCCGTTAGGCCTTCAGAATTTCCACAGAATCCCTCAACAGTGCAAATGAATGGGCAACTAAAGTCAGATTGTCAGAATCGTCAGCCAGTCAGATTGATTTATTTGTTCTTGGTGGGTGTGATCTTTAGGATATGTCCCAGTCGAGGCCTTCTAGCTGGCCTTAAGTGAAGCAATCATGCTTTAAGTGATGTATGTAATTCAAGAGCGAAAAGTGTAAGATCAAGCTGTCTGACAAGTTGGATCTCACTGCTGGTATTGCCGTTGAGAAAGAGATCCTTATGGATTTATGACCGTGTGATTGCAAAATATATTAAAGAAAAATGTATTAAGGAAAGGAGGGCTGATTTTCACTTCAAGTAAATTGGTAAGTGCTTTTTGCATTGTTATAGCAACATCAGGAGTTTTCTAAGTGTAAATTAGGCTGCGTGAGCATTCAGTGTCAGATCAAGTTTTGAAAAGTAGTGCTGCGTTCCATTCAACTCAGAAAGTCAGATTTTACAACTTCCTACTAGGAAAAGTGCAATGGAATGCATCTTTAAGTCAGAATTACAACTTGTAGGCTCGAGCAGAAATTCTCAACGAGATGCAGGGGCATGATGTCACACAAACATGTCGACACTCAGGGAGATATACAAAGTAAGTGATAAACATTCACTTTATTAAGTAATATCAATAAATGAGTTTGTTTCCACATTACATGATACTAAAGCTTGTTTAACAAACACCTGCAGAAACAGGTGTATAAAACATTATAATCTCTTTTAATAATCGTACACCTGAAGCACAAATGCAAGCGCTGCAGCATTGTTTATCAGTTGGGTTGCCAGGAGACAACTCTAATGAGAGTCAAACCCCTGCTAAGCTAATGGGAGCGTTGCAGTTTTGTTCCTTAAACATCATCTTCCGAATATCGGAGAATGGAATGCATTTATGGTCGGAGATATCAAGTAGGAATATCCCACATCCAACTTGAATGGAACACAGCATAACCGTGTACCCTGACGAAACGTAATTTATTGCAAGCAACATTTAAATCGCAAATATTATTATATAGATTTCTTTCCAGGTATTATAGATCTCCTTGGTAGATTCAAATGAAAAACTATGATTTTTGAATGTCTGTTTGGGAAACGTTTATTTCTCAAAACAGTCATGCTGCAGTTCAAATTAGGCTTGCTTGAGCAGTAAATGTCGTTTCAAGTTCTGGATTTTGTGCGTGGACGTGTTTTTAAAATGTCAGTTGGTATTATTAGTTAGCTGCAACATAATGTATGATGCCCAAAGGCATAGGGTGTCTTATTCATTGTGAAACTGTGTTTTCTTAATGGCATGAATCACACTGAAGGCCTAGACTTTAAATGCACGGCCCGCCACTGCCCTGTGGAGCGGTTTCTTCCACATTCCCAGACAGCGTTCTCGCTTTCCCCACCATTGTATGCCAGAAACCAGTGCACTATTCCAGTCTTGCGACTGTTGTATTGCCATTGGTAGTTTTCCAGAAGTCTTCCACACTCCAACACGAATAACAGACCTTGTAGTGGATGCATAAGGCAAAAACGTTTTCACGAAGTGAGCATTAACCGACCCTGTTATGCTGAGCGACCGCCACCAACGTTGTGTGGCATTCAGCCTCCGGCAGCCACACACAGATCTCTGTGTCGTTTGACTGTATCCTGGGGGTCTCCAGATGGGAACTGAGCATAGTCAAACACAGCTTAGTGCTTCAGTTTGTAAGTCGACCACCTTGCTTCAACGGCATTCACTCCTCCACTGTACGCTGTGGGACACGCTGATTTTACATTCATACGTACAATGTCTCCTCGCCAAAGATGTGATAGATGAAGAACCGGCATGTGAGGCACAGAATAGTTTCTACTGCCTCTATTGTTCAGGTCGTTAAGTAGGATGGTGGGCTGTGGCCCATATTGTACTTGAGGTGCTTGAATTGGATGCCCATAAGTCTTCATTGGGGGTCCATCTGCTGAACTGTTTTTTTTTTTAATCGATTTGAAAGATGCATACTTTTACGTGCAGATAACCCCTTGCTACAGGCCATCCTTGAGATTCACCTTTGAGGGGACTGCATTTCAGTTCAATGTCCCACCCTTTGGGTCACAAATTCACGAAATGTGTCGAAGCTGTTACCTCAACGTTCGGTTGCTGCTAATTCAATCAAAGTTATAAGCGTGAAAGCACAGAGACCTGTTGCTCAAATATTTGGTGCAGTTGGACCTCAGGGTCAACTGCACAAAGAGCGTGTTGGTGCCCAGTCAGAAAGTTTCCATGGTTACGGATTTCTGTAACCATGTCTGCACACTTAACCGACTAATTCATTCTGTTTGGATGCCACAGTCAATCAGTGTGGGTTACTGTGTGACGTCTGTCACTTTCTGTTTCTGGTGAGTGGAGAGATTTGAGTAGCTCATAGTCTTCCCAGCATGCCTGAACTTACCTGTATCATTATTATGTGGATATGTGTTGAGTTTGTGCATCAATGAGAACATGTAATCATTTAATGAGTGATTTTTTGACTCTTTTTTTAGCTATAGCAGTAATACAAAAGTGGGATTTTTTTGTTCATTGGGTGACAGCAGGTCTGTCTTATACTTAAGTTTATGAAAATTTTGGTATTGATAAGTGATTCTAATTTGTTTGATTGTATCTGTTTATATCTTGCATACAGGTCCGCATTAATGCACAGGCTTACCTGGGCTGAAGCCCCAGGGCCCATGGCTGCAGGGGGGCCCCCAGCTCCCGGCTCAGTCACGGCATCCATCACACTATTCTCCCCGTCAACCTTCGAGGGAACAAGCGCATGTAAACACGTGCAGCGGGAGTCATAAATGTAAACACGGAGATGGTGTGCAACAGAGATAGCCCCCCCACCACTCGCTCAGACGACTGGCAGTGCCCAGCAGAGGGGTAAGCCCCAGGTAAGCCCCAGGTAAGCCCCAGGTAAGCCCCAGGGCCCACGGTATCTTAATATGGCCCTGTATCTTAATACAGCCCTACGGCCCTGCTTGTATAGATCTGTTTTGTATTAATTAAATTATTCGTTATGCACCGATTGTGAAATGACGTGGCAAAAAACATGTCTTTAGAGATAATTCAGTTTATGGGCTCCATGTAGAATGGTAGGATACATTCAGAAGTCCAAGTGCAGACAGTCTTAAAATGAAAAAACCTCTTTAATAAAAGGGAAAAAGTACAAAAAAACACAAAACTGGGCAAAAACAAGAGCACAAAAGGCCCAGACTTCAGCCAAACAGGGCTGGAAACAAAAACACCCATGGAAGTGCAAAACCGAAAATGAAAACACAAACAGATCAACTTACAAATAAACTGAGAAAAAAATGATGGGGACCAAACAAGACCGACTAGGAGAGAAACAATAGGAAGAATCTAGTGCAGATATAAAGAGGGCAGGTGAAGCAAATTAATAGATGATCAGGGAAACAAACGGGGCGGGCCAGGGAACAAGACATGAGAAAAGAAACAGGCAGGGCAAAGAAACACATGGAGACAAAATACAACATCGCAAAACAACATAAAATAATAGGAGTGTCAGGATCCTGCCACAAAAGTGAAAACCAATACTAGATAGATGACGGCACGTTCACCTACACCTCCTAGTGATGCAACGCTGTTTAACCACGCTAGCTATTTGGAGGTGAGCCAAGTTTTATTGGGAAGGTGTGAAACTCTCCCAGGTGGTCAGATGCAAAGTTGTCACCACAGACACGTCCAGCACTGGACAGGTGCGCAAACTGCATGGCACATAAATTGCCTGGAACTGCTTGCAGTCCTCTTGGCTCTGAGAGCCTTTCTGTCAGACGTTCAAGAGTTTCATGTTCTGATTTGTATTGACAGCACTGCAGTTGTGATGTATATAAATCGCCAAGGAGTATGGTCACGCACAATGTCGTACCTGCCGAGTGAATTCTCCTCTGGAGCGATGCACTTCCCTGGCCACCTGAACAGCGAAGCAGATTTATTCTAGCCTCAGGGTGCCAGGACAGTGGAATGGAGACTCCATCCTCAGACAGTTCAAAGGATTTGAGAGGAATTCGGGGAAGCTGAGGTGGACCTATTTGCCTCCCCGGAGACCACGCATTGTCGCTCTGGTACTCCATGACACAAGCTCCAATAGGCTTGGATGCCTTAGCAAATATGCATTTCCCCCGTCCACTTGCTATATCAAGTATTGTGCTAGATACAGGAAGACAAGTAATCAGTGATACTAGTTGCACCAAAATGGCCCAACAGCCACTGGTTCCCGGAGGTGGTAGTGCTGTTGGATGCTCTTGCATAGGAAATTACTTTGTGGGCAGATCTGCTCTCACAAGCTCGAGGTGTGATCTTGCGTTCTCAGTCAGAGCCATGGAGACTTCATGTCTGACCCCTGACCAGGGCTTGTCTGACACAATAGGGTTGTCGCAACCTGTGCTAGGGCCCCTCAACGAAATGGCTGTGTGCCTTAAAATGGTGACTTTTTGCTGATTAGTGTTCCTCCCAGGGTGAAGACCCAACGCATTGCCCTGTGCAGACAATACATCCAAGAGCATTTGGATGCAGGACTTACTCCAACCATGATCAAAGTATACATTGCTGTCATAGCGACCTCTTATGACCTCTTTTAGGGCTTGTCTGTTGCCAAAAACCCTCTGGTCAGCAAGTTTTTTGCGTGATGCATAAAGACCTTTTTGCCCTGCTACCATTCATCTGGGACCTAGCACTGGTGTTAAACGTGCTTACGGATTCCCCCGTTTAAGCCACTTGAAGTGGTAAACTTACACATACTCACTTTGAAGACTGGGCTGCTACTCACTTTGGCATCAAACAAACATGTTGGGGACCTTCAGGCCTTTTTGGTCAGCAACTCTTGTTTACTGCTCAGACCAGGCCTGTCGAAGGCCATTTTCATGCCCAGAGAGGGTTATGTGCCCAAAGTGCTAGCAACCCCCATTAGGGCTCAGGTTGTTACCCTGCAAGTGTTCTCTCCTCCCTCTGAGTCAGATGAGGCTAGGAGACTAATGCCTTGTGAGGGCATTGTGCATGTACATTGACCAAACAAGTTAATTCAAGGTGTCTGAACAACGCTTTGTTTGCTTTGGAGGCCATTTAATGTGTTTGTCTCCAAGCAGAGAATTTCCACTGGGTTGTTAATGCCAATGCGCTCGCCTATGGTTTGCAAGGCATACAATGTCCCATAGGTATTAAGTCTCATTCTACTAGGAGTATGACCTCCTCCTGGGCATGGGCAAAGGACATGCCATTAGAGGACATCTGTCCGGCTGCAGGTTTGGCTTTCCTTAACACCTTTGCCAGATTTTACAACCTGCATGTATCTTCCCTATCTTCTTAGTTTTTTATATAGAAAGAGGGTTGAATGTCCAGTGCTCGCTCTTCAGTTGGTTAGTTTAGTTGTATTGGGTGTTAGGTCTAAAACTGTGAGTATATCCATTGCTACTGCCGTGAATGAGAGCATGTGAGCAATGTTTCACTACCCTGTTGGTTAGTATCAATGTACCAAAGCCTTTGGCCAGATGACCGTCCTGCTTGCCTCCTTCTCACTAAGTGAAAAGATGTGTTAAGATATTAGACCACTGTGTATGGCTAGTGTCTCTGTCTTAACATCGAACCATAATGGTTTATTGTTCTTCCACTTCATTACTGTTTTTTTTTATATGAAGGGGTGTTTATAGCAATGCCTTTTTATTACTCTGTTGGCAAGAGTGACCGACTTGAACACTGCTGATTTTTCGTAGTTGAGGGACCGAGAGATGCGCTCTCCTCCCTTCAGTCAGAAAATTCTGATGGTGTGGTGCTGGGCTCTGGTTTATTTGCACGTGATGAAGGAGGCATAGTGCAGAGCAACAAGCACCACCAGCAAATCAAATTGGCATGATGATAAAGGGTTTCACTACTCTTAGGAGGAGGTCCTATAGTGTCAGCTTTTGATGCAGCATCTTGTTCCCTCCATTCAGGCAACCAAGGTACACTTGTAACCTAGTTGTTTGTTGGTGTAAGCTAATCGGATTGATTCATTGATGGTAATTGATATTTGTGACTTGTTAATTTAGATAATACAACATGAAGCACATTTTTAGTTTAACATTTTTTTGTCAATGTGGTTTGATGTAAGGTCCAACATTTAAATATCTGCATTCTGAATTTATTGAAGCCGTTTGTTGTAGAAAATCAGTTTTATGTAAATGCTGAAGTAATTCGGGAAAACTTTGGCAGTTAAATATTAATCACATTTTTATTTCAATAACAATACAACATTAATTATGCTGATTGTGTAATGTAAGATGAGGTGCATTAAAAAACTCAAATACACAATGCAAAGTAAAATCAATCATTTATTTAACAATATCCCATTTTCAAAAAATAAATTAATGAAGTACATAAATAAATACGCAACCAACATTAATGATAATGATCAACAAGATCAAAGGCATTTAAACAGTAAGAACCAAATGAACCAGCCATTTGGTTTTTAGCAGCTAACAATAGTTAACAACAATTTCTTCAATTCCACTGAAAATTAACAATCATGATATCTTATGAGTGTGATCATCTATATATTGCTTTGGTAAACTAAAGAGAATCTACACTAGCAATGACTAAACACTATTATTATTCTTCAAGTATGAATGTTTATCCTTTATAAATAGGCAGTTACACCATTCGTCTGGTCTAGTTTAGAATACATTGACACCGACCGGGTGCTTCGTTACGCAAAAACCTGCATCTTCTTTAAGAGTGCAGTACATACCAACAAATAAAGCCGCATTACATTCCTTTCTTGTGAAAACAGCCTGTAATTTTTACTCATTACTTATTCATTATAGGACACAGCTGAGAACTATGACAATCCTCCATGTGAAGTTAAATTACTATCCACTACAGCACATATGTAACTTCTAGCACAACAATGGTGGAGCTAATATATTATATGTACTATATATGAATAGTGATTAATGTTTTTTTTATTATTATTATTATTATTATTTGTTAGAAAGGTTTGCCCTGAACTAAGCCATGGTTCTAAGCCCTTCTAATAATAAGTGAATGTGTCATCTGCAAGGTTAACACTACAATACAGAGAAGAAAGAGACTAAAAAATAATATGAAACTGGTAGTTGACTATTGCTGGAGGTGGACAAATGTGGCATTAGAATGTTTTTGCTTCTTCGCTGTTGTAAAAATCTGGACCTTATGGACAGAGCTGGGTCACTTCTATTATGCAGTACACATTATGTTTGTATCATAGATGTATTAACATTTTGGATTTTTAAAGATAGAAATCGTATAAATTAGTTTCTTTTATTACAATATGACTATTATTAAGTGAACATAGGGCCATGCCACGTGTCAAAAGTGAAAAACTGGCTATTTGTTAGGAAATATTTTAGGTGTTTATTATTATTATTATTATTATTATTATTATTATTATTATTATTATTATTATTTGTGTGTGTGTGTGTGTGTGTGTGTGTTTCTCTAATCAAAATGTTTCAAACAAAACATGTTGTTTTGGGAATGTTTTTTTAAATTGGTAACTACTGTGTAGGTTTTTCATGAATATTACTTTCCACCCTGTTAGTCTTATAAACCCTTTATTGAATAAACACCAGTTCCTTCGTCCTCCAGGAAGTGACATTAATTTTGGTGGGAAAACAACAGCACAAACATCTTTGTGTATTTGTCGATTGATTTTTATAAATTTTAATGTAAAGTGCCTGAGGCTGACCAAAGCATATTTCTGAAAGTCTGCTATACCCTTTTACAGGATTACTATATTGCAGAGTTGAAAAGGTACTGCATAACAAGAATGACCCTGCTATTTCCTTCCTGTCCCTGATATTCATACATGGCCCCTGCAGTGGTGAATGCTGTAAGCTTACAAACACAGCAATCAAACTACATTGATTAGATTACAAACTCTGGCAAGCAACCTCAAGCACTGTTTTTGGCCCCATCCCGTTGCTCAAAATTGCCTGAATGCAGAATTGTAAAATGCAAATTTTATGGATTTAGTAAATCAATGCATGTTCACAGAATAAGTGCCATAAATATTTAACAGTATGAAATATGTATTAATGCAAATATATACTGTATAGCTCCTATAGACAAGAAAAAAAAAAAAAAAAAATCCACAGATTGCCGAATCCTATACAGTTTTAAAGGGATAGTTCATCCAAAAATGAAAATTCTCTCATTATTTACTCACCCTCATGATATCCCAGGTGTGTATGACTTTCTTTCATCACCAGAACACATTTGAAGAAAAATAGAAAAATATTTTAGCTCAGTAGGTCCTTAAAATGCAAGTGAATGGAGATTTCTCTTTTGAAGCTCCAAAAATCACAGACAGTCAGCATAAATGTCATCCATATGACACCAGCTGCTAAATTAATGTCTTCTAAAGCAACACGATAGCTTTTGGTGCAAAACAGATAAATAGTTAAGTACTTTCTTTTAAAACTCAAAATCATGCTTTCGTTCAGCAGTGGTATGCGCGTGACGTAATCGCTTTGGCTTTTGAAACACGTGAGAACTGAGGCATGCACATCACAGACAGAAAAGCAGCACTGTTTACAAGTGAGTAGGAGGAACGCTGTACAGTAGCTTGATTGGTTTTGGTTTAGATTAGAGGTCTGCAACCCAACCCGGGCCCAATGGGACCCGAGAAGCCAATGGGTTTCGGGCCGGTTCGTGCAAGTTTTTCAAGTAGGACTTCAGATTCGGGTCAGGTTCGGGTTTGTATTTAATGAAAAATAAACAGGCTTACCGAACTTGTTTCACACACATGCTCTCACTCACAGACACACGCGAACAGACGAGTTAGGGGCTGTTCGCACCGAACGTGTTTTTGCGAGCATCTGTTCTGCTTTCCCATTGATTAAACACATGCTGGACGAATGTCTTTGACATTTGCACCACGTCTCACTTTTTCTCGCGCAGGACCGGCATATTTTAAACAGCGTGTCAAGTTAAAAATGACTTCACATTTTCAAAAACACATGTTGAGACACCTGCACCCTCTGTCATTATTTGCGCTGGGTCTAGATTGTTTTTAGCGCAGTTGTCACAAAGATTCAACATTCTAAACAATTTCAGGCTGCATAGAGATGACTGTTACATTGTTTAACATTATTCCAGATTGTTCTGCACCAAGCAATGCTTCAGCACATAAACAGTAAGGCAATGCTTTTTTTCCCCCTCTGCTCTAGTGTACTAAGGGGCTGCTGTGCTTTGTTAAAACTATGTACGTTTACTGTTTCAGTACTGTTACGAATCTTGCCTATATGCTTACATAAAATACAGTCTATTGAAACAGTACTTGCTGGAAGAAGAAATTAAATAGTAAGTGATTTCGGGTTCGGGTCGGGTTTGGGCTTAAAATCTGACGGTACCGTTGGGGCCGGGTAGGGTCAAGCCACACGGTTTCGGGTACAGGTCAGGTTCAGGTTTCATTTTAATGCCCCTGCAGACCTCTAGTTTAGATCTGTATTTATCTGTTTCTTTACTCATAATGGTGCGTTTGTGTGCTTATCCTGGATGTCTCAACCGAGTGGAGACCGTGAGATTATGTCTGTATCATGGCAAAGTGAATACATCACATGAGAGACTGCTTGGAATCCACCCTCTCCTGAAGCTTACCCGAAGCATTGGATTATAGTTAAAGTACTTAAAAATTGATCTTTTTTTGCACCAAAAGTGATCGTGTTGCTTTAGAAGACATTCATTTAACCGCTTGAGTTGAATCGATGACGTTTATGTTGACTGTCTGTGATTTTTGGAGCTTCAAAAGAGAAATCTCCATTCACTTGCATTTTAAGGACCTACTGAGCCAAGATATTTTTCTATTTTTCTTCAAATATATTCTGATGAAGAAAGAAAGTCATATACACTTGGGATATCATGAGGGTGAGTAAATAATGAGAGACTTTTCATTTTTGGGTGAACTATCCCTTTAAGATTCTAATGCCTGAAAACACAGACAAAACACTGCTGTGAGGCAAACAAGCCCAAAACAGTGGCTCAAAAATGTAAATGAACATTACACCTCTAGATGTTCAGTGGACGACTGCACATGATTTGTTGGATTTGATTGGATACTGACATTGTGCTTTAAACTGATTGGACATTGCTCAATTTGCGTAGCCAATTTCATCCCCATATGGCAAAAAATCTACTGTATTTTTTTTCTGGCCAAAATATATTTTAAACATATTGTGCTAATATATGTTGCAAACAGCATGATTGAAAGCAATTTGTTTTCAGAATAGAAATATATTAATTTATACCTTCAAATTTCAAAATATTAAAAGAAGGTAAAAGAAAAGAATTATTTTTTTTTTATAAAGCAACTACTTTCTATTCTTGCTGAACTGTATTTTATATATATATATATTGAGCAATATTTATATATTTTGATTTTAAAACATACAAAAAATGGCCAAATAAAATATATCCGGAAAAATAAATAACTAAATATATATTTCAAATGCATTTATATAACCATATTCAAAATATCTATTAGTAGTACATTTTCCTAATATATTTTGACCATTGTTGGTATACTTTGAAAGACATCCAAAAACATAAAAAAATATTTATTTTGCCATATGGGTCTTATCGAAAAAGAAAGAAAGAAAGAAAGAAAGGAGTAGTTTTATAAAGAAACGTCATTGAGAGAGATCAAGAGCTTTGTGAAGGGCCTGGAAGAGACTCAAGCCACAGCAGGAGACGTGCTCCAGAAGCACCAGCGGCGTCGTGAATTATGTTTATTCAACACCACATCCTCTTTCTCCCTCTCCTTTTTCACCCGCTGATAGTGATCTTCCTCTTTCAGATACCAGACCGGAGGCCAGCGAAGCTTCTCAAAATATTCCTGGTTCTCTGCTCACATTACAACACAAGCAGAGATATCAAGGGTGAATGAAATTTAAAGATGAGCTGTGCAGCAAAACACTTAAAGGAATATTCTGGGTTCAATACAAGTTAAGCTCAATCGACAGCATTTCTGGCAAAATATTGATTACCACAAAAATGTATTTTGACTTTCCCCTCCTTTTCTTTAAAAAACAAAAAACGGGGTTACAGTGAGCCTCTTACAATGGAAATTGAGCTTAACTTGTATTGAACCCGGAATATTCCTTTAAGAGGACACTCTTAAAGATGAATGTGAATTTCTGCACTACTAGTGGCAGGAAACAGAGTTGCATAAATTATGATTGTTTTCAAACAGGTTTTCTGAACACTCCAAATAGACTGAATCAAATTGATCAAACTACAAAAAATGCTGTTACCTGCCGATTTGGACTTGATCTCTTTGCGGTAATTGGCACATATCCTGTTGTAATGGGTGCAGATGTGGTGTAAGCACCAGGCAGCAAGCTGATTAGCATTATGGAACTGACATCAGAACAAGAAAATAGGAAACAGATCATTTACACATAACTTACAGTACTTTCCAGGCAACTAAGGTTGCCAGTCATTTACAGTAACTCTTTCATAAATGTTGTGCAGTGTGTATTGTTGTGTAAATAATGTACTGATACTGAAGGATAAATGTACCTGAGCAAGCTCCAGATAGGTGAGGACCTCTCCATCAATGTCCTGACCGTCTTTTGATGCTTTTACAAACTCACTGACAGCATATTGCTCTGAGGAGAGAAAACAGCTATTAACACACAATGTGCATTTAACTGACACTTTTCTCCAACATTTAGTTACTATCTATTTTGCCATTCTAACAGAATCTAGTAAAAGCAAACCAACAGCATTATATACAGTTTACACATAGTAATATTTCATAATATAAAGTAATGTGACGCTTCGCTTCTTGCGGACTGTAAATATTAAAACATGCAAAATAGTGCTGTCAGTCAATTAAAATGTTTAATGATTCTAAGTTCAGTCATTAAACTCTACATGGCACAAGCTGATAGATCCTTTGAACATGTCATTTATTAGCCAATCGGCTTGCATACTCTAGGCCCAAGCTGATAGGTCCTTTGACATGTAATCTGTTAGCCAATCAACTTGTGTGCTCTATCTTTTTCTGACATTTAAATTGTCTGATTTGTCTGATTTTGCCAACACACTTGTGCCTAGACATAGAAATACCAAAACTCCTTGGACATGCCCACTGACTTTGCGCACATGGCTTATCTTATAACACTGCACTAAAGATGTAGCACTCTTAAAATAGAGCCAAGAATGTCTGTGTATATTCTAGAAGTAGCAAATCTTTGTACTTGCTCTGCAGCAGCAAATCTAGTACACCAAGGCCAAATCTACCAACTCGTCCGGTCCATTGTAACACCTTAAATTTATGCAGAGAGTTGTCATGACTGAACTGAATTAATTAATTGATTTGCTGATTCATTTTAATCATTGAGTTAATTGCAATTGTATATACCAAAATTTGCTGAGAAAAGACCAAATATTAAGATAATTTAAAAGACGTTTGTCATGATCCTGCACTGTCTGCCCTCTGGTCTCTGTCTGTTTTCTGTCTGTGTGTGTTTGTATTGTGTATGAGCACATGGCTGAATCATTGTTTGTGTTTGCCATGTGCTCACCTGACTCTGCCTCCTCTGGCGGCCCTCTGGCCTCACCCCTACTCTAGTCCTCGTTATGTTGATTGTCTTCACCTGTTCCTCATGTGCTCTGCCTGTATATATTGTGCTCTCTTTACACTTGTGTTTGTTGGATTGTTTTTGTTCCCATGTCAGTCAGTCAGTCAGTGTTTGTTTGCCAGCTTCCCTGACTGGTTTGTTATTTTGTCAGTTGGTCTAATAGTTTGTGATCATGTTTGTTCCTTTTCGGTCTTTTCCAGTTTTCTCCCTTGTGAGTTTTGTTTTTCCTGTTTGTTTCCTTTTATAAAAAAAAAAAAAAAAACTTATTTTGTGCTTCCTGCGTTCAGGTCCTCATTCCTGCTACATACCGTGACCGAACGATCAGAACAGATTAGACCCAATCTGGGTTTCATTATAATTTTTTATAAAGGTTCCTGTGTCCAAGTCAGGTGCAGCTCACCACAAGGGGTCCAAGTCCACTGCAACTTGCCACATGGGGTCTGAGTTAGCTGCAGCTCCCCTGGAGGCTGCTTGTTCCATCAACCAACTCTGCAGTCACCCAGTCTGTCCAGCCCTCTGCCTCCACTCACAATTCTGTCCTGTTCCCTTTGGCCATTACCCAGTCTGACCCTTTCCAGTCCCCTGCAGCTGTCGACAAGGCCGTCCATATGAGTCTGTCCAGTTCCCAATGGCTGTCGCCAAGCCTGTTTCAATCCTGTCCTCTGTGGTCGCTGAGTCTGATCCTTTTCCCTCAGCAACGCAGTCCCTTTCTCTACTGCCACCATTACACTTTCCATCTCTTCAGAACCAGTCAACACACCCTCTATTTCCACAGGTTCCTCTGGTCTCTGTGTTTGTATATTTACATTTATGCATTTAGCAGATGCTTTTATCCAAAGTGACTTGCAGTGCACTTATTAATCCCCCCTGGAGCAACCTGGAGTTAAGTGCCTTGCTCAAGGACACAATGGTGGTGGCTGTGGGGATTGAACCAGCAACCTTCTGATTACTAGTTATGTGCTTTAGCCCACTATGCCACCACCTTCTTGTGTATGGGCACATGGCTGCGTCAGTGTTTTTGTTTGCCATCTGCTCTCCCGACTCCTCGTTCCCTCTGGCCTCACCTTTAGTCTAGTCCTCATTATGTTGATTTTCTTCACCCATTCCATGTGTGTGTCCCTCTCCTCTTGTGTTGGTCAGATTGTTTTTGTTCCCATATCAGTCGGTCCGTGTTTGATGGCCAGCTTCCCTGTCTGGTTTGTTTTATCTGTCGGTCTAGTAGTTTGTGATCATGTTTGTTCCTTTTCTGTCTTTGCCGGTTTTCTCCCTCGTTAGTTGTTTCCTGTTTGTTTTCTTTTGTTCAATAAAATAATTTTATTTTGTGCATTCCTGAATTTGGATCCTCATTCCTGTTAAATACTGTGACAGTATAATGGTAAATCTAAGAATACACACTACAAAGTAGCTTTTTTTTTTTTTCTCTCTCTCTCTCTGATTAACTTTGATTCAAACAGTTAACAAAGAAAAGCAAAACATCTATTCACAGAATCAACATTTAACTCCCCACTATTACCCCTCCCAAACATCCCTGTGGTCACACAAATAATTGTGCACATTTAAAACTATACTTGTCTCTCCACTGCCCCTCTCCGAGAGCCCTCCAAGAACGCCAAATAGCTGCCCCATTTCCCATCCAACATATCCAAGTTCCCCAGCCTTCTAGATGACATCTCCTCAAAAGCCGCCACCCTCCCCATCTCCGTGCATCACTCTTGAAATGAGGGCGCTCCAGTCAACTTCCATCCCCTTAAAAACAATCTGTCTGCCGATCATGACACCGGCCAGGACCCAATTTTTTTACATGTTTATCCTCCCTCACAATCCACTCTGTCCAGCAGAAAGGGGACTTATGAATACATAATTTTGAGTACAGCCATATGCTCGAGGCAAGAAATAAATGTCCGAATTAAACACTCTGGACGCTTTTGTCCATACAGAGTGCAAATGTGAGGTAACGGGGTGTAACTTCTCTGATTAGTTTGATAGAAAGGCTTTGCAATGGCAAAATAGGGGCAAGAACTTCCTGTTCAATACAAAACCAGGGAGGGGCTTTCTCAGGTGGAACGACCAATGAGCCAAATGTTTGAGTCCGAATGCATAATAAAGAAACAAAATCTTGGGTAGGCCTAGCCCACCGTTTACCATTCAAAATGAAGGACTGCGCTATGTTATCAGATTGTTTGAAAAAAGAGAGGGGGACATCTACAGGGAGAGACTGTAGCAGGTAGTTGAATTTTGGAATACAATTCATATTAATAACATTAATCTTCCCAATCATAGATGAATGTAATGAAGCCCACCTGCCCACATCGCTCAAAAACCTTTTTACAAAAAGTAGCTTTAAATGTCAATATATTGTTTTTTTATTTCCATCTCATTGAACATGAGCCCATCACTGGCATGCAGTCCATTTTTCAAGTTTGCGAATCTGTCCGAGTTAGATTTAGAAGCCGTTCACACAGGACGTATTCTTGCATTCTGCCTATGTACACATGAGTCACATAAATGTTATGGCCATTGAGCTACATTTAGCTGTTTTTCAGTGTCTCACACCATGAGCGTTGCATTTTAAAAAAGGCATGTCAAGCTAAAGTAGTTAAACTTTCTCGAGACTCCTGCATTCTGTTAAATTCTGTTCAAAATCATGAAGCTTTAACATTAATCAACTTCAAGCTTGATTTGTACTGATAGCAGAGAAATTCCTTTTTATGGAATTAAGGCATGGATCAGGGGCCAAGGTTTATTTTTATTTTTAAGAGTAATTATTTTTTGTTTTTGTTTTTTTTATTAATAGCACTATACTGACGTTATATATTCACACTCCTAAAAGTAGAAAGTGTATTTTTAACCAGGGCACAGCAGGCTATGTGAAACTTGAAGTAAACAACCTGCATTTGGAGTCACAGATACATTTTAGCCTGTCACCACCATGTCATTAGATGAAGTCCGCTGGATGGATTGTAGTGTGTGCCACACAAAGCTCTGCAGAGACATTCTCTTTTATTTGGCAACTTGACATGGCTTGTTGCTAAGCAACACAGAACAAAAGGGCTAAAAGGCCTGTTTGCTTTAGATCTGTAGCGGCCTTACGGTTCTGTCCTCTATTTGAAGAATTTGTGAGTTTGTCTGAACGTGTGGCTATGTGTTGGCAGATGCTCACCTGTCAGGGCAATGAGGCGTGGAAGGCACAGTCTATTGGCCAGGGCGATCAGCTCCATTGGGTCCAGGTCTGCCATGGGCGACAGCTGATTGGTATAGAGAAACTCAAGCACTGCCTGCATACAAACCCTACTGGTGTTGGGGAATGAGACCTGGCAACAACACACAAACACACACACATATGTACTGAATATATGCACATGAAGGAAGGGGGAAAGATAAAAGAGCAGCACAAAATTGTGAGAAGGCTTCTGATGTTTGGTTTTTTTTACAACCCATTTTACCTGTGTAACAATTCTGAGTAAAACTGGATATTAAATGAGCAAAATAAATGTCAGAAAAAATCAGAAATTGATTGAACTGTGAAAAGTGGGCATTCCATACCTGAATGATGTGGACTCTGGGTGAATCACACAAAACCGTTCAAGAACATGCCCACGTCACATTTCACCCAAAAAATAAAATGAAAAATATTAAGAAATCATATTAAGACTTAAGAATTACTTTCTTTTTTTGCATTATGACATTATTTTCATGACAATTAAGCACATTTACCCCCAATTCTTCTTGCCATAATGCATCCAGATGTTTTATTTTCCCATTATTCTCAAAGGTGTTTATTAAAGTAATGAGAATCAAATTGTAACCAGTTCCATAATTTTGCGTCACTTTATCACAGAAAAATCTTATGGATTTTATGTACTAAAGTAAGAAGGAAAGTCTAAGCTTTCTAACAATGTCATTATTTTGTTTCTACTCCAAACCATTGACGAGATGTTATCATTTAAATTTTGGCTGATATATAATCATTTAAACGCTTTCCTTTTTACTTTACTGCATAAAACTCAAAATGTGTTTCTGGGACAAAGTGATTAAAATTGGAAGAACAGGTTACAATTAGATTCATTCATTAGTTTAATAAAGTAATATTTGGGGGTCTGGGTAGCTCAGCAAGTAAAGACGCTGACTACTACACCTGGAGTCACAAGCTCGAATCCAGGGCGTGCTGAGTAACTCCAGTCAGGCTTCCTAAACAACCAATTGGCCCGGTTGCTAGGGTGGGTAGAACCTTTTCGTGGTCGCTATAATTTGGTTCTCGCTTTCAGTGGGGCGCGTGGTGAGTTGTGCATGGATACCACGGAGAATAGTGTGACACACCTCCACATGCGCTAGGTCTCCGCAGTAACGCGCTCAACAAGCCACGTAATAAGATGCGTGGCTTGACGTCTCAGATGCGGAGGCAATTGAGATTCATCCTCTGCCACCTGGATTGAGGTGAGTCACTACGCCACCATGAGGACTTAGAACATATTGGGAATTGGGTATTCCAAACTGGGAAGAAAAGAGGAGAAAATCCAAAAAAAAAAAAAAATAATAATAATAATATTTATTTTTATATCAGCATAAATTAAAGGGTTAGTTCACCCAAAAATGAAAATTCTCTCATCGTTTACTCACCCTCACCCATGAATGTCTTCTAAAGCGACACGATCGTTTTTGATGTGAAAAATGATCAATATTAAGTACTTTTTAACTATAATCAATCGCTTCCAGTCAGCTGTGGTATGCGCATGTGATGTAATCGTGGGCATGTGAGACGCAAGAACTGAGGCATGTGCGACACACATGGAAGAGCAGCGCTGTTTACAACTGAGTAGGACGAACACTGTACAGAAGCTTCGTTGGTTTTGGTTTAGATCTGTATTTGTATCTGTTTCTTTACTAATAATGGTGCATTTGTGTGCTGGATGTCTCAACCAAGGGGAGAATGTGAGAATACGTCCGCAACATGGCAACGCAAATACGTCACACGAGAGACCGCATGAACTCCACCTTCTCGTGAAGCTTATCGGAAGCGATGGTTTGTAGTTAAAAAGTACATAAATATTGATCTTTTTTCACACCAAAAGCAATCTTATCACTTTAGAAGGCATTCATTTAACCGCTGGAGTAGTATAAATGACGTTTATGCTGACTGTCTGTGATTTTTGGAGCTTCAAAATTCTGATCACCATCCACTTGCATTTTAAGGACCTACTGAGCTAAGATATTTTTTGTTTTACTTCAAATGTGTTCTGAAAAAGAAAGAAAGTCATACACACCTGGGAAATCGCGAGGGTGAGTAAATGATGAGAGAATTTTCATTTTTGGTTGAACTATCCCTTTAAATGCAGTACAACAATATAAATGTACAGTATTTAATTGTCATGATTATAATGCAATGGCAAAATATTGCAATGGCCCCCCCCCCCAAAAAAAAAAACTTCCTTTTTTATAGAAAAAATTCATTCATTCTTTTTTTTTTTTTTGGAGGTGAAATGTGAACTGGACATGTTCTTAGTTTCTAGATATTCATCTCTCTGCATAACAGGTGATTGGAGAAGAGGGGTTGAAAAATAACTCTTTTTAGAGTTGGAGCAATTTATTACTTGAAATATTGATAAAAGATTCCAAAGACATTTTAAGTTTTTTGGAATAACAGGCAAAAAAAGTGTAAAGCTCAATAAAACTCCTAATCATCAGAGATCTAATCTGACAGTTTGAAAAAAATATTCAAGAGCTCTGAAAAAAACAACAAAAAAAAAACACAGAAATGATATATATGGAAAAAAATTAACCTTATACAGACAACTACCCTTTATATCTGATGGCATAAGTACAGTAAATGTCAGTCCTTTGATGTATTTCATTCAGTCTCTGGTTGGCTGACCTCTGGAGGTGGGTCTTTCCAGTCTTTAATCTGTATGGAAGTGATGGGCCGCTCACCACCAGTCCAGCATTACTAAGCACATTTGGGCAGAACACGTAGATAGATGCGGCTACGTAATACATTACATAATAGTCTTCAAGGGCAAAGCTCGGTAGAGTGCTATGCGTGTTGCTGGGGTAGAGTCAAAGCACTCAAAAAGAGAGCACAAGAAAAGAGGCTTGCTCTCTTGGATTTCAATGAGCACTATACACTCATGTCAGAAAGTAGGACGCTGTCATTCCTAAAATAAAGCTGTCCCAGTTGTTGCACTGGCAGGAAATGTCAAAGCACTAAGGCATAAAAATACTGGCCATCAGATTTTCAGTCCCCTGTGCAAAGATTAACCATAAAGAAAACAGATCTCTGTCTCAGAATGACGTCTGCTCTTCCTCCTTAGGGAGGCAACACAGTCTGCTTTTTTCCACCTGTTAAGAAGGAATTTAATGAACAGTGCCAAAGATGAAAGCATCTATTAAGCCAATAAAAACACTGAGATGAGGACTATGGAAACAGGATTAAGTGGGTGTGTGGCAGCTATGGAACAAGCAAAAAACAGTTTGTTTCATCTCACAGAACCTACAAGTATGTGTCTTATCTCCTTTAAATTATGAATCATGCATGTATATGTAGTTAATGGTGCACTATAAATGTGCACTAGAAGAGAAAACTCAAAATTACAAAGAAAATTACTTATACAGATTTAATTAATCTCCTAAACCTGTAAAATAAATAATAATAAAATAAATAAAATTAAGGAGCGGCAATCTGATTTACATGTAAAACAAAAAATAATAGTTTGTTTGTTGCATATTCTGGTACAAAAGTGTTGTGTGTCACCGTCCCTAATAAAAACTAAAACTATTGAAATAAAAACAAAACTAAGACAGTCATTTTCCAAAGAACAAAATAAAAACTATTTACGAACAATTAAAAATGAACTTAAACTAAACTGAATTTGAAAAATCAAAACAAAAAATAAGTGTAATTTTCGAGTTTGGGTGGTTTACGAGGACATTCTTTTAGGTTACAAACTGGTAATTACAAGGGTAATATGCTATAAATGTGGTTTATGAGGACATTTCTAGTGTCCCCATAAGTAAAATAGCTTTAAAAACATAATAAACCATGTTTTTTTGAAAATTTAAAAATGCAGAAAGGTTTTTTGTGAGGGTTAGGTTTAGGGGTAGGGTTAGGGTTAGGGTTAGGGGACAGAATCTATAGTTCGTACAGTATAAAAATCCTTATGTCTATGGAGAGTCCTCATAAGGATAGCTGCACCAACATAGTAGTAAAAAAGGCTCATAAAGCAGCCAAATCATGTTTAGCTTAAAGCTACTGATGTGCACAGAATTCTGTGAGGGTTAGGTTTAGGAGTAGGGTTAGGGAATAGAAAATATCATTAGCCTGCTATGAAATCAATGGAAGTCTATGAGATGTTCTCATTTACTATATAAAGTGAAACAAACCTGCCTGTGTGTGTGTGTGTGTGTGTGTGTGTGTGTGTGTGTGTGTGTGTGTGCGCGTGCGTGTGTGTGAAATGTGTCTGTGTAAGACTGTGTCTGCTCAAGACTGTGTATGTAAACACTTGTCAATGTCTGTGCAATATGACCTTGTACCATCTGGCTGAAAACATGTTGAAGAATTCAAGTCTGGAAACTTGTCAGTGCTTCAAAGCGCCCTTTTTAAATATTGTTTTCACAATCACCTCATCGTTTGCACTCTCCATGAAAGAGCCTCCGAATAAGGCAGCCATCCAGTCACAGCTGGAGATCAGCAGAGGCTTGTGGGCGTTAATGGTGCCATCATCCAACCTGAACACCACATCTGCAAAAACAGTCAGTCAACATTGTTAGCAACAGCTCTTTACAAATAAATAATTTATATCATCTTTGTTATCCCATTTTCTATCCCCAAATAAACTGCTTAAACCAGCCAATGGTGGTTTGCTGGTCTTAGCTAGTTTAAGCTGGTCTCCCAGCATGGCAAACTGGTGTTTAGCTAGGCTGACCAGCTGAAAAGTGACCAAAATCACTCTAAAACCATCAAAACAGACCAGCCTAACCAGCTTGGCCAGGCTGAGTGGTCACCTAAGCCTAGGCTGGTTTAAACCATCCCTGTTTATCACATCAGCTTGTATGAACATATTTTAGGATGCAAGCAGCTAGCAAATGTTGCAGCAGATGTAATAATCATTTTTGATTGCAACTGTGTTTCTTTCCAATTCAATGTAGGGGAAAATAAACACATTTGGGTTCCCCCATACCTGTGAAATTATCCTTGGCGAGACACTCTTTGATTCGGTTGGCTTTTCTCACATGGAAAGCCTTTGTGATCTCCTGATTCATGAAGCCCTCATTGTTCATGATGTTCTCCACCATCATCCTAAGATCAAACGCCTCCAGAATCTCAGCAATCTGAGCAATCTTCATCAGATCTTTCTCCTTCTCGTCTAGCTCACCAGTGTAGAGAAAGCGTAGGACAGCACTAAAGGGTCCATGCTGGATGGAATGATCCATCTTCACCACCGTCATGAGAGCCGGTGTACCCGTAACTGGGTTTATCACATTTTCCTTATAAATGCTGTAGAAAGCCTTGCTCCAGGAGGCCAGCGACAGCCTGGTGCGACGGTGCATCCCACTGAAACTCATCATCTTGAGGGTACCGTCACTCTTGGATGCCCGAAGTGAGCAAGGTGAAAGGTTGGGGAGAATGGCGTCATCCTCTTCGGTGTCTAGGCTTAGGGTGCGCATCAGTTGATCCCGTCTGTGACGCTCATTTACCACCAAACACTGGGATTCATCTGAGAAGTCCATTTGGAAAAGGTCAAAGAATTTGGAGGATGAGGTAGACAAGTAGATCTTGTGGGCAAACAAGTGGATATGTTCCTGAATGATGAACATAACATCAGCACAAAGGGGGCTCTCAAGAAGCTGCAACGGGCCATCACGGTTTTTGGCTGGGCACTCTGGGATTTTAATTATTGGTGGAGGGGCTTTGGGGGGCAAAAATGGTGCCTGCAGAAGTGGCTTCTGGACCTTTCTCAAGTGGGACTTCCAGAACTGTAGGTGACGTCTGGAGATGAGGGCCGCTCTGATGGCGTTATCAAAGATATCCTTGATGCCAAACTGGTCGAAAACGCTTGTCTCGTAGTATGGGATGCCAAGCTCTTTGGCTACCTCTCTTCCGCTCTCTGGAGGCAAAATGTCTCCAGATTTAATGGGCCTGTGAAAGACAAATCAATAAAATCAGGTCCAGATCTCTTGGCACAGTAAGCTTGCCATTCTCAAATGTGCTGGTGGAACAGTTTTAGTTACGTGGCACCTCACATCACTTGCTTAACAGGTCCATTCTAATCCTCATTTTGCAGCACCAACTAGCCCACTGTCAACTAGCCCAGATCGATACAGAATGGCACGATTTGGCAACAGTAACCATTCGGCCCAGTGGTGGAAAAGTGTGCCTATAGTTAGGGTTCCATAATGTCCAGACAGGCCCAACCAGAGAGACAAGGGCTTGAGTCAGTACCTTGATAATGGGCGTCTAGCCCGATTGACTGCCTCCAGGTCAGCATAGCGTAAGTCCAGCTGGCATCCGACCAAGATGACAGGTGTACGTGGACAGAAGTGCTTGATCTCCAGGTACCACATGGTTTTAACATGATGCAGGGAGTTGGGATTGGCGATGGAGAAGCAGAGGACCACAACATCAGACCTTTGGATGTGAAAAGCAAGAGGCAAATCAAGTAAGGGTCTGATTACAACCCACCCTTTTAACAACACAGGGTAAGATGCCACTTAACACGCATGCTAACAGTATTTTTAGGCCTAGAGTTTTGTATGTAAAAAGGTGCTAAGTGGTATCTGTAGCAAGACCACAGTTCTTCAATGTCAGGTGGACATGCATCCTGACATTGACCTGTTGACAGCAGGGGCATCACTAGACTTCAGTGTCATCTGTGGCTTAGCCTACAGGCCACATTATAATATAAAAATAAGAAGAATCCTTCCTTCCATGTCTTAAAAAATGACCACCCTTCCTGTCAAGTAATAATTATATTAAGCGCAACACTGACACCAGTTCAGATCTTTATATATGCAAACGTCAGGCGCACAATAAAAGGATCAAACACGTTTTAATTTAAATTGCGGATGATCAAAGCAATTACAACATTAAGAATTACAACTTGTCTGCTCATTGTTCATTGTGCAGAAATTAACTCTAACAATAAAATCAAAGTAATTTATCAATTAAATTTGCAATTGTCATTTATCATAATATTTTGAGAATAAAATAAAAATAACGAGAAGAAAGTTGAAGCATTATCAGATTAAAGTCATAATATTATTGAGAATGAATCTAACAAGGAAAGGAAAGTAACATCAAAGTAATGTGGTGGACAACAGCAAAGTGGAGCGTCTGGGTCTTTACATACAACATCACTAACCAGGGAGATAACTTGGTTATGCAACCGAGCTGAATTTGTGGGAAGTTTTTGCGAGCTTTTTGTTAATGAATGAGTTGTGCTTTAGTGCAGGAGTTTTCAACATGTGGGTGCCTGTCAAGGGAGGCAGGAGATATAGGCTCACACTCAAGTGAAGCAAAAAATAATTGGAACTGCTGTGAATTATATAAGTCCATATCAAGATATTGTATGTGGTAACATCCCCTCATTTACAATATTTTTAGAGAGGAAAAACAAATAACAACGCAGAGCAAGACTGCTCGAATCTGTCTCGTTCTTTCTCCTGAATAAATGTAATTTCCTACTGTGGTGATGTGGGCGTGGCCGAGCGACGTCTGTGGAGAGCGAGGCTGAGAGAGGAAGGACGGTAAGGATTGACACCTGGTGGAAATCACCTCTAACAGCTGTTTTGTGTTGCAGTGAGAGCTGGAGAGGGATAAAAGGGCAATCCAAACTGCCGGAGGGGAGAGAGAGAGACCATGGCCCCTAACCACATCCTCCACAGTTTTAGCAATAAATACTTTATTATGCGTTTTTAATAAAAATTTTATATCCTTTCTTATGTGCTAAAATGAGAACTTTCCTTACTAATGACTTATAAAAAAAATACATCATTTATATGTTACAAATATTTTTATTTACATTTTTTCGATTATTTGTCTTCTTTATCTTATTTATGTATACATTTTGGATGGTTTATACATATTTTGTAATTTTTTTTATAATTTTTATTTATTTTATTTGTTTATTTTTTTCCTTCACCTGTACTTGTCTTTATGATTGTATTCATACATTGTTTGATCTTATTGAATATTTATATAGAAAAAACACCACAGTTTTACCACCATTTGTGGACTTTTCAGATGGTCCCTTACCACACCCTCCACAGTATTAGCATGTTTTAGCATAATGTGTGGACTTTTCAGACGGTCCCTTACCCACCATAGGCAAATTTTCCAACTTATATCAATGTTAAATTGCCGATCTGGAATGATTTCACCATGACGCCATCTGACCACCTTAAATACGGGACAAATCGTGTTATCTTAAAATACTGGATGACTGAGCAAGCAAAGATCTCAGCTACCACACCACATTGAATTGGCAGTGCAAAGTGTTATGGAGATGCTAGCACACTTGAAGACTTACAGTGTCTCGCTTATGTTTCACAGGCTGGCATAAAGATCAAAGGAGCTCTACAGACAAAAAGAGGCACAAAAAATGCTACATAATAATTATTATTTTAAGTCAACTAAGCAGAATTAGGGCTATCAATTTAACATGTCAATGTATTTATGAAAATAAAACAAATAATCATGTTCCTGGGGCCTATACCATGAATCTTGTTGAACAAACTCAGGGTTTCAGGATTGGTTTTGAGTTGACACAACCAAACCAATCCAATAAGGCTTAATTGGTACCATGATGCTGCTCATCAACAGTTTTACCACCATTTGTGGACTTTTCAGACGGTCCCTTACCACACCCTCCACAGTATTAGCATGTTTTAGCACAATGTGTGGACTTTTCAGACAGCCCCTTACCCACCATAGGCAAATTTTCCAACTTATATCAATGTTAAATTGGTGATCTGGAACGATTTCACCGTGACGCCATCTGAACAGCTTAAATACGGGACAAATCGTATTGAATCAATACGGGACGCATCCGGGATGATCCTGTATTTTACGGGATGGGTGGCAACCCTAATCTTAAATATTATTATTTGTTTTATTTAACGTGGCAATAAAACACCATCGTGGGATCACCAAGTAAAATTAAAAATAAAATGTTATTTTTATAAACGCATCTCGAAACACCTGCTTTGGGTTTCATGTCTGTTAGGCTATTAAACATGATTCCAGGTTGTTATTAGCAAAGCAAAGTTTCAACGCTTGATAAACAGTAAGAGTGCCCCCCCCCCCCTTTTGCTCTGGTGTGCAGACTTATGTACAATAATTTGACAAGTTCAATGTAATTTTATTTTCAACCATTTAAAAATCAAGGCACCCCAAAGAGGCTATTTAAACACAGCAGTTTAACTCCACGCACATGACATGGAAATGTGAACCAGCACAGGCAGAGCGCATATACAGGCAGTCATTTTTATTTGGCTTTAATGTGAGATTTTATCATTTTAAGACCTATGTATTGTGCTATTTAGGCTTATAGCTCACTGTGCTGCTATTTTGAGTTGCGTTTGAAGTAATTCCATTGCAATAAACATTCATTATTCCCACGTACCGACTCCTGTCTAAACCCAAATAACCGAACAAGTTGACTGGCGCATACATTAAAATCTACTAGGTGTGTGGATTGTTAAAAAAAAAATGAAGATTAGAAATGAGGCTTATAGATTATATGTTTAGAAATAAGGCTTGCATAATAAAACCTTAGTACCTCTGATACAGAAAAGCTGCACCCCTTGAGAGAAAACAGAAAACTCCCACACAAGGTGTTCGTAATGATTCGTCTGATGAACTTAAGCACGAACAGCAGGTAAAAGTCAAAGTGCGAACTGTCAGTTAATGCAAGTTGGGCTCACTGAATGGAATTAATTTAAATTTGAATCCAGAACTGAAGCCTGCCTTGTTGTTTTTGTACCATGATGCAATTCTCTCATCACAAGAAAACATTCGGGGCTATTAACAAAAGATTCGGGGCTTCAGCCCTACCAGCCAGGGTCTAGCTACGCCGCTGGTTGACAGCACGCAAAAAGATTGCCTTTAGTTTACACGCACATAGTCATAGACGTCCAATGCCAGAGACCATACATTCTGGTAATGCTTAACAATAAACTTTGGCAATGCTTTTCTTTTTGGCTGCCTCTGTGAGGACTCAAACAAAAATGATAAACAAACCAAACAAAAGCACAAAGAGGATGGCATGCACACATTATGACGCATTGCTGGCATACAATCCCATGGCAAGATTAATACAAAGTCTATTCTGGGGAGGGTCAGGCGCAACACCTGTTACCACATGACAAAAGTGAATATGTACAATCACCCATTTGCCATTGTCTCACCGAAGGAATCATGCATTTCTTGCTGACTGGGCAAGCAAAGGTCTACCACACCACATTGAACTGGCAGTGCAAAGAGTTATGGAGATGCTAGCAGACTTAAAGACTTACAGTGTCTCGCTTATGTTTCACAGGCTGGCATAAAGATCAAAGGAGCCCTACAGACAAAAAGAGGCACAATACAATGCTACATAATATATATATATATATATATTTTTTTTAAGTCAACAAAGCAGAATTGGGGCTGTCAATTTAACATGTCAACGTATTTATGAAAATAAAACAAATAATCATGTTCCTGGGGCCTATACCATGAAGCTTGTTGAACAAACTCAGGGTTCCAGGATTGGTTTTGAGTTGACAAAACCAAACCAATCCAATAAGGCTTAATTGGTACCATGATGCTGCACATCAACTTTCTCTGTCATCTCAGGCTTTGATCCTGGGTGCTTCTCATTTCTGAAATTGTGCGTCCTCGTTTTCTTTCCTTGCTTCCTTTCCTCACTTCCTAATTCCACCCTCTTAGGAAATGAGGAAAGGATGGAAGGTAAGGAAACAAGGACAGAGGAATCGAAACAAGACATGTTTGTAAAGGAAATGTCCTTGCTCACTCGCGCATCACTTCAGAGCACGTTTTTGCGCAGCTGCAGTATCTCGGTGTGGTTGCCTTTATGTTATTGACATTTTATTTATTAATATATTCGTAATAAATACAAATAATTCAAGATGCTCTGTTGAAGTATGTGACAATTATGGTTTATTTAAGCCACAAAGGTGAAACATGAATTAAAACTGTTGCGTGAGATGTGAAGAGGGAGGAGAATTTATACGTGTGTCAGGTGCTTCAGCCAAAAAGTCTTCAGCATAGGATGCTCCTGTGTTTCCTCGCTCAAGCGTCCTTGATAAGCTTCCTGTGACCTTGATCCTCGCCTCCTCGCCTCCTCGCGGTGCATTTAGAGAATTGGTAGGTCCTTAATGATGGTGGACTTCGATCGGTTTCCGGTTCAGGGGCTCGAGGGCGGAAGAGCGAGGAAATGAGGATGCACAATTAAGGAAATGAGAAACACAGTTTAAGATTTGATCACACGCTGCTGCGGAGAATAGCATGAGCCTCCACACACGCTAGGTCTCCATGGTAATGTGCTCAACAAGCCACGTGATAAGATAAGCGCATTGACTGTCTCAGATGCAGAGGCAACTGAGATTCATCCTCCACCACCCAGATTGAGGCAAGTCACTACGCCACCATGAGGACCTAGAGTGCATTGGGAATTGGGCATATCAAATTGGGGAGAAAAGTGGAGAAAAAAAAAAAAGATTTGATCACACGCGCGTGCACATGAATGAGTGACGTTTGCAGCGAACAGCCAATCACGTGAAACACGAAGATAGCACGCGTGATCCAGAATCACTTCTCGCACAGAGTTAACGGGATTTAACTCTCCACTGAAGGCTGATCATTATGAAAATATGAAGAATTTAAATACATTTAAACAGCACAACAAGCGATTTGTTATAAGAATATGAAAAATGAAAACAGATTTTACACAATAGATCGCCATGAAATCATGAAGAATAAAACACATTTAAACTACAAAAAGTATCACTATAAATTATGAAGAAATTAAAAGACATTTACACAGCAAGAAGAAACATCGTGGCTGCTGCGAGAGCTCAAGAGGACTGCTGGAAACAAATTCTGAATGTGAAAAAAATATAAAACAGCTGACATATCAACCCAATCTCATGAAAATTCGTACATATTTTATGAGTTGGCTATTTCGTGTGAATTCATTTGTATGAATTCGTAGGATTTCATCACATGCAAATGCCCGGATGTGTAATGCGGAAGTAAGCGTGGGTTCCGCACGCGAGGTGTCAAGGACATGCTTATTAATGGTATCCCTTTACCCAAACCCCTTATCTAAACCTAACTGATCAGTAGAGTGTGTAAACATGACAGGAAGATGTTATGTGTGACAGAAGCAAGTAACTGTCGCGTATTAGATGAAAACAATGTCCAGCGACGTCATTGGCTTTAGTGAAGGTCGTAGGACTTCATACGAGTGCAATCGTACGATACCATATGAATTAGCCAAATTTAGAATAGTCGTACGAATCCTTACGATTTCACTGTGAGAGTGTGTTGGTTGTATATATCGATGTGTAAGTGAAGTCCACAACAAGAACACACAGGCTTATTAATTACAAATGAATATAGGCTTCTATTAAAATATTAAAAAGTGAGCATTTGGAATACTGTATGCAATAATTGGCATGTAGCCAGCTGGTAGCTGTGCAGTGTGTAAACCTCACTCCCCTGGCCTCAAGAGGCGCACTAGCGATAAACACTAGGTGCTGTAGCCTTTAGCCTCCTTGTATGCGCACCCACCTACCATGCCGGAGACGGCGGTTTGAATCCCGCTCAGGGCGGGTCGAACAGGACTGGTTACACATGCAATAACAAGATGTATTTGTTCTTTTTTTTTAAGACATATTTTGTGTACCGCTTATATTGAACTTCATGTGAAATACTGTATTTTCATCTCTAGCTCGTAAAAGAATAGGATTGGGTGGCATTCATCCCTTTCACCATCTTGTGAAGTGAAAAGTCTTTAAAAAAGGGAAATAATCAATATCTCTAGCATAATGACAAAACAGTCTCAAAGGATCTAATACTTCACTATGCTGATTGTATACTATTATTTTATTTACACAAATTTATTTCAGGTTTTCTTAGGTTTAATAAGATGTTACGTTCACGTGCACTTCACCGCTGGTGGCACTCCACCACCGCTGTTGGACGGTTGTCACGGCGATCCTAGCAGCCCTATGCCCGTGACCAGGGGAGGCATACATGCGCAAAGAAGGAGCGCAAGCTGCTCTACAGTGGAGTGGGTAGTTGAGCATGCGAATTGGTGCACGAGAACAATGCCAGCTGTTAATCAATGTCACTGATAACCAGTGGTGGAAAGAGTACTGATTTTTTTTTTACTTAAGTAAAAGTACTGCTACTGAAGAAATAATTCACTTGAGTATAAGAAGTGCTGAGAAATATTATGACTACAAGTAAGAGTAAATAAGTAGTTTTCCAAAAACAACTACTCAAGTAATTGTGTTACAAGTTACTTTATGAAAATTATATTATATATATTATATACGCTTCCATTTTTAGAACACAAAGACAATTTTGTCAAAGAAATTGATGCTTCCTTTCACCAAGGATGCGTTAAATTGATCAAAAATACTGCCAAAATAATTAATTGCAAATTATTATTATGGTTGTAATAATTGTTTTAAGTGGTATTTATTCATTTTTTTATTCTTTACCCGTGATGGCAAACATATACTGCTGTGTCACCTATTCCTTACAAAAGCATTCTAAAGTGTTAATTTGGTACTCAAGAAAATGTTCTTATTATTAGAACAACTGAAAATGATTGTGCTACCATGCAGAAATCACAATACAGTGTTTTTCACCCCATTTTCTGAGGTACTGAGTTCTTACAAGTTGCTTTACACTTGCAAGTCAAATTTTGGTTTTAAAAATAGGCAAGAAGAAACACATTTCTCCTGAAATTCTATTTTCTCCTAAAGTTTATTGTTTTAGAGAGATGAAGACTATTCCATGCATTACTGTTTTGAAAAAAAAAAAATCTCAATCCAGGATAGAGAGTGAAGTGGACGGCCCAGATGCACAACAAAATGACAAGTAAATCACAGTCTCTAGTTTGAGAAACAGACTCCTCATAGATCCTAAACTAGCAGCCTCTAAATGCCAAAGACCTGCATTGCTGCAAGAGGATTCTTGGACAAACAGAAAATTTTAAGAATGCAACATTTATTTAAATAGAAATAGCCATTTGCAACATTCTAAATGTCTCTAACCTACATAATGTGCATTGTGACAAACACATTCCTATTTCAGGTTTATTCTCATTCACGTCTGAGTATTTTGGCTAATAAATTAACATACTGTACAAAACTAATACAGTATAATGCAATATCATAGAGGAGGAAATTTATCCTCTATGATATTGCAGCAATTATCCAGATATGGAATGAGATTATCAAGCAAACTGTTACCAACTCCTACATGCCAACTGAATAAAATAAGGCAAAAAAAAAAATTTCACACAGTGTTTAATGAGAGATATGATTGATTCAAACACTAAAAGTGGTTGTTCAGTATATGTATTATTGAGTCTTAATTAACATTATGGTTATTTAACATATTGAGATATTATTATTAAGTAAATTGTAGCATTTGGTTACATTATGTTTTGTGATTTCTCATACCTTCTTTACATAACATCCATTCCTTGTGCACTTTTGGCCTCTAGCAGGTGAGCCTTTTCAGCCAGATAAACAGCAGCACAGGGCAGGGAAATATAGTACAGCATCGTGAGCTAGAGTTTTACCTGCTTGGACAGTTTATTTTGAACAAGAAGGGCGAACGGTTATGGAATTTAATGCGGGAGTACAATATCGAACAACATCTGACCCACCTACCAATTTCACTCAACCCTCTCACTCTCCTGAGTACTGATCACCCACACCTGCCTCCAGTCATTGCATCAATCAACCCCTCTATATAAGCCTCACTCCCCTTCCATTCTGTGTCTGGTCTCAACTTCGTGTACAGACTCACTTACCTGTATCTCCAGCGTTAACGATTTCTCTCCAGCGACTTTTCTACTCCAAACGTTTCCTCTCCAGCGACTCCAGTGTCCATCTCCTCAACGCAAGCTTCGTTGTTGCAAACCCTCCACCTCATGGAAAGTCACCATCTCTATCAGCATTAGTCTTCATCACACAAACTATCACCACTGCAACCCAGTACTGTCACATCATCACTTACCTGCTGTCTTTGTTTGTGTGTCAATAAATACCTGCTTGGGTTCAAACATCATCCTCGAGTCTGAGTATATGTTACAGAAGACCAGACCGACAAGAATCATGAACCCAGCAGGTCCGGATCCCATCCAGAAGCTGGTTGACACACTACAGCGTACACTCACTCAACCCGCTAATCCCTCGGCTTCGCCTGCGCCCAGTACTTCCGCAATTTCTTCACCGGTCTACTCCGCCAGTCCCGTGGTCAATCCAGCGCCCTTCTCAGGATTGGAGGAGGACTTGCGGTGGTTTCCTACTCCAATGTTTGCTCGCCCTTGAGATGCAGCTGCATCGATTCCCTACTGAGCGGTCGAAGGTGGCCTACATCACCTCCTTGCTCTCTGGAAGAGCACTTCAATGGGCCAATTCACTCTGGGAACAGAAAGGTCCAGTAATACAGTCTCTTGACAGCTTCGTTCAGCACTTTATGGAGGTGTTTGGAAGTTCTGAGGGTGACACATCAGATGCTGAACAGCTTCTCAAACTTCGTTAAGGTCAGTCCTCTATTAATGACTATGCTCTAAAGTTCCGTATTCTGGCAGCATCTAGTGGCTGGAATGAGTCCGCTCTAATGACCACTTATCGCCATGGACTCGATCCCAAGCTGCGACTGCATCTCTCATCATATGACAACACCATGGGGCTGGAGCGCTTCATTCAGTTCTCCATCAGAGTAGCCAACCGGATGAAGAGCTGTCTCAATGAATTACCCACCTTGCAGTCCCGCCTTTCCCTTCACTGAGGTCCCCTCTCCACTCTCCAGAACCTAGCAGCAAGCCTATGCAGATGGATGCTTTTCGTCTTTCCACTGTAGAGCACCAACGCCGGCTGAGCCAGGGTCTGTGCCTGTACTGTGGTGGTAAGGGACATGTAATCTCTGCATGTCCCACTCGACCTCCCCGTCCTCAGGTGAGCCAACTGACCACAACTATGGTCAGTACTTCTCCTTTAGTAACCTGTGTAATGCTTACAACTCCTGATATCTCTTTTTCAGTATCCGCACTACTAATTTAATCTTGGATGCACTCTGTCACCAACTACAGCTTCAAAAACGACCCTGCGAACACAAGCTTTAAATCCACTCCATAATTGGCAAGCCCTTAGAAAGAGGTTTTATTCATCACTGCGTGGGTCCTGTAAAACTCCAAGTGGGATGGCTGCATAATGAAGACATCACCCTACTGGTTCTGGAGAATTCCACCGCAGACGTCGTATTAGGGTGTCCCTGGCTTATACAACATTCCCTAGTCATCTCCTGGGTTTCCGGAGACGTCCTGAAATGGGGGTCTCAGTGTTTCCCTGCCTGTTTCCCAAACCGACTCACTCACAGACCCTGCATGCCCATCAGAAACTCTTCCCCTCTCAATGTCAACACCACCACCATTGAGAGCCCAGCCAGTACAACCCCTCTGGAGATCCCTTCCTGTTATTCACACTTCCAGGATGTCTTCTGCCCTTTACATGCCTCACAACTACCACCTTATCGACCATGGGACTGTGCAATAGACCTCCTCCCTGGTGAGCCAGTGCCCCATGGCAAAGTCTACCCACTTTCCATTCTTGAGCAGAAGGCCATGGAGGATTATATCAAGGAGGCTCTCAGCCAAGTTTACATCCGAACTTCCACTTCCCCTGCTGATTTGAGTTTCTTCTTTGTGGCTAAGAAGGACGGAGGCCTACGCCCTTGTATTGATTACCGCTCCCTCAACAGGATTATGGTTATGTTCCGGTATCCACTTCCCCTCGTCCCAGCTGCCTTGGAACTGTTGAGAGGAGCCAATGTTTTCACCAAGCTGGACCTTCGCAGCGCTTACAACCTCATTCGAATACGGAGGGGAGACGAGTGGAAGACAGCCTTCTTGACTCCTACAGGCCACTACGAGTACCGGTGATGCCGTATGGCCTGGTCAATGCCCCCTTCGTGTTCCAAGGCTTCATGAATGAGGTGTTCCGTGAGTATCTCCAACGATTTGTCCTCGTCTACATTGATGACATACTGGTGTACTCTCGGAACATGACCGACCATCGTCATCATGTAGCGCTCGTGTTGGAAAAGCTGAGGGAATACCACCTGTACCTCAAGGCTGAGAAGTGTTCTTTCCACCAGACATCCCTCCAGTTCCTTGGGTACATCATCAGCCCGGAAGGCATTCGGATGGACGAGGGGAAAGTAACAGTGGTGCAATCCTGGCCCACTCCAACCACCATCAAGGAGCTCCAGCGATTCCTAGGATTTGCCAACTTCTACCGCTTCTTCATCACGAACTACAGTACTCTCACATCCCTGCTGACCTCTCTTCTCCGATCCAAACCCAAATCTCTCTCCTGGACCTCCGAAGCTTCAAACGCCTTCCAACTACTGAAGGATGCCTTCACCTCTGCTCCACTCCTTGTACACCCTGATCCGAATAAACCATTTATTGTTGAGGTAGACGCCTCTACCAGCGGCATAGGAGCAGTCTTGTCTCAGCAGCAGGAGAAACCACTGCTACTTCATCCATGTGCCTTCTTCTCCAGGAAACTCTCCCCGAAGGAGCAGAACTATGACATCGGGAACCGAGAGCTGTTGGCAATTAAACTGGCCTTGGAGGAGAGGTGGCATTGTCTGGAGGGAGTGCAACATCATTTCCTGGTGCTCACAGACCACAAGAACCTCGAGTATCTCAGAGAGGCTCGTCGCTTAAACCCCTGCCAGGCGAGATGGGCCCTCTTCTTCACTCGCTTTAACTTTACCATCTCCTATCGTCCAGGTGACAAGAACTCCAAGGCAGGTGCCCTCTCCCGCCTTTACGCTCCAGAGGAAGGCTCCGAGGAACCGCATACCATTTTACCCCCACATGTCATAGTAAGTCCCATTCAATGGTCCCTGGACGATAGCATCCGCGAAGCCTCCGCCACTGAATCAGCTCCGTCGGGATGCCCTACCAACAAGAACTATGTACCCTCCTCTCAACATCTCACACTCATCGACTCCGTACACTCCTCGTTGGGCACTGGCCACCCTGGGAACAATAGGACCCTCTCGCTTATCCAGGACCAGTTCTGGTGGCCCCACATGGTTCGAGATGTCAGAAGGTTTGTCCAAGGATGCCCAGAATGTGCTATATCCAGAACACCACAACAACTACCGGCTGGCAAACTCGACTATATCACTGACCTTCCTCCCTCTGAGGGTTATATCTGCATGCTGGTAGCTATAGACCATTTCTCCAAAGCCTGAAAACTGATCCCCCTCAAGAGTACCTCTTCAACTATGTGTTTCGGAACTATGGGATCCCTGAAGACATCGTTTCCAACCGTGACTCGAGATGACATCCTGGACCCGACCCTACTCTCCAACTTCCATGATGCACATCCTGATTGTCCAGCTCCGCATGGACGGGGTCGGCCACTGCATCGGAAAGCACGTCCCTCTGGAGCGGTCCGTGGAAGGGGGTAATGTCACGGATCCTTTTGACCCACCTACCAATTTCACTCAACCCTCTCACTCTCCTGAGTACTGATCACCCACACCTGCCTCCAATCATTGCATCAATCAACCCCTCTATATAAACCTCACTCCTTTTCCATTCTGTGGCTGGTCCCAACTTCGTGTGCAGACTCACTTACCTGTATCTCCAGCGTTAACGATTCCTCTCCTCTCCAGCGACTCCAGTGTCCATCTCTTCAATGTAAGCTTCGTTGTTGCAAACCATCTCTATCAGCATTAGTCTTCATCACGTAAACTATCACCACTGCAACCCAGTCCTGTCACGTCATCACTTACCTGCTGTCTTTGTTTGTGTATCAATAAATACCTGCTTGGGTACAAACATCATCCTCGAGTCTGAGTATATGTTACATGTGGATTGATAGAAAGGGAGAGCCCGTCTGTGTGCACGATGGTGCGAGGAACCAGATGGCGGGAAAAAATATAATGTTCAGTGAAAAGTCAAAAGAAGATCGCAATGTATGTAATTGTAACTATAACAGAATTATTAATAAAACAGGGGAACTTGTTGCGTGGGCAATTTTTACCTCCATATTTTGAATTTCGGAAATAAATTATTATTTTTTTTCTCCCAATTTGGAATGCCCAATTCCCAATGTGCTTTTAACTCCTTGTGGTCATGTAGTGATTTGCCTCAGTCCAGGTGGTGGAGGACAAATCCCAGTTGCCTCCACGTCTGAGATCGTCAACCCATGCATCTTATCACGTGGCTTGTTGAGTGCATTGCCACGGAGACATAGCATGTGTGGATCCACTGCGGCAACCACGCTCAACTCACCACACGCCCCACTGAGAACGAACCACATTATTGTGATCACGAGGAGGTTACCCCATGTGATTCTACCCTCCCTAGCAACCGGGCCAATTTGGTTGCTTAGGAGAACTGGCTGGAGTCACTCAGCATGCCCTGGGATTCAAACTAGTGAACTCCAGGTGTGGTAGCCAGTGTCTTTACTACTGAGCTACCCAGGCCCCCATGGGAATATTGTTGTTAATTTCAGTGGCATTTTTGCCCTGAGTCCCTGTTAATTTCCGAAAATATTGGCATTGTATCTTTCTAAGTTATTTAAAAGTTTGTTTTAGATATATAGTAGCAAGTAAACAAAATATCCCCACATATGTCAAACTACATTGTGATAATATTTGACACAGTTAAAACATTGCCTACTTTAAAAAACAAGAGAAGTTTGATCAGTGGTTAAACGTGTTCAGATGGTTCCCTCGTACCTGAATGAATGGCTCCTTTCCAGAATAAAAATAAATATGCAGAAAATCACAGTATTACAGTTCTTGTATAGTGACAGGGCAGAAAGTCTTGGGGAAGCTAGATAAGAGAGGACATCGGTGGCAGTTTATGCAAGCTGCTGTGCTCATGATGCTGTGCCCTGCAGGCTTCTGTCGTGCTGCACACAGCGAGTTTTAGTTTATAAACAGATTTAGTGCTTATAACTTTCTTCTTCCCAAAAATTCTGAAATATTATATCTTTTTTGTACTTTGTAATTGTGGTGAAAAATAACTGTAGCGAAGTTGAATACTTAATTTTTAATCAACTCAAGTAAAAGTACTATAATTTATTTATACTATACTAAAAATGTGAAAAATGTACTCAAGTACTGTAACGAGAGTAGTTGTAATTCATTACTTTCCACCTCTGTTGATAACAGCTGCAACTAGTACTCATTATAACAAACTCCAGTACTGAATTGTCACTTATTATAATACACACAAACAAAATGGAAACTCCTGCTCAAGAACTGGAGATATTTCTTCCACATTAGACACTTTCCTGATGAAAGCTTTTTGCAAAAAGTGGGTGGGAGATGTCCCACCCATCCCACCTGTAAATGACGCCCTTAGATGACACAAACTAAACTAAAACTTACCTGACTAGCCACCGAAATCGGCTTCATGGTATAGGCCTCTGACCTGTGTGTACATTCTGCATTATGGAATTTTCCTACACACTGTATATCAGTGCAATTCAAGCTTGAAGTGCCATCTTAATGTTTTCGCAAGTCCACAGTCAGTGGACTATCGGCAACTCATCTTACCAAACCACACTTTTCAAGAGCAGGCAGCACAACAACAGAATGAGTAAGGGGCTATTCAAACAGGATGCGTTTTTGTATCCATCTATGGTGGTTTTTTTTTCTTGTTTTTTTTTTCTCCCCTCTTCTCCCCAAATTTGGATTGCCCAATTCCCAGTGCGTTCTAAGTCCTCATTGTGGCGTAGTGACTCGCCTCAATCCAGGTGGCAGAGGACGAATCTCAGTTGCCTCTGCGTCTGAGACTGTCAATCCGCGCATCTTATCACGTGGCTTATTGAGCGAGTTACCACAGAGACATAGTGCGTGTGGAGGCTTCACGCTATTCTCTGCGGCATCCATGCACAACTCACCACGTGCCCCAACGAGAGTGAGAACCACACATTATAGCGACCACAAGGAGGTTACCCCACGTGACTCTACCCTCCCTAGCAACCGGGTGAATTTGGTTGCTTAGGAGACCTGGCTGGAGTCACTCAGCACGCCCTGGATTCGAACTTGTGAATCCAGGGGTGGTAGTCAATACTCGCTGAGCTACCCAGGCCCCCCATCTGTGCTGTTTTAAATAGCTTCAATGTTTAATTTTATGTAAACCTGGGCTAAAAAAGTATGACCATTTCAGCGTTTCTAGCTGTTTGTTTTTTTAGCACCTCTCGCCATTAATGGCATTTTTTTAAGATGTCATGTCAAGTTAGAAGAAGTTGATTTCTGATTGGAGGCTTTTTACAGCAAATATTCATATATTAATGGCAATTAATTAAATTAACTAACTGGCCTATCATGTCATTAATTTAATTGACATTTGTATTCAAATGCCAGGCCTAATTAGAATCCAGAGTAATTCTGTCTGAATGAGGGCAACATTAACAATCTCTTCTAACCATGAAAAAGCTATCAAAAGTAAACCAGAATCTGACATTACGTAGCTTGTGAGTTGTGATGCTGATGATATTTGAACTCTTTGAAGTGACTCAGCAAGCCCTGCCATAATATGTTTCTGTCCCATCCTACCTTAGCAACTGTTGCAATTTGCCATATTATCAGACAAGCTTTTACTTCTTTATATTGTAAGTCTATTGTAATTTGTTCTTATGGGATGTTCTGTAAAGCTTCTCAGAATGAGCAACAGTAACCAAGCGAGGCGGAGCTTACTGAAGTCAAATGCTAATCTAAAGTGTCTCCTGGAGCTCAGTAATGGCTTACTGGAAACCAAATCTTTCAGGTCAAAATGGGGCTCTTGGCAGATCAACACAGCACTATACCCCAGAGACGAGCCTGTTTGAGCTTAAGCCAGAATCAATGCACTTCTGGTAAAACATTTAGTATTTGTTTGGGGCTTATAATGTCCTAGGTGTGGTGTAGAAACAATTTGTCCTCTTATTAACTCAACAGTAACTCCCCCAACCTGAATAAATGAGAGCAAATCAGCATATAAAAACAGCAATTAGCCTCTACAACCTAAGCCCAATCCTGAGAGTAAAACACTTAACATTTAATTAATTATCAATAAAACGAAACAGACTAGCAGGAGCAATTTGTAAAGTTCCTACATTTATGCTAAAATGGAATTGGTATCCTTTGGGTGGAATCACACAGACTCATTCCTAAGTTCTCAGTACAGGACGGTTGTATTTATCTCGAAGACACAGCACTGTCAGTGTCAACAACATCAGCTAATCAAACAGATTTATGACATCTCTTTTTGCAGAGTTGTTTCTCCTTGTTCATCACTAAATGAGGCAAACACTGTCAGCTAGGGCTGGGTGGTACAACAGTAGAAATAAGTCTACCGGTGTGCTATACCGTCGTAGATCATTCTATTGTGCTCTAGTGGGCAGAACTGCTTTATGCTATTTACACATGAGAGTGATAAAGAAACATGTGAAAATACAGAGCAGGACATGTCCCAAACAAGTTTATTAGGCACAAGTTTAGTTGTTCAGTTGCAGCATCTTAACTTGTTGCAGTAGTATGGGATTCAACTGATGTGCAGTCACAAAGTGTGACATTCGACTTTGAACGTAACAAATCCAATCAAAATGAAAATTTGATACAGAGTTATATAAAAATTGTCCGTTTTGTAGTATTAGTTTCACTGTTTTGAGTCTTTTTCTTTTTACTCAATTGTCCCATAATGTGAAGCAATTTTTGCACTGATACTAGACTTATTTATAATAATTTGTAATAGATAATCTTATCTTTTGGTCTGCATCCTTCATATTCTGATTGAAAAGTGAAAATAATCAAACGAGACAAAGTATCTTTCATTTGTAAAGTTTATCCCAAAATAGGTATTACCGCAACTATATTGTGATACTGTATATACCATTACCATGATATAAAGTTACTTGCACTGTGATATAAGACAGCAGGACACACTTTTTTACTGGGTAGACACAGAGAGGACATGTCCAAGTTTTTTCTGACACACATCTAAGCCCTACAAAATGTATCACTGTGGTCTGCAAAGTAGAGCTAAGAAATCTAGTGAACATCTAGAGGTCATTCTTTGACTCCAAGCAGAGCTTTATGGCTCTAGGCCTCAGTGCCTTTGTTTTATTTTTAGGACGCAATAAAGCAGGGAAGACTAAAAATACATTTCTATTGATATGACTGGCCCAAAGACAGGGAGCATGGCATGTACTCTGGGCAACAATTCAGGTGTGTCTGATTGGAGTAGTCTACAGTGCGTAAGGGTTAGGTTTAGTGCTAACCAGTAAAGTAAATCTCAAAATATTCTCTAGCATTCCATATGCAGACATCCTGATTACTGTCTTACATTTTCTCAAGTCTCCCTTATGACTGCCAGAGGCAAGAATCAGGTCACCCATGCTGTCGAGCACCATCTGTTAAAGCCAACATGAAACAGCATTTGCAACCCATTTTACTTCCGTATAATGATGTATTTCCAGGAGAAACAGAATATTTTGCAAGAAAAATGTGGGGCGAGCTTGATTTTATCCATTGAGAATTGAATGGATCATGAATTGTGGCTGTTTGATAACACAACTGAGCCAGGGAGGAGATAAGGGAGGGGTAAAAAAAAAAAAAAAAAAAAAAAAAAGGAAGAAATTGAAAGTTGTTTTAGAGGTAGAATAAATTATGTTTTTGATTATATTACAATTTGATGATAATATAATTTCGAGACAAACATTTTTTTTTTTCCTTTGGAATTTCATGCAGTGATGAATTGTGCACAAGATGTAGAGACCAAGCATATTGATGAAAAAAAATCTCCTCCTTAAAAGTAATTTTAGGAAGGCACTTGTTATAAAAATTATTATTTTTATGCATATTTTGTTTTGGGGTGAATTTTGGAAAAATGTAGCAAAATTGCACTGGGCTTTAAGGGTTGCAAAATTTCAGCACTGTTTTTAGACTGTAAGCGGAAGTTATGAATTCACAACACAATTCAACACAAAAATTTGAACAAATAATTTATGTAATGTAGTACATTTAATATACCATGAATAAGCTCCATGTGTGAATATAGAAAAAGTTTGACCACTAATGCCCCACGTTTCAGTAAGCGTGGGGAATTAAGAAAAAAAAAATATTACAGGACAAATACTTGTTAAATGTGTTCCAAAATTGTGTCAGCTACCATTTTTTTCCTTTTTGTGTGACTTTAGCAAGTGTAACAGGTCCTGTTCGAACTGCTCTGAGTGGGATTTGAACCGGCATCATCCGGCATGGGAGGCAGGCATGCTAACGAGAGGCTGAAGGCTACAGCCTCTAGCATCAGTCGCTCGTGTGCCTCTTGAAGCCAGGGGAGTGAGGTTTACACACACTGCACAGCTATCACGTACCAGCTGGCTCCCGCTACACTCACCCCCTAAACCTCACTCCCATCCGGGTCATGGCACCATTGTAACCAGTTGTACTCGACCTGCTCCAAGCGCGATTCGAACCGGCGACAGCCGGCATGGGAGGCGGGCACGCTAATGAGGATGCTAAAGGCTACAGCCTCTAGCATCAGCCGCTAGTGCGCCTCTTGTGGCCAGGGGAGTAAGGTTTACACATACCGCACGGCTATCACGTACCAGCTGGCTCCAGTTACACAGCTCTGACAATTTATTTTCAAATGATTTATGATGGTAATGATGGTAGTTTTCACCCATATTTAATGAAAATTAGATTTTACTTAAAGAGAACATTGGGTATCCGAGAGTTCAGAAAGTAAATAGGGTCAAATTTCATTTCATGTTGACTTGAAATACTTCAAAAGAACCTAACAACGGCACTCCAATAATATCATCCCTTCTACAAAAGATTCTGAAATATTTTTTTTCAAAAGTTACATTTCTTTCAAATATACTGCTGAACAAATTATGTCTGACACACATTATGTATGACAAAGCTACACCAAAGTGGATTAAGATCCCTATCCATGAAAATTGGCCAGTAACCAATTATATTATCTAAATAAAAACAGTATTGCTTTATTAACAGTTAAAGGCATACTGTGTACTTTTTTTTTTTTTTTTTTGCACCACAGCATCACTAAACAGGATTGCAAAAGTAATCATTGTTTTTAAATGGGTTTTTCGATCTTTCCCCCATCTCTCATTGGTTGGACAAACAGATAGTCTCGCCCCAAACTCACACCATTGATTGCTAGGTGAATCCCTTACATATAGGCATAATTATAGGCTGACTTATAATCTCTGTAGCATTGTAACAGGAAAAAATACTAACATCACCTTTGAATGCCACATGATCAAAAAATGATATAGCAATCACATGACACTGAATGCTGCATGCAGTGCATTCTATCACCAAAACATCCTATACACACTTTTATTCTGTTCTGAAAATGCCAGAAAAGAAAGCATGAAGCAGTGAATGTGATGAAAGCAAGAGCTCATTAAACAAGTGCTTAACACAAATGGCCATAAGTTAACATAACGATGCTCAGCTGTCATGTTCCGCACGCATTCAGTTGCAAATAGCTCAGTGTCTGATGTCAGAGCAAATGATGAAAGCATCAGATGACAGGATGCTTACTGTCTTTCTGTTCAGTAAAGTGGCACTTGTGTGCTGGAGAAGCAATTTAAAATTTCCTCAGTGATTTGTACAAGATAGTAACTAGATAACACTGAAATTTTCTTATGTATGCACTGATTTAATGTAATTAAAAGTCACACTGATCGTAACAAATCTATGAACTTAATGCAGTCTAATACTCTGTATTTTATTTAAAATGGAATTCAAGGAAGAGTTCACTCAAAAATGAAAATTCTGTCATCATTTACTTAACTTCAGCCTTCTTTCTTCAATGGAACTCAAAAGGAGTTGTTTAGGAGAATCCTTGCTAAAAAGACCAGCTTAACCAGCATGCAATTCCCATCAGTCTAGGCTGGTTTATGCTAGTTATGTTCTGGTCTAGCTGGTGGACCAGCATAATAACCCTGCTTTTCACCAGCAAAACCTAGCTGGTGAAACTGGTTGACCAGCATGGTCTTTCTGATAAAGCTGGTTAAGACAGTCTAAAAGCCTGGTGCAGATACCAGAACACCAGAATCTCATGCTGGGGGACCAGCACCCAAAACACAACATAAACTGGTGATGAGCAATGCTTATCTTTTTAGAAGGGATGTACATGCTGCTCTTTGTCATACAATGAAAGTGGATGGTCATTATTAATGTCGTTATTTACTGAAAATCTTGCCCTCTGCCACAGCTCTTAAATCTCATTTGCGCTTTTAAATATTCATATATGGTGTTTATTTGAATATGCTTTTTAGTGAATAATGATTTAAATTTTAGTCTGGATCTCCAACAAAGCTTTTATATGGCTTTTGAAGACATTGAATATAATGTACAAGTCATATGGGATCAGTGGCATAACTGCAGGCAGTGCAGGGTGAACAATATAACCCCGCAGTGTATGTAATTTTATGGTGCTTTTTTAGTCATTTTGTCTTTTTTTTTTTTTTTTTTTGCTGCACAGTCCCCATTCACTTTCATTATGTTGAAAAGAGTGGTGTGTGCATTCTTCGACATTTCACCTTTTGTGTTCCATGTAGGAGGGTGAATTAATGTTGACAGTTTTTTCCTTCTTTTCAGTCAAAAATTAAATAATGAAATTATTCCTTTAAGATACTGTAGTCCCACAACACAGGAAGTGAAAAACAAACCGTCTCTATTCATACCTCCCATAGGCAAAGCGTCTGTCTTTGTGATGGTCTCCAAAAGTGTCCCACAGCCGGAGGGACACGCTTACCTCATCCACAACATCTCTGGAACGTTCTAAAACCTGCGAAAAGTCATAGCATTTATTCCACTTTTAAAGTGAAATTTACACCCAGCTAAACTTGAAATGAATCTTGACTGAATCAATCTTGTCGTGATAACGTTAGGAATGGACAATAGCACTTATTTTCTGTTCAATACAACACCAAGTACTACAGGATATCAATGATCAATATCAATATGGAAACCTCAAATAAATGAACATTTTTGTTTGTGATTTCTGAGGATAAAATGGGTAATTACAGCCATTTAAAAGTGTAGTATTTCACCCAAAATTTTGATCAAACCCGTATGACTTTCTAGCCTAGAGAATATCAGCCTCAGTCAACATCTTTTTTCCATACAATTAAAGTAAATGGTGAATGGGGCTGTTATTATATGTATATATATATATATATATATATACATATATATATATACTGTATATATATATGTATGACATGCAATCTTTTTTTGTGTTATAAATTATAAAGACTTAATCAAAACACGTAGGATTGATATACAGCACCAGTATATGAAGTATCGATATTTCAAGATCCATTCGTCCATCCCTACATAACAGTAAGGAAAGGTTTTTTGAGTAAAGACTTACCTCTTGGCAAACTCTGTACTGGTCAATAGCCCAGACAGTGGGAACATGGGTGGCCAGCAGCTGGTATTGGGTCAGGGTGGTGTTGCAGGCCCGGGCACAAATAAGGCGAGTCTTTCCCACAGCATTGTCTCCAACAACAACACACTTGATGGTCTCTACGTTGGGTCTTTCGTAGTCCATACTAAACTTGAGCACCCTACACAAGAGGAGTCATATTATCATGAGACGCTAATTTTAAAAGAACTCATAAAGGAGGATGGACACACTGACCAGAGGTGTTTAATTTCAGGTCTATTAATGCAGAAGCTACATAGATCACTGACCTTGCTGTGGGTCAATGAAACCTCAATGTACTGTAATACAGGACTTATATTATTATAGCTGTATCTTGTTCTTGCTGAGCTTAACAGAGCACAACCCATATGATTTTCTTGTCGGATGCCGTATGTATGACTTGCACAAATATGGAGACATTTGTAAAAACTTGTTAAAAACGTCAAAACAGAAACTGGTTCATTTGGTTCAATTGATGTACATATGTACAGACGTACAGACTGTAATTCATGTTTTAAATGCATTTTAAATAAATAACATTATTTTAGAAATATGTGCACCCAAGAATTTGAAAGTAATTAAATCAATTGAAAGTCAGTAACTGTAACGTGATTGCAGTATTTTAAATTGTAATGTGCTACACTACTTTTGACTAAGAAGTAATGAGATTACATTATTTAATTACTCTGTATTCAAATTACACCCGACACTGTGCTGACTAGCAGTAGCAAGTAACAAATCACAGTTCACAGTTGTAATGTGAAACAAATCCTGCTGGCAATTAAAAAAAAAGGGACGAACCTTCGATATTTAATGAAATACATAACCCAGGACAAAAATACTGTGCTTTATTTGTATTTTTTTTCCCTTTTCTCCCCAATTTGGAATGCCCAATTCCCGCTACTTAGTAGGTCCTCGTGGTGGCGCGGTTACTCACCTCCATCCAGGTGGCGGAGTTGCCTCCGCTTCTGAGACAGTCAATCTGTGTATCTTATCATGTGGCTCGTCATGCATGACACCGTGGAGACTCGGCATGTGGAGGCTCATGCTACTCTTCGCGATCCACGCACAACTTACCACGCGCCCCAGTGAGAGCGAGAACCACTAATCGCGACCACGAGGAGGTTACCCCATGTGAC